>NW_024070186.1:40332973-40743659 GCF_014754425.2 Oryx dammah
CTTTCTCTCTCTCCCTCTCTCTCTCTCTCTCTCTCTCTCTCGTCCACACACACACATTCTTGTTCATTATGGTTTATCACAGGATATTGAATATAGTTCCCTGTACTATACAGTAGGGCCTTGTTTATCCATTCTGTATATATAGTAGTTTGCATCTGCTAATCCCAAACTCCTAATACATCCCTTCTCCACCCCCCACCCCCCCTTGGCAGCCACAAGTCTGTTGTCCATGTCCTGAATTATGATTCTTGAATTACCTCCACTGTTCTATTTCCTGTTTATGCCTCTGATATTTTTAATTTAGATGTGGACACCTCTTCTCCTAGGTTTGGGGTCACAGAGGCAGAAGGGGAGAGCTGCCCGATGTCGTTGCTGGGCGATGGGGCGGCCATGTCACACTGGTGCACACTACTTAAGGGCTTTGGCATGGGCGTACTTTTCTCAATAGTGCTTATATATCTTTGCCAAAGCCATTTTTGTGTAATAGATTTTTGTTTTATAAGCACACTCTTAACCAGAAAGAGGGAGGAAAAGTAGATTCTTGCATTCATTGTATCTGGAAATGGCTTCTTTTTTTAAAAAAATGCAGAGTGGACGCAAATAGCTACCAGGTATCTTCGAGAGCAGTTGGCCAAGATTTCCGACTTCTACCACCTGGCTTCCAGTGCGGGCGATGGCCCTGTCCCTGTGCCACCCGACGTGGAGCAGGCCATGAGGCAGTGGGAGTACAACGAAAAGTTGGCATTCCACATGTTCCAGGTAAGCTTCCTACGAAACTCAAGATTGAGAGCAAGTTCCTTACACTTCAGTTTTTTGGGGGCGTTACATTTTATCATCATCATATGAACTAGTGCATTCAAAGAAAGCCATCCAGCATAACTCTGAATTTGTATTAAAGGTAACACCTTTGCCCCGAGAGGACAGCTTCCTATTATACGTGTTGATCGCCAACATTCAGTGATGTCAGCTCTTTTAATGCCATTAATTGCCTTATAATGGCACTATTAAGTGTAATCCTCCCAAGTCATTTGAGTTTACAGAAATTGGAGATATTTATTCAAAGAATTTTTTATGCTGATGCTTCCTATCTTATAGTAGTTTTTCTTTAGAGCTTAGTTATTCTGAAAGGTCATCTTAATTTTGTTTGGCTACAGATTAAAATGTGGTTGAGAGGATGGGTAAGACATTGAGGACTGATTAAAACTCCCATCCTGAGACACTGATGTACATCATACTGACCAGAAGATGGCACTTGTGCTGTTATTTGCCTCAATCTTTACTCTTGGTGGGAAAGAAGGACAGATGTATTCAGCTGAAGTTGTATTATCAGGATAGACTTTCATGACCTGTTATTGTGATGGGGTGAGTGGGTAGAAAGGATGTGTGGTTTCTAAATTTCTACCCTTAGAACTTTAATTATAATTTCCAGGTGGTAAGCAACTTTTTCTAAGAGCTCAAAGTAGGAAACAGCCTGGTCCTTTAGGAGTTAGCTTTGTTAGTTTTAAATCAGTAAAAAAAAAAAAAAAAAAGCTTACAAATCCTAGTTTCATTTAGCAGAGGACTACTTCCCTGCCTGCTCTGAGCTTTTATTGAGCTGAGGATTTAGCCTGTCTCTTGGAAAAGGTGTCTCTAAGCATGCTTAGTATTTTTGAATGATTATTTTTTAGGAACATGGAAATCAGTATCTTCTTTATAGGAAACAGTTAGGTTCTACATGGATGAATCTAACTTTAATGTTAACATTTAAAAGTTCATTATATTTTAATTCATTGTAATCTGAAATGTGAAACTGACTGGAGTATATATGTGTGCAGACATTCATGTGCATAAATAAAGGTACGGGTGCATAACAAAAGCATCTTGAGGATGAACATTATGTCATCCTTGGAAGTCATGCTTATGAAGATTCTCTCTTTTTTTGAACCTTGCATTCACCATCTCTTAATCCTTAATGCAAAGTTCTATTTTATTTATTTCTTTAACATGAAGTTTACTTTATTGGTCTGATAATTTTAAATCGCACTTTTTCCTGTAGCTAAACTGTTAGCTGAAACATTTAAAAAATTAGAAATCAGCAATAAGGGGAATCCTCTGGTGGTCCAGTGGATAGGACTCCCTGCTTTCACTGCCAGGACACGAGTTTGATCCCTGGTTGGGGAACTAAGAGCTCTTGGTGCAGACAAAAAAAAGAAAAGAAATTAGCAATAAGTGAATACTTTGATATCATGAATGTGGTGTCACTGTAATGTTTTAAATACATAAACAGTAATTTAGCAGTATATTTTTAAATGCATTGTCGATAATCATGGTAGTGGACCGCTGGTTATATGGTCCATAGATACATCAGAGTTGCTAGGAACAAAGTAGGGCTTCATTTTAACTGCTAAGATTGTTACCAGAATGACCATAAAAGTTTCGGTGACTTTTAACATAATTTTTTGTTTTTATCTTTGTTTTGTTTTACATTTCATTGGACCACCCACCCCCTTTTTTGGATTTCTTTCCCATTTAGGTCATTTGTTTCTGTCTTGACTCTCTTATGATGTGAATCATAATATAAAGCTGTAATATGACATTAAATATGTGTGTACATAGAATGTCATAAAGAAGTATTTATTTGTGTGTGTATATATATGAAGGCAATAGATGAAAACGTTAACAGTGCTTATTTTAAGAGGGGCTATACCAACCCTGTGGAACGGTTTGGAAATTTGTGGGTTTGTTGCTTAGGGCATATTGTTTTTAGTCTAGTTATGTCAGAAGTTTATATGTCATTTTATTATAAATTTCTTTCATTTCTTATAGGCCATTATATTGATTTTTAAAGTTATATTTTGTAGGTGGGTTATGGTATCTGAAATTCCTTTTAGGATAGCAAAAGAGGCTACTAGAGGGCCTTGGCTCTGATGAGGTTATCAGCCTCTTTTGGAGATGATGGTATGATAGGTGCTTTGTTCTTTGTAATGATCAACATTGGCCAAGTTTCCTCCTGTGAGTATGAGTTCATCAGTTTAGTCGCTTAGTCGTGTCCGACTCTTTGGACCCCATGGACTGCAGCACGCCAGTGTACTATGAGTTCTTAGTACACTGAAATCTAGCCAGGTACTTGACATGCCCTGGGGATCTGGGCATTCCAAATTTTCCTTCTTGTAGGAATTAATTTTTATCAATTTAGAATGAGGCAGGTATGCAGAAACAACCCCCCAAAAACCTCCAAGCCAACTGTGCAAAATAACACCAGTTATTTTCTTTCTTTAGAATTTCAACTTTCATCAATGAAACTGCTTTGCAACAAGGAAAACAATAGTAAAATTATACTTACACATAAAGATAAGAGTGTGGGGTTTTTTTTTTTTGAATTTTAGATGGTTTTGCTTTAACATTATCAGTGTAATTTTTCTTTGTTCATTTAAGGAAGGAATGCTGGAAAAGCACGAATATTTGACATGGATTTTGGATGTGTTAGAAAAGATCAGACCAATGGATGATGATCTTCTTAAACTCTTATTACCACTAATGCTGCAGGTATAGTACATGTAATCATGAGCCAATTGATTTTATGGGCAAGGAATGAGTCTGGTAAGAAAGAAGAGGTAAGTAGAGGTGGCTTTTTTGAAATGGGAGGAGGAAAGATCTTAATGTTACAACACTCGAAGTGATAAGAGGCTTTCGTGTAAGTTGTAAAGGTCACTTGTACTAGCCATGTGTCCCTCTCAAGTATTCTCACTCACGTGAATTTCCCTCGTCCCTGAGCTGAGCAAACAGCTCTTTAAATACTGTCTCCTTCACATAGATCTCTGTGAAAACAAAACCCATTATCTCTGTTCAGGGATATAGAGGACCTTCTACATTCTTTTAATATTCTTTGAGCCCCTCGGGGTGGGAACATCGTATTTTCACGATTGTCCTAAAGTGTGTTAAAATTTAGGCTGTCTGGATGAAATTTATTTAAAGAAAAATTCCTGGAAAAGTAATTCATATATTTGACAATTCAGGCAATGTGGAAGAGTGTCCAGCGAAAAGTAGCCAGCCCCTTCCAGAGACCACACCATACTGGTGGTCTGTGTCTTCCCCGAGATGCCGGTACCCGTGCTGCCTGCTCTAGTAGCTGCTGGCCAGCCATGACTCATGAACCCTTGAAATGTGACAAGTTCACATTGTCATGTGCTCTTTGTTTAAAGTGCTCACCAGGCTTCAGACCTGGTATGGAGAAAGGGGTATATAATATCTCACTAATACTTTCGTGTTGATAACATGTTGAAATGATAGCATTTTAGATTTAGGTATAGTGGGCCAAATAAAACACATCTTTCTTTTAATTTTATCTGTGTGTGTGTGTGTGTGTGTGTGTTTGCCACCCAGTGGATACTGGAAAATTTAAAATCACATGTCTGGCTTGCATTATATTTCTTTTGGACAGCACCGATCTGTATTAGTACTTCGGAAAGCTTTTGTTTTTGTTTGTAATGATGAGAAGCCTGTATTATAATGGTCATCTCACCGAGTAGCCTGAGACGTGACTGAAGGCTGGTGTCCTTGTGTTCCTCAGTATTCAGATGAGTTTGTCCAGTCGGCCTACCTGTCCCGTCGTCTCGCCTATTTCTGTGCCCGGCGTCTGGCGTTGCTGCTGAGCGACAGCCCCAGCCTCCTTGCTGCCCACTCGCCCCATGTGATAATAGGCCCAAACAGCTCGAGCATCGGGGCCCCCAGCCCCGGCCCCCCTGGCCCCGGCATGGGCCCTGTGCAGCTGGCCTTCTCCGACTTCCTTTCCTGTGCACAGCATGGCCCCCTGGTTTATGGACTTAGCTGTATGTTGCAGGTAAGTCCTTGGCCCTTCCTGCTTTATGCCCACATTCTGTGCCGCAAACAGCAGACTTGGGGGTGATGCTTCAACTGTCACGTCACAACTTTAGATTTATCCTGGTCTAAATAACTGATAGATGGAAGTTTCCTGTTCTTGTATCCCTGTGTTGGATCACAACGCGAGAGGATTCATTGCTTCTGTCTAGATGGCTATCATAGTTCTTTATTGGGGCTGTTCTATGATTAAAAAATTGTTCAGGGAACCCATGGAATAAGTCAGCTGTGTTACTGTTCTTTGGGGAAGACAACTTCTCTGTGCAGCATTATGTAGCTTCCTCAGTCCGCAGCTTGAGATGGTTGCCTTCGTTTAAGATCCGAATAGTTTTCTCAGACTCTCTTTAGCTGCCCAGCATCATTGCTTGTGTGGTCCAGGAGGATGTCAGCCACTGGCCCAGTGCTACCAAGAGTGAGATACAGCCCTGTCCTAGACCTGGGAGCTCAAAGATCAGTGTTCAGGTCACATTTCTTGGGCTCCTACTAATGTGTCATGCTCTTTAGTAAAGGGCTTTGAGAGTCCATGTACTGAGATGAGGGAAGCTTGGTGGAGGGATGCTCAGGGGGCTGATTGGAGAAGTGGAATTCAACCTAGAATTCAGGGAGGTTTTCTGAAGGAGGTGGTCTGGTCTAGCACTTACATTGGTTTAAAACAAACAAACAAACGGGGTGTAGACTGTTCTTGGCAGAGGGAACAGCGTGGAGAAAGGCCCGGAGGGTTGGTAAGTCATCTTGTGGGCAGGTTGGCTTTCTTGAAACATAAATTGTGAAATATGTCGAGGGTCAGGGATAGAAGACCCCTTGTGTGCCTTGTAATTAGGAAGTCATTGGGAGGTTTTATGCAGGGAGTTTTATGGTCAGTGTGGTTTGTTAGATTGCTTTGGCCACAGTAGAGGGAAGGTCTTTGGGAGTGGAGAGGATAGGGGAGAGAGAGACAAGGAAAAAGTCAGTTTGGATGAGTCTGTGTAAGTTCAGTTTTGGACTGTCTTATCTCCAATTGATTATGTTCAAGAGATGGTTGCATGTCTGATTCTGGACACGGGGGCAGACCACAGACCAGGGGTATGGATTTGGGCCACTTAGGGCCACTTGGCTTGTCAAGACCTGGAGAGGGAGCAATCTCATAAAGAGTTAGTAGTGAGGGATGATCTGTGGCCCAGAGGGAACAAGTAGGTAAGAGATAGCAGGGGAGAAGATCCCAGAGGTGACCAGGGAAGTTTGGCCAGGCTGGAGAGAGAAGAGTGAGGTGGGAGAGTACTGTTATTGAAACAAAGATGATGAGACTATTATGGTCATAATTCAGTTGTAATGAGAGCAGTAGCATTTATCGTGTTCTAGGCACTCTTCTGAGATGTAGGTATATTGCATCCTTTAGTTCTCAGAATCATCCTATGAGAAGGGAGCCAATATAATTCCTGTAACAGGAATAATGAGATGGTGGCACAGGTCACACAGCAAGTAAGAGGCGAACCTGGAAATTGCACCCAGTTGGGACCCAGAGTTCACACTCTTAACCCCCATGCGGGACTGCCTCTATAGGCACTGCAGGAGATTTCGAGAGGAGTGAGTAGTGCACAGTGCCCAGATGATTGGGGAAGTCTGATAAGAAGATGACTGAGACTGACGTGGTGGTTGAGATGGTCAGTGAATGATAGTGAGGAGTCACGGTAAGGTGTGGGTTGAGGAACGTTGGAGATTTGAGAATCATTCCTGTGACGGGAAGAGAGTTTGGTGCTAGGTGAGTGGAGATTTAAAAAAATTTCTTTTGGTGTTTGATGGGTAAGCCTGAATGTATTCCTAAGCTAAGGGTGCACTGGTAGAGGGGAGTCCGAGATAGGAGCAGAGGACTATTGGATGGATCGGTGCCCTGGATACCAGAGGCTTTGGAATTAAGAACACAGGGAACTACTTCCCCATGGACAGGAGATGAGAAGAGGAAGGCAATGGGGTGTGGACCAGTGAAAACCAATGCTCCTGCTGGTGGGCTTCAGGGCCTGAGTTTCATATATGCCATCTGGTTTCCATGAAGATGTCTCCTGGGCCTCAGAGTCTAGTTTTTTAATAATTAATTTTGCATTTTAGAAGAGAAAGACTGCATTCATTCTCTGAGCTGGTGTAGTTGAGTGGCACAAGAGCATACTGGAGAAGACGCCTTCTAGAATCATTACCACCCTGATTGTAGCCTCTGCTCTGCCAGGTCATGGCTTTCACGTTGCGCCTCTGTTTCCCCATGTGTGGATGGAGGCTGGGGACAGTTCTTACCCTGTCGCTTCCAGGACAGTGTTCAGCACAGTGTGTGCTTAATTTAATGAGAACTATAATACTTAATGATAGAACTATAGTACTTAATTTAATGAGAACCTAATCCATAGTTAGGGTTAGTGAGTGTAGTGCTTCCAGGTCTGAAATCACCTTGGGCTGGTCGCTCATCTCCTCCGTGGCTTCCATTCCTTTTTGGAACAGTTGGGAAATAACCTCTTCCTACTGCTTGGGGTGGTTGTGATGTATAAGTAAGTTGGTCACAGAAACTGCTTTGTGCAAGCTGACAGAGTAAAAAAATGTCTACAGGGGTCCAAGGTTGGGGTAGGCAAGCTATAACCTGAAGGCCAGGTCCAGCCTATAGGCTAAGAATAGGTGTTATGTTTTTTAAACAAAAAGGAAGAGTAGGTAACAAGGACTTTAGGTGGCCTGAAAGCCCTAAAAAATTTTTGCTAACTGGCTTTTATTAAAAAAAGTGTGTTGCTCGGGCCCTGCCCAGCGTTTATGAGGCTACATCAGTTCAATTCAGTTCAGTCGCACAGTCGTATCCGACTCTTTGCGACCCCATGAATCGCAGCACGCCAGGCCTCCCTGTCCATCACCAACTCCTGGAGTTTACTCAGACTCACGTCCATTGAGTCAGTGATGCCATCCAGCCATCTCATCCTCTGTCGTCCCCTTCTCCTGCCCCCAATCCCTCCCAGCATCCGAGTCTTTTCCAATGAGTCAACTCTTCGCATGAGGCTACATATCATACCATTATTTGAGATGTTAAAAAAAAAAAATCTTTTTAGATTTTATAGCCTTAGAAATTAACATATTTTAATTGCATTCAAAACATTGTTTCAGGAGGCAATTTTAAAATTTATTGAATTTTTATTAAATTTCCTAGGTTTCTTGTGCTAGAATTTAGCTTATAAATTATAACATTCCTTAATTTCTCAATAGGTGTATTTTTACCTATTCAAATGAATAATTCTGTCATAATTTTTTGGTCTCACCATTTGAAAAGTTGAGACTGGGGTTAGAAAAGATGTTCATGTTTTAAGCTCACTCGTTGGAAACTGTAATTTAACTATGACTTTTTTTTTTTAAAGCTCTTAAGCTTTTGTGATACTTTTTTTCCTTTCTCTAAACATCTGAATTTTACCACTTTATTTCCAGACTGTTACTCTCTGTTGCCCAAGTGCCTTGGTGTGGAATTATTCCACAAACGACAATAAGAGCGCGAACCCCGGCTCGCCCCTGGATCTGCTGCAGGTGGCCCCCTCCAACCTCCCCATGCCAGGAGGAAACACGGCTTTCAACCAGCAGGTAGACTTGCTGTTATGGTGGTTTGAGGGGTGTTTGCAGTCTGGAGCAGCATCACGGCACGGTGGGTCAGGCCCGGTTGCAGCATCCTTGGGTTCTTAGGGGCCCTCCCGTCTCTGTCTCCATCTCTCTGGGTGAAGAGGGAAGTCCATAGCCTCTGTGAACAGCAGACGTTCATCACATTGTTCCTTTTCTTCTGAACATCTTGCTGGGTTGTTGTTTCAGAGACTTCTGCCCCCCAGATGGTAATTATGGTGGTAGTTCTGATATAAGATCACGACACTCAGGGTTAATGTTAATATATCAGAGTCTATGTGTTAGTAGAGTCATATACTATAGATCTGGGAGTCTGGGTATTTAGTATCTATTATATATTTTTATTAGGGCTGGGTTATTTGGTTCAAAGACTGAAGAAACTTGAACCACAGGATTGGGACAAATATTTTACATAAAAGCTCTGTTTTTTTCCTTTTAAACCAAGCAGTTTTCTTAATAAAACATGGTTAGTTGCTTTCAGACATAGGAGAGTGGCTCAAAGATGATATTTTAGAACTTTGACCTTTCTCTATGATGTCCTGAAAGTGTTTCACTTGTAATGATTTTTTGGGTAAGCATTTATTTTTGTGAGCATTTAGCATTGAACACTGGCATAGAGTCAGCACTTATAAATTTTAGAATGCGCTTCTTGGGCAGCCACCTGCATTTCCTACAATGCAGTCAAGACTGTGGTTCACTGTGGGATGCTCTGCTTGTGTGGAAAAACCTGACATGATTTAGACAGCTGCAGTGGCTTTCTAAGCAAAAGTTAATTAGAAGTGATTATCTTTCAGGTTCGGGCAAGGATTTATGAGGTAGAACAGCAGATAAAACAAAGAGGCCGTGCAGTGGAAGTTCGGTGGTCTTTTGACAAGTGCCAAGAGTCAACAGCAGGTACAGAACCCAGCAGAAGGAGTGCTTTTGGATGTTGGATTTTATGCCGTGTTTCTGATTCTTGCTACTCAGTCCTCAGTGTGCACAAGGATGCTTTTGGACAGGGTTCCCTCCTGAGTTTTGGGGGCGTTCTTTGGTCTGTGCCCTTTAGATCTGGGCTGTCTAGAATGTCAGGTTTGATTTTGTTGGCAATTCTTTTATGCTGAGAAAAATAATGTCTTAAAATTCCTTTTGTCCCACCTGATGATGATTTTGTAGTATGCTGCTCTGGCTTTGTTTGGCCTTCCTTAACTCGTTGCTTGCTTTCTGCATCTAGGGGTGACCATTAGTCGGGTTTTGCACACGTTGGAGGTATTGGATCGACACTGTTTTGACCGAACGGATTCCAGCAATTCAATGGAGACGCTTTATCATAAGATTTTCTGGGCAAACCAAAACAAAGACAACCAAGAGGTAATTAACGTTTTTTTCTTCTTTTCACCTTTAATTTTCTTAGCATATTTTCTTCTTTTTTATTCTGTTAATTCTGGCAATTAACTGAATTACACTTTTCTATGAAGTGTAATATCTTGTAAGATATCTGCACCCTGAAATCATTCTTTTGGACTAAAATTCCCTACCACTATTAAAATGAAATGTCCATTGGCCTGGTCTAAGTATATTGGTTGGGAAGATTTCTTCTTAGCCCTTTTATCATTATACTTACCATTTTGGTGTTAGTGGAATATCCTTCATCTGATTGTACTTGACATAATGGTTTGGCTTTAATTTAGGGGGAATGTGTTTTAATATTTGGCATATCAGAGAGCAGTGAATTAATTAATACTTCTGGTCATGGTCTTTGAAAAATCTGTAGACAGTTATTTAGACAGGATTCTCTATGGAAGCAGAACCAAAAGAGGAAATTACATACATATATATATATATGTAAAAATATAAAGGCAAGAGAGATGTTTATTTTAATGAATTGGCTCACATTATTGTAGGGGTTAACAAATCTGAAATGTGTGGGGCAGGCCAGCAGGCTGGAGACATGGGGGGAAGCTGTTTTTTTCTTTTCTCTTAAGGCCTTCAACTGATTGGATGAGGCCCACCCTCATTATGGAGGATAATCTGTTTCATTCTGAGTTTACTGATTTAAATGTTAATTCACATAAAAAATTACACACCGTCATAGCACTATGTAGACTGGAGTTTGACCAGGAGATTGGGAACCGTAACTTAGGCAAGTTGACACATGAGATTAGCTATCACAGATAATTTTTATCTTATGCTTTCCTTCAGTGTCTCATTATTGAACTACTCTAGTAACATAGACTTTTCAATAATCTTTTCTCAAGCTTATTTTGGGAGAAATAGAAGTTTTCTCTGCTTCTACATGCATGTAAAGCATGCATGTCCAAGTTGTGGAAGCACTAGGAATGCAGTTTTAACACATGGTACCCATCTTGAAGGAACATTCAGTTTAATTTGACTGATTGAAATATAGTTGATTTATAGTTAGATTCAGGTATACAGCATAGTGATTCAGTATTTTTACACGTTATACTCCATTTAAAGTTATTACAAAATAACGGATATGTTTCCCTATGCTGTATAGGAACGAACACTATAGTTAACTGATCTTTGATTTTCGTACTAGGCTTTGAGACTGCATAGATGGGAAGAAGGGGTAACACCAGAAACTTTTCCTTATCCCACCTTTATGTTAACCTTTATCCTACATGTGATGTGAATTTGTTCCAGGTTACTCTCTTTGTACCTTCCCAGCTGGCTCAGTGGTAAAGAATCTGCCTGCCAGTGCAGGAAACACAGGAGGGACAGGTTCAATCCCTGGGTCGGGAAGATCCCTTGGAGAAGGAGATAGCAGCCCACTCCAGTATTCTTGCCTGGAGAATTCCATGGACAGAGGAGCCTGGTGGGCTACGCTCTATGGGGCTGCACAGAGTCAGATACAGCCGAGCACACATACATGCCCTACCATTCCTTTTTTTTTTTTTTTTTAAGTAATTTGCAAGTCGGCGCCTTGCTGCTCAAAAATAAGGTTCTCGACCGCGATGCCACATCAGGATGTTGGGAGTGCGGTCTAGACCAGGTGTGTTTTCTGTTTCATTGTGAGAGAGTCTCGGTAGAAATACCTCAGTATTTTTGTAGTGCACATTGATGATACGTCTACTTAATTCTGCCTGTTGATGCAGGTTAGAGTATTGCTGTCTTCTTTTGGTGTGGCAACCTGAAAGTCTCTCTCTTTGTAATGAAGGCTTTTTTTTTTTTTTTTTAAGATCAAAAGCTTTAAGAGTACTAAGATTTTTTAATACACATGCATGCATGCGTGGTAAGTCCCTTCAGTCGTGTCTGGCTCTTGGCGACCCTGCGGACTGCAGCCCGCCAGACTCCTCTGTCCATGGGATCCTCTAGGCAAGAAGGCTGGAGTTGGTTGCCATGTCCTTCTCCAGGGGATCCTCCCCATCCAGGGATTGAACTTGCTTCTCTTACATCTCCTGCACTGGCAGGTGGATTCTTTACCACCTACTTTTTAATTCACAGAGGTGAGCTGTCTGCAAGGACAGTAGGGACACCCGACATTCAGGGTGTCCTTCTAGATTTGCTGAGCTTCCTGCACTAAGTGTTGAGCCAAGACGGTATGGTTCCTTGGAGGGAATTTTACCAAATCCTCCAGAGCCACTTCAGTTTTGTGGTTGGCCTGACATTTAACTTGCTAATGAATGAACTAACCCACTGCAGGATTATATGCCTCATTCACCCAACCAAGCCAGCCTCTCAGGGAGAAAATGTTGAGTAGTCTTCTCAAGGACAGAAATGAGGTCTGATGTTTTTGAGTGGTCACATTGTACTGTCTCACACACAGTTGCCTCCAGAGTGGGTCGTTGAGATGAGCTATTGTGATAGGGGTGTGTGTGAGAAGAAATTACTAGAACTTCTATTTAGACAACATTTAAAAAGACTTTACACTGTAAGCAACTCTGGTCTAAGTTTTATAATGAACATATAAAAGTTATAAATAAATATGTGTATATTGCAAGCATTTACTAAAAAAGCAAAACAAAACAAAACCCAGCTGAGCTGAGTGGCTGTGTGAGAATTGTTTGGAGGTTGCTGCTCTAAGCTCTTTTAAAAGGAGTGACCGTTCCTCATCAGCTGTGGGGAAGTGTGTGCCACTAGAGGGCGCCATAGGCCCAGGGCTGGGTTGGAGTCACAGACTTTGTTGGAAGGAACGTCCATGCTACTCATTCAAGAGTGATGATACTGAATGTTGACTCAACTCCAGAAAAATTTGATGTGTGAGTGGTTGCTTTGTTGGTTACTGAACTGTTTTATGAGTAAGACGAAAACTGCATTTTAAATCCGTGATTCAGACTGGTCACCTTTTTCTTAATAATCTACCAGAAAGAGTTAACTGGACAGATCCTTCTGAAATATTTATAACAAGAATTTTTACAATATGACTTTGGCATCTGTTTGTGTGTGTATATCAAGGTATGTGTGTATATGCATTTAAACAACAGTGGTTCATCTCTGTGTTTCCTCTTCACTAGCGTTTACTGTTTTCTTGACTACTGAATTTTATTTATTTCTGAAATTCATGTGTGAGCTGCAGAGCTGTTTTGACCCCTGATCAGCTATGTGACTTTGAGCAAGTTGCTAACAGGCAAGTTGCTTGTGCCTTAATGCCCTTTCTTGCCTTGGCTAGAATACTTCCTTGCTCTTATCTGTCTCTAAGAAGACATGAGCACTTTGCCTGAAAAAGTTGTTACTGTTTACACTAATAACATAACAGTCACTATCAGTATTGTATTGGAAGAACCAATGTGATGCTATAATTCTCTGATGATTGAGCGGTACTTCTGTACAGTGGTGTGGTTAGGATTCAGAAACACAGCTCACTTCTTTAAAATACACTTCCCCTTTGCTGCTTTCATAATTTGTTTTAGGACTTAGATAGCATGATAGGTGACAGAACAGCCGAGCAACCTCTGCCGTTGCAGCCAGGCTGAGGTTCGCTCTTGCCCAAGTCGTGCGTAGGTAGGGGTGTCTTGGCCCCAGACTGCAGAGCCACTTCCCCACATCTCTTTGGGAAACTTGAAGTTTACCCCATGGATTCTCTTTTCTCTGGAACTGCTGATATGGGAAATTCAGTTCTCTCCCTCTCGTGTTGAGCCGGGTGGGGTGGGGGCAGCTGGTGGGGGCAGCTGTCCAGGTGACACATGAGTTCTGAGGTTCAGACCTGTGTGTACTCAGTCTTGGTATTCCGTGAAAGTCCATTGAAAGCGGCATGCATGGGATGAAGGCATTTGAGGCCTTAGTCCTGTCCCTGTGGTTGAACTGTGGTCACATAACGAGAGGAGGACAGTGTCCCGAGGGGGCTGTGCCGGGCCGTGGAAAGCATTATTCCCTTACACACCCGCCCCTCCACCGTCCCCCAGTTGCCTTGTCCCAGTGGCCCAGCCTCTGCTTCTGAGGTAGGGCCTAGGTGAAAACACAGAACCCAGATTCCTTAATGTTTACTTTTCTAGAGTGATGCTGTTTGGCTTTGTGTTCAGTGTAGTGAGGTTTTGTGGGCTGCCGTGGACAGGGCACTGAGCGGATGGGGCCAAGGTGACCGGGAAAGGGCTGCACTTTCTGAGGCGGGCGCCCTATCTCAGCTTCTGCTTGGTTTTACAGACCCACTGTCGCCTGATCACCCAGCCTTTCAGGAGAACCTGGATGTGAGAATTTGTATGTGAACTCTCCCAATTGTATATCACTCTGCCAGCCAAGCAGGATGTCTTTCTGGTTATGATGCTATTTTATGAGTAGGACGAAAACTACATTTTAAGTCTTTAATTCAGATTGGTCACCTTTTCTGAGTAATCTATCAGAAAGAGTCGCTGGACAGATCCTTTTGCAATATGGCTTCAGCATCTGTGTGTGTGTGTGTGTCGGGGGGGCGTGTTTGCTCAGATGCCTGTCACCTTCCAGGCCCTGCTACGTGTTTCATGCAACACTTACTCACATACTTGCCTGTTCAGTGTTTCAGAACCATTTCTGCTCTGCCTTCTGGATGCAGAGAAGACTAATAACCACACGAGGAAGTTGCCATAGGGGCTGTGGGGACCTCCTGACGATTTCAAGCCCTGACAGCCTGTCACACGAGACTCAGAGGCAGGAGTCACATTCCTGACCTTACCCCTGAGCAGCAGGGTGGGAGGGTCCCCCTCCCCCTTCCAGGGCCCCCAGATCACTTCCTTTCATGTGACTTCTCCCCTGGTTTGTGCTGGGTGTGGTGGGGGGGCGGTGCGGGAAGCAGCTGTGTCTCCTGGTGCCCCGAGGACGTGGATAGAAGGGAAAGTCAAAAGGAGGCAGGAAGAGCGGCCTTTCACTTCTCTATCTGGGACTGGAGGAAGCTGCCTCTCCCCTAAGTAATGTGAAGGCTGGACCGCACTGGCTGGTGGACGCATGTTCCTCTTCTCTGCTGTTAAATCCAAACGGATGTGTTTAGTGTTTGTATTTAGTTTTCTGTCCAGGCTGTTCACAGAGCTCTCCCTGGGCAGGTGTGATGAGTTCACTCGGGTTTTTTTGAACGGAGAGTCCAGAGCAGACTTTCCTTCAGCTCTGGTCCAGGCCTCTGGGGCCAGTCCGGCTCCTCATCAGTGTGGCTGCAGGACTCTGCCCACATGGTCCACAGGGCCGAAGCCTTGTGTCTGTTCTGTCCCAGCTGTGCTTGTTCCGTGTCTCCTCCTGCAAGTGTGGGGCTCTGCAGGCCCAGGGCAGCATTCCTCCTGCTCAGCTGCGTATCATCAGCCTTGAGCACTGCGCCGGGGCCTGGCAAGCCCTTGGGAGACATTTACTGAGTTAGTGCTTGTAAAAAAGCTGCTAGGACCATGAACTGGAAGTAGCCACCCCTCTGAAGGCTTTGGCTTAGGTGGGTGGGTGTGAGGGCAACCGAGATCTATGTAGAATGTCAGGTTTGCCAGGGATTCAGGCACGAGAGGTTATGTACAGGTGCAGGTACATGGTGCAGACAGGACAGCTCTCCACCGGAGAGGCAGAGGGTCAGTGCGTTACCTTGGTGGCATCACAGACAGTTCACCTACCTTGATGAGTCTCAGTTCTTGGTTTGTGAAATGGGTATTCTGTTTGCTGATGATGGGAAAATTGCACAAAACTGTATGGATGAAACATTTCAATATTTTATAGCTGGTAGACAGGTACTCAATAAATGCCAGCTGCTGTCCTGACCGATGGGTTTAGGGAGGCAGTGAAAGACTCCATAAAGATGGAAGCAATGTAATCCCTTGGGACCTCTGTAGGTGTGCATGCATGCACGTGCACACACATGCACCCTTCTACCCATCTTATGCATGCACACACACCCACTCATCTCTCACATACATGCACCACACACACATACACACACCTTTCTACCCATCTCTTAAACACACACACCCCTCTACCCATCTCACATGTGCACACACACCCCTTTACCCATCTCATGCATACACACACACCCCTCTCTACCCATCTCATGCATGCACACACATACCCCTGTACCCATCTTATGCACACTTGCACACACACACCTACACACCCACACAACTCTGCCCATCTCGCAATCCACCAGTCCATAAAGCACAGCCTAGACCTGTCCGCCTTTTTCACGTCCTTGGATTCTCACAGAGGCTTTACCCACTGTAGGGAAGCAGATGGACAGAATCAGCTCTCCTCCCTAGACACTGTGTCTGAGTACCGTTTTATAAGAGAGGTCATGCTCATTTCAGTGCTTAGGATTGTTTTTTTTTTTTAAATGTTGTTGAAGAAAAAGTCACCTTTTAAAGACCAGGAATCAAGACTTATGTGTGCAACTTACTTGCTCACTTTTATCTTACTCTGCGACTCCATGGACTTTATGTAGCCAAGCAGGCTGCTCGGTCTATGGGATTCTCCAGGCAAGAATTCTAGGGTGGATTGTCATTTCCTTCTCCAGGGGATCTTCCTGACACAGGGATCTCCTTCACTGGCAGGTAGATTCTTTACCACTGTACCACCTGGGAGCCCTGGACTCAAAGAGGTCAAATGGGGCAAAAGTCAAGCAAACTAGGAAAATACCACACGTCTTGCTCCCATTAAGGTGCCCCGTGCTTAGCTGTTAGGACACTTGGCCGTGCTGCTCATGGCCCAACCAGAGCTTGTTGAGCCTCAGAAGTCAGCCATCTTCCCACTGGATGCCCAACGGAAGCATTGCTAATGTTTTACAGCTGCCGTTTTCTTCTTCCTTAAACTAAATCTATTAGGTAATGGGCATAACATACTTAGGGGAGAAAGTGGTGTGTCCAGACACGTGGACTTTGCTGTTACTGGATCCATTTAGACTGGGGTGGGCCTCTCAGTTTTTCTTTTTTCTTCAAACTTTTCTTGAATACTTTTTTTGGCACTAGGCACCGCTGTAAGAAATTTTCCCTGGCAGGTGAGACACCTGTTAAAAAACTGTTTGTTCTTTTAATTTTCTACTTCACAGATGCAGGACCCAAAGCTTAAGAGGATGAGTAAATAGTCTAAGCTTGCACTCAGCTCACTGGTGGGCAAACAGGGATTGGAGCCCTAAATGGTTCCGAACAGCATTCTTAACTAGTACATTCTGTTTCTTGTGCTGTTTCTCTTTCTTTCTTAAAAAAATTTTTGGTAGATATGTTCATTTGTGTTGTATTTTTTTGTTTCTTTATTTTTTGGATGCACTGGGTTTTTGTTGCTGCGTGAAGGCTTTCTCTAGTTGTGGCAAGCAGGCTTCTCATTGCAGTGGCCTCTCTTGTTGCAGAGGACAGGCTCTAGGGTGTGTGGGCTTTTGTAGTTGCAGCCTGCAGGCTCAGTAGGTGTGGTGCACGGGCTTAGTTGCTCTGCAGCATGTGGAATCTTCCCAAACCAGGATTTGAACCTATGGCCCCTGCATTGGCAGGTGGCCTCCCAGCCACTGGACCACCAAGAAAATTTGAGTGTTGCTTCTTTTAAAAAACCCATTTGATTTCAGGTAACTGTAGCTGGACACACATGTGTCAGATGTAATTTTGGGAAAAGGAGGGAAAAACTTTTGATTTGTCATAAACAGTTTCCATATTGATACGGGCATATTGGTTTGTGGGAATATCCTCTAACTGATTTTAAAAGCTTGGCAATTTTAACGTAGTATTTACCTCAGACAATCCTCAAGTTGAAAAATTTGGCCTTTGTAGGGTATCACAACTATGAGGCCAGTTCAGATGTGGATGTCGATCCTAGCTTTGCTATATAGAGTAGTTGGATGGTCCCAGCCTGGTTACTGGGCAACCCACTCCAGTATTCTTGCCTGGAGAATCCCATGGACAGAGGAGCCTGGCAGGCTACAGTCCATAGGGTTGCAAAGAGTTGGACACGACTGACATGACTTAGCACACAGCAAGCAGTGTCATTCTCTTTGTACATTGGCCTTAGTAATAGACTCCACTTCGCATGGTGGCATATGGTAAGCACTTAGTGAATGCCACTTGTTATGTTCTTAGCTGGGCAACTTTGGTTGTCAAGTGAGTTGAACCTAGCACTATGTTTTAGAAATTTACATTTCCCTTCTTATCTGTAGGTTTCTTTCATTCATCATAAGAGGGAGGCAGTAAAGTTTATTGTACCATATGGTGACAACTTTTGGAAATAAGCCTGTTTCAGTTATTTTCAGTTTGAGAGATGTGGCACTTTTCAAGGACCTGGAGTGATTTACTTTGTGATTCTAATGCATCTCAAATGACTGCCTGTTACTGTGTAATTTCATATTTCCCCAAACTGTTTTCTTTGTTCATTTTATTATTTAAGTGATGATGATTTAACTGAGGGATAGCAAAATAATTTTTTTTGGAAGAGTACAAATTAACGATAGTTGACTTAAATACTCAGAGCAATTGTTTTAATTTTCTTATCTACCTCCTATCTTCTCAGAACTCGGAGTAGTACTGTTTTTAACTGCTGCTTGAAAGAAAACAAAGGGAAGTCTTTTTTTTTTTTTTTTTTTTTTGCTTTTGTGGTGTATTTATTTTCTTAGATGTCACAGGACCTGACTATCAACATTGAATCTAAGGATGTGAAACCAAGAAAAACTACTTTTTCTGCTCAAAAATCAGCGGTCCCAAATATCTTTTGGAAATATACATATGGAAATGCTCATATACAGAAAGAGTTTTTTAAAAAATGAATACTACTTATATTTAAATAATACATCTTCTGAGTGTGTGGTTCATAATCTTTATATGATGATTCTGTTAGAAATACTACTTGTGACTGTGTACAACAGGCTCATGTTCTGTTAGCAGTTGAGACCAGTTTTTACCTTATGTAACTCTTGAAATTCATCCAGATCTCCGTACATGTGCCTCAGGTTGCAAACCATGTGACTTGCTAATATCATTATGTATTATTATCATTATGTACCATATTATTTATTGGTGCTGTAATGTGAATTATGTTTTTGTCCAGAGATGACCATTTCGTTTAATGTTGACTAAGAGTGATTAATTACATTTATAAACATGCCCTTTTAGTCTCAGATTAAAAAGCTATTAAAGAGCTTTATTCAGTATCTGATCTCAAGTGCTTTTTGTTTGCTGTTGCTTACAGTAATGAGTCATTGATTTTTCCTGTCCTTTTTATGGTACTGTTTTATAATGTAGTATATTAAGAGATTTTTTTGTTGTTGTTGTTTTAAAATAGTCTTACCAGGTACCTTGTAATTACTAAAGAAAGCCTGCTTCTCAGATGTAGTTGCCACCAGTTTTTTCCTTTTTTGTTAAAGAATAGACCTGTGGTTAGTTTCTAGAGATTATTAGATTATTGAGTGATTGAATAAGAAATGAATTAAACTTAATCTATTTAGTCTGTGTCCACCCTCTCCTAGGAAAGAAAAAAATGTATCAAGCCCCCTTATGACGAGAATCTCTCTTTGCATTTGGAGTATCTTTATTACAGATGTAGGTAACACCATTAATGATGGTTCCAGCAAAATTAATAATGATTTTAGTTTATTTATTTGTGGCTGCACTAGGTCTTCATGGCTTTGTACCGGCTTTTTCTCGTTTTGACGAGCAGTGGCTATTCTCTAGTTGGGGTGTGTGAGCTTCTCATTGTGGTGGCTTCTCTTGTGGCAGAACTTGGACTCTAGGGTTCTCTGAACCTTAGTAGTTGCAGTGCATGGGCTTAGTTGCCCTGTGGCACGTGGGACTAGGGATCTAACCTGTGTCCCTTACATTGACAGGTGGATTCTTAACCACTAGACCACCAGGGAAGTTCCTAAATTTTAGTATTTTGCCCCTAGGAGTGGGTCCCATGCTTATGAGGCCAGATGGACAATGCTGTTAGTTGAAGGATCTTGTTGTTCAGCTGCTAAGTCATGTTTGACTCTTTGTGACCCCACGGACTGCAACATGCCAGGCTTCCCTGTCCTTCACCATCTCCCAGAGTTTGCTCAGACTCATGTCCAATTGATTCAGTGATGCTATCTAACCATCTCATCCTCTGTTGTCCCCTTCTTCTGCTGCCCTCAATCTTTCCCAGCATCACAGTCTTTTCCAGTGAGTTAGCTCTTTGCATCAGATTGAAGCTTCAGCATCAGTCCTTTCAATGAATATTCAGAGTTGATTTCCTTTAGGATTGACAGATTTGATCTCTTTGCTGTCCAAGGGACTCGCAAGAGTCTTCTTTAGCACCACAATTCAAAAGCATCAATGCTTCAGTTCTTTGGTGCTCAGCCTTCTTTATGGTCCAGCTCTCACAACTGTACATGACTACTGGAAAAACCATAGCTTTGACTATACAGACCTTTGCTGGCAAAGTATTGTTTCTGCTTTTTAATGATCTGTCTAGGTTTGTCATAGCTTTTCTTCCAAGGAATAGCTGTTATTTAATTTCATGACTGCAGTCACTGTCCATAGTGATTTTGGAGACCAAGAAAATAAAATCTGTCATTGTTTCCACTTTTTATCCATCTAGTTGCCATGAAGTAATTGGACCAGATGCCATGATCTTCATTTTTGGAATGTTGAGTTTTAAGCCAGCTTTTCACTCTCCTCTTTCACCCTCATTAAGAGGCTCTTTAGTTCCTCTTCACTTTCTGCCATGAGTGGTATCCTCTGCATACCTTGCTGCTGCTAAGTCACTTCAGTTGTGTCTGACTCTGTGAGACCCCATAGATGGCTGCCCACCAGGCTCCTCCGTCCCTGGGATTCTCCAGGCAGGGACACTGGAGTGGGTTGCCATTTCTTCTCCAATGCATCAAAGTGAAAAGTCAAAGTGAAGTCGCTCAGTCGTGTCCGACTCTTAGCGACCCCATGGACTGCAGTCCACCAGGCTCCTCCGTCCATGGGATTTTCCAGGCAAGAGTACTGGAGTGGGGTGCCATTGCCTTCTCCCTGCATACCTTAGGCTGTTGATATTTCTCCCAGCAATCTTAATTCCAGCTTGTGCTTCATCCAGCTTGGCATTTTGCATGATGTACTCTGCATATACGTTAAATAAAAAAAGGGTGACAACATATGGCCTTGACATACTCCATTTCCAATTTTGCACCAGTCTGTTGTTCCATGTCTGGTTCTAACTGTTGCTTCTTGACCTGCATACAGGTTTCTCAGGAGGCAGGTAAAATGGTCTGGTAGTGCCATCTCTTTTTAAATGAATTTTCCACAGGTGGTTGTGATTCACACAGTCAAAGGCTTTAGCGTAGTTAATAAAATAGAAATAGATGTTTTTCTAGAATTCTCTTGCTTTCTCTATGATCCAGTGGATGTTGGCAGTTTGAGCCCTGGTTTTTCTGCCTTTTGTAAATCTAGCTTGTACATCTGGAATTTCTCGGTTTATGTACTATTGAAGCCTGGCTTGGAGAATTTTGAGCATTACTTTGCTAGCATGTGAAATGAGCAAAATTGTACAGTAGTTTCAACAGTCTTTGTTATTGTCTTTCGTTTGGATTGGAATGAAAACTGACCTTTTCCCATCCTGTGGCCACTGTGGAGTTTTCCAAATTTGCTGACATACTGAGTGCAACACTTTTAACAGCAGCATCTTTTAGAATTTGGAATAGCTCAGCTAGAATTCTATCACCTCCACTAGCTTTGTTTGTAGTAATGCTTCCTAAGGTCCACTTGACTTCACACTCCAGGATGTCTGGCTCTAGGTGAGTGACCACACCATTGTGGTCATCTGGGTCATTAAGACCTTTCTTGTATACTGCTTCTTTGTATACTTGCCATCTCTTTTTAATCTCTTCTGCTTCTGTTACGTCCTTATCCATTTCTGTTCTTTATTGTGCCCGTGCTTACATGAAATATTCCCTTGGTATCTCCAATTTTCTTGAAGTGATCTCTAGTCTTTCCCATTTTATTGTTTTCCTCTATTTCTTTGCACTGTTCACGTGAGAAGGTTTTCTTATTTCTCCTTGCTCTTCTCTGGAACTCTGCATTCAGCTGGGTAAGGATCTTACTGATTTTGGAATTTTGGGTCAATGCTCTCTCATTTGTTTTCTTCATGGAAGTTATTTATTTTTGTGGTTTCTATACAGCTAATACATGAAGACATTCTTGATAATCAAGAAGTCCCTTTTAGCCCACAGCTCAGATTTGTCTCCCACTCTTCTGCCCAGAATGGGGGCATTTTGGCATGTGTCCCCACTGTGGAGACAGATAGCTTAGACTTGGCTTAGGTCTGTGACCTATTAATAGCATCTTTAAGACATTTAATAAGTTACTTAACCTTTGGCCTCGGTTTACTCAACAATCATAGGGTCGTTGTGAAAGTATCAGAGCAGAGCAGACTGTATAACAAATACTCATTACATACAGAAGCTGAAACAACCTTGCGTGTTGGTGCATATCTTTTGGATACTTTGCTTTATATTTATGTACTTGTATATGAGCACTTAACAACTACAGTAGGTTCAGTTCAGTTCAGTCACTCAGTCGTGTCCGACTCTTTGCAACTCCATGAATCACAGCACGCCAGGCCTCCCTGTCCATCATGGCAATTAGATGGGGAAACAATGGAAACAGTGACAGACTTTATTTTCTTGGGCTCCAAAATCACTGCAGATGGTGACTACAGCCATGAAATTAAAAGATGCTTGCTCCTTGGAAGAAAAGTTATGACCAACCTAAACTGCATATTAAAAAGCAGAAACACTACTTTGCCAACAAAGGTCCGTGTAGTTCAAAGATATGGTTTTTCCAGTAGTCATGTATGGATGTGAGAGTTGGATGATAAAGAAAGCTGAGTGCCGAAGAATTGATGCTTCTGAACTGTGGTGTTGGAGAAGACTCTTGAGAGTCCCTTGAATTGCAAGGAAATCCAGCTAGTCCATCCTAAAGGAAATCAGTCCTGAATATTCATTGGAAGGACTGATGTGGAAGCTGTAACTCCAATACTTTGGCCACCTGAAGTGAAGAACTGACTCATTTGAAAGACCCTGATGCTGGGAAAGATTGAAGGTGGGAGGAGAAGGGGATGACAGAGGATGGCATCACCGAATTAATGGACATGAGTTTAAGTAAACTCTGGGAGTTGGTGATGGACAGGGAGCCCTGGCGTGCTGTAGTCCATAGGGTTGCAAGGAGTTGGACATGACTGAGTGACTGAACTGAACTATGCTGAGGCCTTGTATCATCCAGAATGTTTCACAAAACTGAGCAGAGAGCAGTGCATGTAGTCAGTCCCTGGTAGAGTGATTGTTTTTTTCCTTGTGTTCAAAGAATTGCCCCAAGTCTTCACTGCCCATCAAAGACCCAAATCCAGAATGTCACACTGAAGATGAGAGGGTGAGGCACTACAATTAATAACCGGTTCCTTGAACTGCTTGGGGCAGGTGAAGGGGCAGTACCTGCAGAAGAAGAAGGAGTGCTGTTTCCAGAAGAAGGAGAGAATGGTGGGTGGGCTGAGCTTGCATCTTGTCTGAGGTTTGAGAACTTCCCTTCTTGCGAGGATCTGAGCTTTGGTAGTGGTCGTGTGCCTCTGACTCCCTCTTTCCTGTGTTCTCTTGCAAGCCTGTCTTATCTGCCTTTGCTATTTATGCATCTTTGCTTAGATATTGAAATATTACTCTTTACCGCAAAAAAATAAAAACAAAGCAGTCATCACAAAAGTTCCGCTAGTTCCACTGCTGAAAGCAGTTCTCTGACTTCTGAATCGTCTGTGTGGATTGCTCTCTTCCTGTCAGGTCACCTGGTTTTCTCTGATTTGATCCATTAGGTGCCCCTTTCAAACCTTGGAGGGAAAAGTTTGTCAGTCTGGGGAGTGGGAGGCGGGAGTGTCTTGGTATCATGCTTCATGGTTGTTTGGAAGACTCAAATGTTTTTACTTTAAGATAATTTCCTTGGGCTGTATTCTTGAGATTGACTGACAGCAAATAATATGAACATTTCAAAGACTCTTGTTTTATAGTAGAAATTAAGTCGAAAAAGAAAATAACCAGTTTTTATTCGTACAGAGTAATACATGAGACTGTTTATATCTGATGCCTAGAAGGCCTGGTGGCAATACATATTTATTGATGAATTAGTAAGTAAATGAATTAATGAGGCTACTACCTATTTTGTGGTACTCTTTGGTGAGTTATCATTAAACTCTTTTTCTCAGGTTTTTAATCTTGTTTATTGTAGCCTTCCTATAATTGCCATTTAATCAGCAGTCCTCTGCCCCTGTAATTCTTTGAAGCTCCACATTACGTTTTTTTTTTTTTTTAATTGACTTATAGTTGCTTTACAATGGAGTGTTTCTACTGTACAGCAAAGTGAATAGCTATACCCCACTTTTTGGATGTCTGTCCCATTTCAGTCACCAGAGCCCATTATTTTGCATTAATTTCTCTGTGCTTTGAGTAGATTCTCATTAGTTAATCTATTTTATACATAGTATCAGTACTATATGTACAAGTCAGTGCTAGCCTCTCAATTCATCCAATCTCCTTGGTATCCATATATTTGTTCTCTGTGTTTATGTCTCTATTTCTGCTTTGCAAATAAAATCATCCAGAGAAAAACAATGTTCAACACTACTTGCTACTGCTGTTAACAAGTTATCAAAAGTTTAGTGTCTTAAAACAGCACAAACTTACCCTTTTATGGTTTTGGAGGTTATGATCTTGAAAGAAAGTGTTAGTAGCTCAGTCGTGTCTGACTCTTTGTGACACTATGGACTGTACAGTCCATGGAATTCTCCAGGCCAGAATACTGGAGTGGATAGCCTTTCCCTTCTCCAGAGGATCTTCCCAACCCAGATCTCTTGCATTGCAGGTGGATTCTTTACCAGCTGAGCCACAAGGGAACCTCAATTATGATCTTACTGGGCTCTAATCAAGGGGTTTGCTGTCCTGTGTTCCTTATACGGGCTCTTGGGAAGAAATTGTTCTCCTTCTGTTTTCCAGTCTCTAGAGATCACCAACATTCCTTAGCTTGTGTGACCTTGCTCCATCTGCAGCATCCACCAAGTGGCCCCTTCGCATCTCTCCCTGCCCTGGGTCCTGTTGCCGTCGTCGCATGTCTAACTCTGACTCTCCTGCTTTTCCCCTTTCCTTTAGAAGCTCCTCTGTGATTAACCTTGGGCCCGCTCACATCTGGGGGAATCCCCTCTTCCTAGGATCTTTTCTCAATCTCAGCTGTTACACAATCCCCTTTTTTCCTTTACAGTAACATACTCATACATCCTGAGCTTAGGACATGAACATCTTTAGGGTGGGGATTATTCTGCCTACCATATACATATTTTTCCTTTTGTTCTTCTCGGTTTTTTAAATTCCATTTTTTTCCTTCTCTCTCTTTTTTTTTTTGGCTTGCCACTCGACTTATGGAATTCTAGTTCCCCAACCAGGGATTGAACCCGAAACTGGGTCCCAGCAATGAAAGCACAGAGTCCAAACCCCTGGACCACCCCTGTTCATCTCTGATTTGAAATTAAACTCATTCCTCAAGCCTTTTCTTGAAAACCACTTTCTGAAACAACTAATGATTTCCTTCCATCTTCTCTCTCTGCTCCTGTTAAATGTTTTTGGCTTTCTGAGATGATTTTTATTTTCTTTTTTTAATGCATCCAAAGTATTTGTATATGAGTAATGACTGTCCCACTTAATGTATCATATCATTGAACACAGGTTTAGTTCTTATCTTGAGCTGCTAAATTACCTCAAATTTTTGCCTTGAAGTTAATTTTGTTTTAAAATAATATTATATTGAATTTCATTTTACTTATGGATTGTTTTAAAGAAGAGGTGCTTCATATTTTTAGACATTTGTTTATAGGATAAGAATGCATTTCAGCTTCCCAGATTTGAAGTCATGATGTCCTATTGACAGTTATTCAAATTAATTTGTAATATAGTGTCTGGCAGGCAAATTGAAGTAGTCCTCTAATAATTTTCTAAAAATTCTTTAGAGCAGAGCATTGCTGGCTCTGGGGGTGACGGGTATCTGTACATGAGTATCCTGTATGCCTGTTGAACATGTCTGATGGGGTGTACCCTGGGGCTGGTGTTCAAAGTCAGATAAACAGGAGCTCCTCCTTATTTTTGATAAGCAGCAGAATCTAGAAGAGACCTCTTGCTAAAACCACTTAAAATGTAAATCAAAATTTTCTGTAAATATGGGGATAAGGGGATGTTTGAATGGGAAGTTACCTTGAAAAGTAATGCTAAATTTTCAAAATTCATGTTATAACAATTTTTCAATAGTAAAGAACAAAATGTTTCATGCTGCTGCTGCTGCTAAGTCACTTCAGTCGTGTCCGACTCTGTGCAACCCCATAGATGGCAGCCCACCAGGCTCCCCTGTCCCTGGGATTCTCCAGGCAAGAACACTGGAGTGGGTTGCCATTTCCTTCTCCAGTGCATGAAAGTGAAGTCACTCAGTCATGTCTGACTCTTAGCGACCCCATGGACTGCAGCCTATCAGGCTCCTCCATGCATAGGACTTTCCAGGCAAGAGTACTAGAGTGGGGTGCCATTGCCTTGATTCATATATAAATATATATGTAATTATTCATATTGCAGAGATAGTTTGCTTTCTCTGCAGGTTGGTATAAGATCACCTGATTTTCCAATATGATCTTCTAAGTTAGTCATTAAACTTTTTAAATATCTTACTGTTTCTTTTAAAATTGGCATCTATTGAGCCTGCCTCTTACTCCTCCACTCCAACATCCTAAGGAAAGAGTGGCACCATTTGGCAGGCTGTTTGATATTCAGAAAGGAGTGGACTTTTTGGAATCTGGCCAGTGATGGGAAATACTTATTGGTAACATAGATTTTGAGATGTATAACTTTTTATGGGCACAAATTGGTTGAAATTTTATATTTTAAAACTTATCTTTTAGCAGCATGCCTCCCTGATTTTCTTAATTCCTAGTGAGTACGTTTTGAAGCCACAAGCTGCAGTGAGTAGACTGCAGACCTGTTTCATGTTTGTATCTTGGTGTCTATAAACTAGCACAGGTGGATGCTCATCACCTATGAGGGGCTTCCCTGGCAGCTCAGCTGGTAAAAAGTCTGCCTGCAAGACAAGAGACCTGGGTTCAATTCCTGGGTGGAGAAAATCCACTAGAGAAGGGATAGGCAACCCACTTCAGTATTCTTGGGCTTCCCTTATGGCTCAGCTGTTAAAGAATCTGTGGGCAATGCAGGAGACCTGGATTCAATCACCCATGTGATGTGGAAGTGCAGGTGCCTAGACTCAGTCACTTTCCTTCCCCACCTTCAGAACAGTTTGCTGCTTTACAATGAGTTCCCTTTTCTGAGGGTAAACTTTCTGAGAACAAGGGCCAGATCTTTAAAATTTTGGTTTCCTCAAAGACTAGCATATCCTGAGTGCTTAATAAGTGTTCTTGGAAATGAATTCTCTTTTTCTTAAGAGTGATTTTCTAGCATATGCCCCAAACCAGTGGGTCAGTTTCTCTATGTGTTAAAAAGAAGTCTTTTCCTTTATAGTTTCTTTCCTGTGCATTTCCAGGTCGAGGAGAGCCTGCTACTTGAATGAGTCAATTATTCTTTGGTAGCACATTTTCATTTTGTTTGATGGAGAGGGAAAATAAAAAAAAATATAGATGTAGACATGTAATGTAGACACGTAGTAGGCATGTAATGTAGACACATAGTAGGCATGTAATGTGGACACGTAGTAGGCATGTAATGTAGACATGTAGTAGACATGTAATGGAGACATGTAGTAAACATGTAATGTAGACGTGTAGTAGACATGTAATGGAGACATGTAGGCATGTAATGTAAGACATTGTAAATGTAGACATGATGTACATTGCTGACGAACTTATTTAAAACTGTGGGCTTTGTTTTTAAAGTAAGTTCTTTTGTTCTCTTTAATATTATAAAGCTAAGCATGCAGTGCCTCACTGCATTGACATTTATATTTTTGCTTTTCCTGGGATTAGATTGAATCCAGGAAGTCATTCCTCCCAATTTGCTTTCTTTTTAAAAATGTTATGTTGTCTTTGTACTTTGTGACTGAAATATTTTTCTTGTTTTACATTAAAAGATTCAGAGCTCTTTTTGAGATATCTGCCCTAGATAATTTAACATTTCTTTGTTTTAAGATAAAGAGTTTGACTGAGTTTTGGATAGAAAGCGTAAAAATCTTGGAATAAACTGATTTTCATGGTCTGAATTGTCTGCTGGTATCTGGAAGATGATTAGGGAATCTTATCCTGGGATTATTCTTAAATGCCTTGTCAGAGTCCACAAACCATCTGAAATGCTGTGTTAAAGTACATGTGGGTATACGTATGTTTTTCTTGGGCCTGTGCTCATAGCTGTCATAGTCTTAACTGAGCTTATGAATTCTGAAAATACAGAACTTCTTACATAGCTTATAAATGCTAGTACTGTGACTGTCTGGCCCTTTTGGCATAGTGTTTATGAATGTTAAAAATGTGTAGTTGATGTTCTGTGTCTAGAGGCATAGATCCTCTATAAGGAAGGTGAGATTGCACAAAAGGACAATCCCCGGTCTTATTGTAAACCCCGCCATTGCGCCCACCGTAACGGTTGCTCTGATTCTTCTCGTCCTCAGTGTGTGGTCTCATGTCTAGGCCACGGCAGTTACAGCTGGTAGTTCTGGTGGCAGTGCTGAGCCCTACATAGATGTGGGCTCCCATCTTTTGTTAACTGGGTCTGCTTGTAACCCTTGCTCCTTTCTGTGCCTGGGTGTCACTCTTCATGCTTGTTGTTTCTAAGGCAGCAGGTTTTGATCAACAGCCCTCCAGTTTGTTCCTTGCAATTCCTCCTTGGACTGGACGACTCGCTAGCCTGGCTTGTTGGGATTATGTGTTGATTGAGGCTGTGAGTAAGGGCCCGAGGGGGTCAGCAGCAGAGTGAAGCTGGTACTTGGGCTTTGTACCAGCTGTTCTTTTTTTTTTTTTTTTTTGAGGTTTATATTTGTTTCTTTTTTTTCCTATTTTTAATTTATTTTAGTCGGAGGCTAATTACTTTACAATATTGTGGTGGTTTTTGCCATACGTTGATATGAATCTTGGGTTTACACATGTTCTTGATATTCAGTACTTAATGTCCCTTTTTGCTTCCTTTGAGTTCTGGAGGCTTGATGGGGCTGGGTTATGATCTGTGCAAGTGAAGACATATACAAGGAAACGCCAGTCCTCTTGGAATTATCACAGACTCAGCTTTTCTAAGTGACTAATGTCCTTGTGACTAAAGTTTTACAGTTTAAATTTTCTGCTGCTTGCATCCTAACTCTCATTCATCAGGTGAAATGTTTCATGTGACATGGCTGTTACCCATTTCTCTTGGTCCTTAGGTTGCCCCCAATGATGAAGCTGTGGTGACGCTGCTCTGTGAATGGGCTGTGAGCTGTAAACGGTCAGGGAAGCACAGGGCGATGGCTGTGGCAAAACTCCTGGAGAAGAGACAAGCAGAAATCGAGGCAGAGGTAGACTTGACTTTCTTTCTACTTGTTGTTAATAATACTGCTTTGAATACTGCTTTGATTCTGTTTCTTACTTTCACTGTGCTTTTTTTTCTTTTCTTGTTAAAAGAGAAAGGAAGAATGTACAAATTCACATAAGGACTTCATAGCATGACCCCTCTAAGTTGATGAAGCCCGTAGTATATATTCTGGACCAATTTAAAATCAAACTTTAAAATCTGACTTAGAATGGAAATCTCCCTCTGTGAGGTTAAGACGTGCACACATACATATATGTCTGTACGTTTGGTGTTATATGCCTTTTATGTATATATGCACACGTGTGTTTAATGAATATGGATATACTTTCTTGAGGCCATTGTGACTGTGAGATTACAGATGCCGATTTGTGTTCATTTTTGAGACTGTGTTCTGGCCCCAGAGAGGGCAGTTAAAGCCTCTGGGGTCGATTAGAAAGGAACCAACAAAGCTAACGTCGTCAGCATGGCTTTGTTGAAGGAGAGCATCAAAATGAGGCTTCGTTTCTTCCTTTCTAGGGGTGGAGAAGGCGTGTGTGTGTTCTGACCAGGCTGTCACCTCTCACCTGGATAACTCTGGGGTCTCCTGCCCCCTGTCTCTGTCTCTTCCCCCTCCGTCCCCACCACCCTCCACACAGCCTCCAGAGCTGACTTCTCACCATGGAAATGGATCATATTGTCCTCTTCCTAAAACACCTGATGGCTCCTTCTCAAGACCGACAGAGCCTCACCTGAGCCGCCCACCTGCCCTTCCCACCTCATCCCCCGCTCCCATAGGTCACTCACAGCTCCAGCCACCCTGGTCTTCCTGTCCATTCCACACTCACGTTCCTCTCGGGGCCTTTGCTCTTTTTGTTGCCTCTGAGTGGCACGTTCTGTTCCCCTTTTCACGGCCGTTCCCGTTTCAGGAGGCGTCACTTCCTTCTCTAGTATTCTTGGCTCAACGCTTGGCACCTGCTCAGGAGACTCCCTCACCAACTCATCTGCGCTTAACGGCACCCACCCCTCGGCCTGTCTTTCTCAGGCCATTCTGGTTTACTCTCCCCATTGCCTCTATTTTAATGCCTGAGAGTGTAAGCTTGACAGCAGGGGCTTTGCTCACCCCGTTCAGTGTTGCACTACTGGTGATACACCTGCTTTTTATGACAGTATTAGCAAAAATGAAATAGGAAGAATATTTTCATAGACATCTCCTTTTGTTGGGAAAGCACCTTTCACGAAATACAGAGGGTCATGTTGTTGAAATTGGGGCTTAAAGATACTGACGCTAAGGTGTAAACCACATAGCCCCTTTTTATAATGGCCAAATTAAGAAAAACATATTTCATTGCTTTTTTCCTACATATTTATGAATGGACTATATTCTAAAGAGAAGTGCAGTGGTTAAACTTTAGTTAACTAAAGGTGATTCCTCAAATTTCATTGCTCCTACTGGATAATTTTTATTGTGTCTTCCCTTCCCTCTTTGTGTGTCCCAGAAGACCCACACGCAGAGTCATATTCAGAAGAGGTTCACACATAGATGACTATAATTTTAATAGATTTAAATGTATCCATCTCTAAAAATGTATTCTTCTAGAGATGTTTAAGATAATTGATTTCTACTAAACACCACCTTCAAAATTTGACTCTTATAAAGAGGATGGATTGAAGAAATCATATCTAATATAATAGTGTTTTAATGCTAAAATGGATAATGAAAATGGGAAGAAACAAAGGGGTAGCAAAAAGAACAGAAAATGAGGTTCTGATTGCTTCTAAACTGTTCCTTTGCTGGTCTTCTAGTTCTGGCCTTAAGAATGTAGAAGTTAAACAGCTTCTCTAGATATGTTTCCTGAACTGTGAAGATTCCAGGAGGTTCTGAGAGAGCTAATTGGTGACGCGTGATGAGGGAAAGAATCTTGTTAGAGGGACATTTGACATTTTACTTCCTAACATACTCGTAAATTCACCGCCTGACAAAAGCAAATACAGAACAATCAAACTCAATAATACATGCCCAATGTAGTTCATGAGAAATGCTGGGCTGGAGGAAGTGCAAGCTGGAATCAGGATTGCTGGGAGAAATGTCAATAACCTCAGATATGCAGATGACAGTTTGTTCAGTTGGTAAAGAATCTGCCTACAATGCAGGAGACCTGGGTTCGATCCCTGGGTTGGAACGATCCCCTGGAGAAGGGAAAGGTTACCCAGTATTCTGGCCTGGAGAATTCCATGGATTGTATAGTCCATGGATGGGGTGTCAAAGAGTTGGATACGACTGAGCGACTTATCACTTTCTTTCACTTTCTCTTAACTTTCCTTTTTTTTTTAAAATTAATTAATTTTTTTATTTTACTTTACAATTCTGTATTGGTTTTGCCATACATTGACATGAATCCACCACGGCCTCTTAACTTTCAGAAATTATATTCCTTTATGATGCATGGTCCTCAAATAAGTATAGAGATCTCAATTTTGCATGTTTTATCCAAGAATGTAAATGTTAATGAAAAACCAACACATTTCTTGAACCATTGTGACTGTACTTGTCTTTAATAATTAACTTTGCTTGCTTGTTTTTAATCTCAGAGATGTGGTGAATCAGAAGTCTTAGATGAGAAGGAGTCCATTTCCTCAGCCTCCCTCGCTGGATCTAGTTTACCTGTTTTCCAGAATGTTCTTCTAAGGTTTTTAGATACACAGGCCCCCTCGTTGTGTAAGTAAAGATCTTTGCTTCTAGATCTTAAATAAGGGAATTGACCTTTTTTTAGGAACTGATCTTTTTTCTCCCTTAACCTGTAATTTTATCAATGTAATTTGCACTGAATACGCTGCATATTTTACTGAACAAAATTTTGGGGCAGTTATCAGTGGATACTTTTATGACAATCTTCAAAGACTTGAACATTTCTGAAGTTTTAGTAGTTAAAACAATAGGTCAGTTCATTCTCTTGTATTTGATGGATTAATTTTCCCTTTCTAGATCTTTCTTACCAGAAGAGCGGCATTAAGGTCCTGTGATGCTCATGACATTTATTGTGATTATGAACTTCTCTTCTTTCCCTGTTTTCTAAGTTTCTGATTTTCTAACTTCTAATGTTAAAAGGGGGCAAAGATAAAACAATGGTACCTTATAAGCAGGTTTCTGATACAAGGAGATGATTTGTGAAGATGGTTGACGGCTTGTCTATGCTCTCTTAATTGTTCATGTTCTATCATGTTCTTTTTGTATCTTAATTATTCCACTGCTGGTAGGGAGTAGGGTGGGGATGGGGAATAAACAACCACCAAGTGGGTTTATACTGTGGGTGGAAACTTGAAAAAAAATCATTTGTGTAAGCTCAGTTGGCTTAATCTTATTTTGAGGTTTTCATTTGATGAAGTACAGCAGGGAGTATATTATCTTCACTTCAGTTCAGTCGCTCAGTCGTGTGCAACTCTTTGTGACCCCATGAACTGTAGCACGCCAGGCCTCCCTGTCCATCACCAACTCCCAGAGTCCACCCAAACCCATGACCATTGTGTCGGTGATGCCATCCAACCATCTCATCCTCTGCTGTCCCCTTCTCCTCCTGCCCTCAATCTTTCCTGATACTTTCAGTATCAGGGTCTTTTTAAATGAGCCAGCTCTTCGCATCAGGTGGCCAAAGTATTGGAGTTTCAGCTTCAGCATCAGTCCTTCCAATGAACACCCAGGACTGGTCTCCTTTAGGATGGACTGGTTGGATCTCCTTGCAGTCCAAGGGACTCTCAAGAGTCTTCTCCAACACCACAGTTCAAAAGCATCAATTCTTTGGCACTCAGCTTTCTTTATAGTCCAACTGTCACATCCATACATGACTATAGATGATGGTGGACCAACAGAAAAATGGCAAAAAGTGACAGGAAAGGGAGAAAAAGTGTTGGAGGCAGAACAGGAAAGTATCTATGGAGGAGAGAGAGATAAAGCAGCAAGAAACAGTGCTGCTTTGACTCCTCTGAGGAGGACCTCATTTTCAGTTGAGTGACGCCTGGGGGTGAGGTTTTTTTAGGTTCCTGGTGGTTATCCTAGGGTAAAGAAGAACAAGAATCTGAGCCAAACTGGTGATTGGAACGTAGGAAGCACTGAAGCCCGGAGAAAGACAGGAGAGATTCTGGAGAGGAGAAACAGTGTTGTCGGGAATGGCAGTTAGCAGTTGGATGTACCTTGTGTCCTGGGGGAGACAGACACTTGGTCTTTGCTCCCCTCATCCCATCCCCATTCCTGTTCTTGCTTTGGGAAAAAGTTCTTCCTCCTGTGCCTGGCTTGCTCTGGATCCTGTTTATTGCTTTGTCAGGGAAAGCTCTTCTGCTTCTCTGAAGAGTTTTCTCTCCCTATTGAGTTTGGAGGTGAGCAAGAACAAACATATAGGCTTAAGATTTTAGGGCTCTGAGTTTAGTGTTCCCTGGGTCCATCTGTCATCTTTCTCAGTGTTTAAGTGTGATGGTACCAGGGCCTGAGCTTTGTAGGTTAGTCTTAGTAGTTTAATCATTTTTTAACCTTATCTCAAAGGTAGAGATACAGAGTTTGAGAGTGCAGTTGCAATATTAAAAGTCATAAGTTATATAGCTTACTTATGAATTTTAGAAGATGGCAGAGCTCCATCTGGGGCCCTTTTAATTGCACTGTTCCTTTTGCTTTTCAGTGGATTCTACTCACCAGCTTTTTTCAAATACCATCTGAATTACAGTTCTGTTGTGATGTCTCCTTTGAAAAAGTGCTCCATTCCCACCCCACCCCCCCCTCCCCCGAGTATACAGATGCTCAAAATAGCTCAGACAGATATGAATCATGAATCATAACAGTAAAATGCGAGGAGAGTAATCTCACCTTGCTTTTTTTTTTCTCTTACCTGAAATTTTGCGTGTTTACACGGTTACCTAAATGGCCATTCATTTGCCAGGGACCACTACCTTTAATTTTGAGACGGTGCCTAGAACACTGGATACTGTTTTGCAGTTACAGTGGGAACAGAACTGGTGTACTGGTTCTGCAACGAAAGCTAGACCTCTGTAGCGAATCTTCTAATACATCCTTTATTAAAAAAGTGAATAGGAAAAATAGTGAACACTTTAAGCCTGAGTGCTTGTCTTTGTTCTTTTTCCCCCTCCTCAGTCAGGGAAACTGAACTCTTGATGCCCTTTGTCTCCTCACAGCGGATCCAAACAGCGAATGCGAGAAGGTGGAGTTCATCAACCTGGTGCTGCTCTTCTGCGAGTTCATCCGGCACGACGTCTTCTCCCACGACGCCTACATGTGCACCCTCATCTCTCGGGGAGACCTGTCTGTCACCGCCTCCACCCGACCGCGGTCGCCAGCAGGAGAGAATACGGACGAGCACTATCCAAAGGACCACGACATGAAAATGGAGGTACGGCCCTGGGGGGGCCTCCCCTTGGACCTGAACTGTGCTGGGAATCACTTTTGGAAGGGTTGCATGCTGGTGGAAGGGTGATGGCTTTTCAGTTGTAGCCTCTTGTTTCGAAGCTCATTTATCGCTGCTTCTCACTGACACAACAGAATTTGGACTGTAGTTTATATCTTCTAGAATTTTCTTCTGGGTATGCTAAAACTGAAAAGATTCTACAGGCCATCACATTTTTCACTGAATTGGAATTATGTGCTTCTAGTTTTATGTATTTCTAATCTCCAGTTTTACTGTAATGTTTAGCCTCAAATTTGGACTTGTTTCGGCCCTGACGTCATGACTGTTTTTATTCTAAGTAGCATCTTTCCCCCGATGTCTCATTACTTATATCACTCTTTGATACTTATATTGCTGTTTTATACGTATGTTTTAGTCATAACACATTATATTTTCATTTCAATTAATTGCAAATTTAATCTATCTTTCAAACGTAGAATTGCGCTTTTCAGCAAATTACTTTATGCTGTGAGTATGACTTTATTATTTTCTGCCAATTTTTTGATATTTTGGACATTGTTCCAGGTACTTATGGGACTTTTCAAGGCCAAAAACATGAAGTTGGTGATGGGAAATAATAGAAAATTATTAGAGATTATGATAGTTTCTGAAAAATAAAGCCTCATATTGGTCCTGTCAGAGTTTCAGCATATGCTGTTATGATATTTTACAATAATGGCTATCTTTGTAATTTAAAAACGTGCCTTTAGAATTGCACACGTGAATTTATAGTTTATACTCTTAAAGATTTTTGAAAATTACTTGTTTAATATGAATACTTTTGTTTCTAAATTTGTCCACAGTAAAAAAGTTAGAGTAAAACATAAAATTAGTTTACCTGTTTATGCTTTTTCTGTGTTTCTCTTTCTCTCTCTCTCTTTTGTTTCCTGTTTTTGGACATCAAGGTATCTTGTATGTTAAATATACTTAGATTTTTCTTACTAAGGCTAGTTGGTGAGCATGTGACTGGGAATAGCCCCAAGAAGGAAATTATGGTCAGTTTGGTTTTAATCAGGAAGTTTGTGCAATTTTTTCTTGAAATAGCACGGAAGTTAAATCTTTTTTATCATGAGGACAAAGAACGTGACTTTTTAAAGCAGTGTGTATCTTAACTTCCTTTTCTTTATTGAAGAAAAACACACTGAGGGGAAAAGAGACATAAGATGACTTAATGTCACTGTTGTGTTTTAGCTTCAGCTTCTTAATGAACTACATTTACAATGTGACTTTCTTTCTCTGGCAATTATCAGGAACAGACTATTATGGCGCATATGGGCATTGACTCAGGAACTACTAATATTTTTGATGAAGTAGACAAGAATGACTTTAAAACTGACTTTGTTTCGGAATTTCCAGTAGGTTCAACCTTCCAATTGTTATTGACCATGAACCCCTCCTCCCCCACCTCTGTCCCCAGCTCTCTCCTCCTTCTGCCCCTTGCCTTGTGTATTGGCATGACCCCTGTACTTGTGATGTAAGTGTCTTTCTCTGGAATGAATTCCACCCCAGGCCGCAGTTCATCATCTCACGCAGCTGTCTCATTTCAGTTCATCCTCAGTTTTGGCTGCATTCCCTCCTCCTGTAAATTAAAACACTCTCATCCTCCTGGTTGACCGTGACTCCTTTGTTTGGAGATCATTCTCTCTCAGGAATCCATGAATATCATTTCATCAGGACAGGCCATGTTGATTTGCTGGATGTGTGTTCAACTTCTAAATAACAGCTTTCCTGGCTCTGGACTTCTTGTACATTCTTCTACTTTATCTCGGCATAATTACAAAGTGTTCTTCCTCATGGATCTCAGTGTGTAACTAACTTTATGAAAACACATGTTGGTTGGGGTACAGACTAAAACCTTTGTATCTGTTGCTCATGAGCTTTATAAGTGAATTATTTCTTTGTATGTGTTTTTGTAGTAAATGTAGCCCTATGAGGAAGACACTTAGTTATCAGTCTAATTTTATCTCTGGTCCTCTGGGAAATGGAGCCGTGCACGTTTCTTCCCTGTGTGTGTGGTTGCCACTTTCTCATCTTTGGAACAGGGGATGATGCTCCTGATCTGAATATGAAATTTGTGGAAATTAACACAGTTCATTATTTTGCTAATGGTTAAATAAGGAGAAGATATGGTACGAGTGTCTTGTGTGTTTGGAGTTGTGTGCTTTGGTTTTGCGCTTTCATTTACAGTCTCCAACATTTGTTTTACATGACTTAGATTTTTTCTCCCATGCCTGGAGAGTCCTGTGAGAATGCCAACCCTGCTCTGGGCAGAAGAATGTCAGTTAATGGTGAGAAGCTGTTGAAGAGAGAAAAACCAAGGGAGCTGATTTTTCCATCTAATTATGACCTCCTACGACACCTGCAGTATGCAACCCATTTTCCCATACCTCTGGTAAGTCGCTTGTCAGTTGGCAAGCTGATCATTCCATTGTAGGGTCATTGATTATTCGGCTGCTTGCCTGAGTACTACATATGAAAGAGGTGAGTTTTTTGTATTCACTACCTGCTTTTGTTTGTTATGGTTCTTACCATGTAGCTTATGTGCTCGTGTAGTCTACATTTGTGGTATCGTACTACTGACATTAGCAAAACTTTCCACATTAGTATACTTGTACTAACAGCATCTGAGTCACTGCAAATGATGTTGGTATGTATTTTCCTACTTCGATTTGAAACTCATTTACTAAGTAGTTTTATCTGCACTGTATTGTGGTAGGTACTTTTGGCATTGTACAGATGAGTAAGAACTTTTGAGCACAGAAAAGATGAAAAAGATAGGGAGACAAATGTCTATAAAATGACAAGCCCCAGAATAAGTGAAATAACTTGAGTAAAAACCCAAGTGTCCACTGAAAAGTGAACTGTTTGACTTTCCCAGAGCTCTTCTACTACTCTGAAAGAATAAAGATGGGAGGAGGGGAAAACATGTGGTTGAAAAATTGGCTCATGCTTCATAGAAAAGGTCGTATATGTGATGGACTTGGATTTCCACTTGTTGACTTTAAGAACTGGATGATAGCACATGGGAAATAGTTGCTGGGAAATTTACTGTTTGAGTCATAACAAGTGATGTGGTTTATTTTGAAGGGAAACAAGATTAGTTTTCTGCTATATTATGAAAATTGGGCCAAAATTTATAAGAAAAAAAAATTCTTAGGTTCACTATCCTTTTTCGTGGAATTTTATTTTAACTTATTTCAGTGAGTCTTTTTTTTTTAATAGAAGACTATTATTACTACTATTTTTAAAAAAAATGTAATTGTGACATGCATATTATTTCCTGGACACCTTTGAGGAGCTTTGATCTCTAGGCTAAAGAGTTTCTTAAATTTTTTTATTTTTTTGATTATTTTTGAACATCCTCTGAAATGACTTTCAAAATCACTACACCCATATATTTTATTTTCTTGTTACAATTAAGAACCCCTTGTTAATTATCCTATGTCTAGGAATATATTGAAAGTAACTAAAATTGTTTCTTTTTTATCACTGGTTGAATATACCAATATTTTTCATTTGCTACCTGTGGGCATCACTCATTTTCTACATATTGGAACAACTTCACTGTATTTAGGGCAGCAGAAACAGTAGCTTGATATTTTAGATAGATAGATATTTAATTCTTGAAGAATTCATGGGTGAACTATCATGATGTCTGATTTGTTTTAAAATAGTCAAAAAGATTCCATATTGAAGTCTAGAGTTAATATTAATGTACTGGTGTTAGTGTCCTGGTTTTGATGAATACATCATGGTTCGTAAGGCTTTAACTAGGGCAAACTAGATGAAGATAGGGTAACTGTCTGTACTATGTTTTTGCTTTATCTGTAAATTTTAAATTATCCCAAAATGTGTATTTGGAAAAAATAGGGGAAAGGAAGGAACTATGGCAGAAACTTGAAAATGGTTGAGACTGGTTGAGTGTTCTGTGCTCTTCTCCTGGGTGAGCAGTGCTTTGCAGGGCTCCCTGTGTGTGTGGGTGTGAGAGCAGGGGGCTGCGCGAGCATGTGCTTCTTTGCTCTGTGATTGTGAATTCATGTGACCTGTGGTGACACAGCTGTTCCCAGCACTTAAATTCTCAAGACTGTCCTCTTCCTTAGAGGAAAGAGCGTGAATGATTCCCAGGGACCATGTCTCCTGATGGATTATGACAGAATTCAGCTCTGATGCGAAATCATAAAAGAGCTGCTAGAAGTTTGACATTAGAGGGTAAAATCTTTTAATAGCCTTCTATTACCAGTTGTCTTAGAAGTGCCTTTACTGTGAGTGTAATTGAGACTAAACCATCAGAAAAGGGGAAATGAAAGCGTATACTAGTAAAACTGTGCCATTGTGGATGCTGTAGTGAGTCTCACTCGCCTATTATACACATGAGAATACAAGAATATGATTTTAAAATAAAAAAGTTTGTTTTTTACCGTCCCCGCCCCCACTTTGTCTCTAAAATGTGGCTCTAGTGAGTGAAGGCCAAGGAGAGAAGACTAAAAGGCACCTTGACTAAAGGATTCAGAAAAGTAAGCTAGTTTCATATATGCTCTTGTATGAATGATGTCTTCATCTGCTCATCAGTAAGACTGTGCTCTCAGTGGGCCACCAAGCCCAGGTCCTAGTGTCCAGGCATTCAACCAGCCTCTGCCACAGAGCATTTAGGGTCATTTAGACCCTATCTGTGTCAGACATGTGATACCCACAGGGCTTCCTGTTATTACCACTAGCCGGCTGGGGTTGGTGCAGTGCCTGCCATGTTAGAGGTGTAATGGGCACTTTTTTGGGTGCATTTTCTCATGTACTGTTCTCCTCAGACTATATATCCTCAGACAATGTGTGGTAAAGCTATGGGCAGGAGCTGTCCAAGGTTCAGCTGTCAGACAATAGTTCGCGGCACAGAGCCAAAAAATGAGCCTAGGATTCAAACTTGTTACTTTCCAGGAACACCATTTCTTTTTCCTTCCTTCCTTCCTTCCTTTTCTTCCCTCTTTCCTTATTTTTCTTTCTGTCTTTCTCTCTCCCTTTATTCCCTCCTACCCTCCCTCCTGTCCTTTGAGATCATTTATTTATTTTAGTTCTCTTTATTTTATTTATTATTTTTTTTTTACTGTACAATATTGTATTGGTTTTGCCACACATCAGCATGAATCCGCCACAGGTGTACACGTGTTCCCAATCCCAAACCCCCCGAGATCATTTATTTTTATTGAGGTAGTGTTGATTTATAACATCAGAGATGTTTCACGTGTAAACATTTTATTTCTACTGCGGTATCCCCCACACCGTGCTCACCACCCAAAACTTAGTTTCCCTTTGTCACCAAACAGCTGATCCCCATTACCCATGTCATCCTCTCCTCTGGTGACTACTACTCTGTTCTCTGTGTCTACGTGTTTGTTTTTGCTCAAACCACACCATTTCTTAATAATTGCATTACTGATTGTTTTGATGTGGGCTTTTATAATGGAAACGAAAACAATACAAAGTCTTATATATGCTTATCTTAATTTTTTAGTCTTCCTTTCGTAAATAAGTCTTCATTTAATACCATCTACTGAATCCTTTCTGCTTTACTCGCATTTGAGAGAATTTGATCAATGTGACCCTGAGAGTGGAGTCATGCATACATTCCATGGCTGGCCTCCCATGGGGTCAAACTCATCTTTAGGACCTGGGGGGCACACTTCAGCTAAGCTCATGCTGCATTTCTTTCTAATAAGTCCTTGCAATGTGGAGCCGACATGTCTATTTCAAGACTATTTGACTGGTGCTAGTTTTCCATACCTTTGATGTGAGTTCCAAAACAGTAGTTTTAGCAGTTAGTATAACTTAACGACCCCCGACTTGAAAATGTTATGGGGTATGTTCTTTACTGCTACAAATAAATAAGAAATCACTGGATTTGTCATTACTAACAGTAGAAAAATCTTTATTTATAACCTATAGGTAGAATATAAGGTATGTTCAAAAACCATGCTTTTCCGAGCCTTTTTATAAGTAAAAAATTGTAAGCTATTGTGGTAGGACACACTTAGATGTTAAAAATTGGAGCATTGAGCCAAAAAGTTACTGTTAAGTGATGGATTAAAAATCAATCAGGCTCAGGTGGTTTCAGGTAAGAAACCACCCCCCCCTTTTTTTTAAGTGATCTAAAGGGCTTTAAACTGTGTTGCTAAAGGGCTTTCTGGCAACTCAAATAGAGTATTTTGTGTATTTCTATCAGAAGTCAGCTCCAGGCCGTTAAATGAATACCTAATGAATATTTCAGACTCTGTGTCATAGAACTCATTTAGGTTTTAAGGATATTGCAGGGTTTATATTGGTTCAACAAGACTTACTAGTTTTTTTGTTTTTTTTTTTTTGTACAAACATTTGTATTAAGGAGCATCAACAACCACAAGAGTACAGTTGGGCTTGTATTCAGAAACAGTTTCTCAGTAAACCAAGCTGCATTTGCCCTCTGCCTGTATTTTTACTTATGGAGGCTCTTTTCTCCCTCCTTCCCAGGAGTTTGTACACTTAATTGTCTAGTGAGGCAAGAAATTATAGCATGAAAAAAATCCTGTATTTTATGCATTGTTTTCAGACCTTGATTTTTCTTTTTGAGCCTTGGACTCCTTATGGGAAGCAAACGTCTCAGTGATCTTTAATCGGAAAGCTTTTGAGAGATGATAGTACAGGATTGGATCGAAACACAGATTGGACACAGCCAGGAGCAGTGTGGCCTCTTTTGCCTTGAAAAGTGAAATCCTGGTGGAACAGTCAGATATGACCTCTGTCTGGCTGAGGGTGTATGGGATTCGGACAATGTGATAAGGAACAAAACATATGAGGTAGCCTGTAGTTACCAAAAGTATACTGACGAGAGCTCGCTTCACGTTTGGATAATTTTCATTATCTTTGTTTCTGTAGAGTTGTCGAATTACAAGGCAATTAGATATTAAGATGATGGCTGAGAAATTGAAGAATATTGCTACACTTATGAAATTTGTCAGCAAATGCCAGTTTCTTCCAAACTCATTTTTGAATTCCATGCAGCCCACGTTGGGCTTTTCCTTGATGTCTTTGATGGGAATGATCATGTTTGGCACCATTATAAGAAGGACCATTAGCCACACAACAGCTGATATCATTTTAGCAAACCCAGGTTCTTGTATTCGATAAATCTTGGAGGTGTATGTCAACTGAAGACAGCGATCAATGCTAACGAATGCTAAGAAGATTATTGATAAGTACATATTGATGTAGATGAGGCAGGCTGTCACTTGGCAGTGGAATATCCTCAGCTTCCAGGGTGCGACACCCAAGTCAACAGTGATTTTCACTGGTAATGCCAGAGTGAGCAGGAAATCAGCTGTAAGCAAATTAATTAAGTATATGCTCACACACCTGTGATTTGTGTTTCTCTGTATGAAAGCCCAGGTTGCAAAACAACTTCCAATAATTCCAATGAGGAAAACTAAATAAAAGAAATATGTGAATGGCTCTAGGTCTCTGTAAACTGGGCAGAAGGTAGAACTGTTGGTCATCTTCAAGGACAGTAGGGATGATTGTCCAGAAAGAACAAAGACAAAAAGCTCCAAAGAATCTGTTAAAAAAAAAAAAAAAAAAAGCAAATGAGAGGGAAGGGAGGTTAGTAATTCAAATTAGAAATTGTTTTCTTCAAACAGAATTATATTCCTGAAACCATGGTCTCAATCACTCTGCTTCTTAGAATTTTATTGGTGAAGTTACTTGATGTGTGGATTGGTGGGAACATCTTTGATTACGAGGAAGGAAGCCTGGGGTTTCCATGGTCTGATTTTGTGATTTTGGGAAATCCCGTGTAAGTTGCTGCTAGAAGGGATATTTTTGACTTCACACTTTTGCATCCGGATAGCTTGTTTGTAACCAGTTGGGTTGGAAGTTAGTTTGTAGAGGAAATAAGTGAACTGAATTTCTGAGAAATAGAGGAAACAAAAGGTTTGGTTGTGGCTGAGCCTGAATTGCTCTCAATGAGGCTTCCTGGCTTTTGTTTTCATAGGTTGATAGAACTCTTCATGCTGGAGAAACCTAGGTGGAGAGGGGAGGTGAGAGGGGACAGAAAATTGTACTAAAATCTAAAAGATTTTTATTTAAATAATAGGCCTTTTGTTGTGTAACCTACCAGAACAGTTTTACAATCAGAATTTCATTTCATTTTTCTTTTTTAACAGAAGAAGTTGTAGGATTAGCATCTGGTCTTTGCCTGATGTTCTGGATTATGATGGTGTAGACCTGTCCTGTCTGGTTTGGTAACCTAAAACCACAGATGACCATTAAGCCCTTGAAAAGTGACCAGTCCAAACTGACTTGTGCTGTAAGTGCAAAGGACACACTGGGTCTTAAAAAATATTTAGTATGAAATATTATAAAGAGTAGTTACTACTTGCACTATGCTTACAATATTTTACATTAAATCTTTAAAACCCAGTGTGTACTTTGCATTTACAGCACAAGTCAGTTTGAACTGGTCACATTTCAAAGGCTTAAGGAGTAAAATTGTGCTATTTTATGCATATAGTGCAACAGTTAGTAAAATGTGTCAGTAATTTTTATATTGAGCATATATTGGAATGATATTTTTGATATATTATGTTAACTATATTATTAAAATTAATTTCTCCTGCTTTTGCTTTTTTAAGTGTAGCTGCAAGATAGTTTTAAAATAGCTTTGTGGTTTGCTTTATATTTCTCTTGAACAGTGCTTGCATAGATGTTTCCTTGTCAGTGTTGGCAAGAAGTTTGACCAAGATTATATTTTAAAGGCTTCTAGGGCAAGGGTCAGAGAAGGCAACGGCACCCCACTCCAGTACTCTTGCCTGGAAAATCCCATGGATGGAGGAGCCTGGTAGGCTGCAGTCCATGGGGTCGCTAAGAGTCAGGCAGGACTGAGCGACTTCACTTTCACTTTTCACTGTCATGCATTGGAGAAGGAAATGGCAACCCAGGCCAGTGTTCTTGCCTGGAGAATCCCAGGGATGGGGGAGCCTGGTGGGCTGCCGGCTATGGGGTCGCACAGAGTCGGACACGACTGAAGTGACTTAGCAGGGCAAGGGTATATGTTGGTTACAAAGTTCTCAGAAGAGAAGCTCAGTTATATATATATAGATAGATGTATCAAAGCATCTAACTTTAGCACTTGAGGGTTGTTTTTCTTCTTTCATTGTGGGTTTCAAGGCAGTCAAGGCCAAGTGTATAAGTCCTACCCTTGGAACCATTATGATCATCTCTGATAGTGACACAGTCTTGTCATGTTCCCTCCAAACCTGGAATATTGGATGATGTATAGCATAAGTTAAACAAACTAGGCTTCATAAGCTCGTGCTCTTAGGGCTGTGGCACCCTCCTCGTGAATATTAAACAATTTCCTTCCTTTGATTTATTGATCAGAAGGTTTTGTGTTTTAGCAAGAAAAAAAATTCACGTGCAGCTTTTAAAAATAGGGACCAGTAACTTTAGGGGCTAAGAAGGCTACTTCTCTGAAACATCCTTTTAAAAACACAAAAACTTTAGAAGCTTTTTTGAATCTTTAATTCTCCTAATTATTTAATGGTCCATTGGGTACATCTTGGGGTGAAACAATATGTAAGTGGATGGATAAGGCAGATGTATATGAAGCTTTCTAAATTAAAGGGACATTTAAAGAGAGTACATGTTTTTCCCATTTCTCTACTTGAGATAGGACTTGAGAGTCCAGGAATAACATCATTCTGTACTAAACTCAGTGATAGTCATCAAACACATTCTTTGTATCTGGTACCATGCCAAATACTTTACATGTACTGATTTAACCTTTTATTATTTCTATCATATAGATGTTGTCTCCCTTACCTTTTTTAAATTGGGGTATGGAGGTACCTTATAAAACTAAAAATAGAGCTACCATATGATCCAGTGAGCCCATATATTGGGTATATACTCTGAGAAAACCATGATTCAAAAAAGACACATGCACCCCAGTGTTGGCTGCAGCACTGTTTACAGTAGCCAGGACCTGGAGCAACCTAAATGTCCACTGACAGATGAATGGATAAAGATGTGGTACATATATACAATGGAATATTACCTGGCTATAAAAAGGAACAAAATTAGGTCATTAGTATCCCTGTTTTATAGATGAGAAAGCTGAGGCACCGTAAGGTTGAGTAGCACTTGAGGTTTTATAGCTGGTAAACTATAGAGCCAGGATTCCAGCCAGACAGTCTGATCTTAGAAGCCATGTTCAAAACCACTTGAAACTGTGTCTCAGTAATAATAATAATAATAATAATAATAGTGGTTATTGTTATTATTTTGAGGAATAGCTTTTATTGGAGTATACTTGATTTACAATGTTGTGCTAATTTTAGTTGTACAGCAAACATATATCTACTCTTTTTTAGATTTTTTTTTTTTTAACCTGTGTAAGTCCTTACAGAGTATTGAGTAGGGTACCCTGTGCTTGCAGTAGGTCCTTATTAGTTATCTATTTTATATACAGTACTCTTGCCTGGAAAATCCCATGGACGGAGGAGCCTGGTAGGCTACAGTCCTTGGGGTCGCGAAGAGTCGGACACGACTGAGCGACTTCACTTTCACTTTTCACTTTCATGCTTTGGAGAAGGAAGTGGCAACTCACTTCAGTGTTCTTGCCTGGGAAATCTCAGGGACGAGGGAGCCTGGTGGGCTGCTGTCTATGGGGTCGCACAGAGTTGGACATGACTGAAACGACTTAGCAGCAGCAGTGTGTTGATGTCAATTGCAATCTCCCAGTTTATCCCTCCCCCCTTTACCCTTGGTAACCATAAGTCTGTTTTCTACATCTGTGACCCTTTGTGTTTTATGGATAGGTTCATTTGTACCATTATTTTTAGATTCCACATATAAGTGGAATCATATGATACTTGTCTTATTTTTATTATAATATCAAACCTTTACTAAGTGCTTACTGTTGTCAGGAACTATAGTCTAAAAATTTTCATGTAAAAGAGCAGAAATAAAATATTCATTCTTAATTTTTCCCCTAAATACTAATGAATGACATTTAGGCTCTGTATGTTTTGATGTTTCGTTTTACAATAGATATATTTAAAAAAAATTCTCGGTTCTATCTTTTAAGCCTAAACCTTCTTTTTTTTTTTTTTTTTTTTTTTCAGAATTCCTGTTTGTAGTCTCTCCTGTTTGCACTGTCTTCCTCCCAACTCTGTAGTTTAATGGTGGAACCCCTGCTGTTCTGGTAGCACTTCTTTCCTTCCTTTGTACTTTTTGTTGTGATAGGATTTGGGGCTCATAGGACTGCCAGGATGCAGGGAACCCTTATTTATAACATTTGGTCCAGTCCCTGGGTTTGAGGACACTGAGGTCTGGCACCTGGGTGTTGGACAGGTTTCCCTGGCTTGTTGGAGCAGACTAGGGTCCCACCGTTTTCTAGGCTCTCTGCCTTTATCCTTCCCAGCCCCGATCCTGCCTATCCTAAATGTTTAAAGGAAGCCCTTCAGATCTGAAGTCTGTTCTAGGTTTTACTGACATCCTTATGACTTGACTTTTGCTAATAACCGTTTATTTATTAACCATTTATTCTGAACATTCTTTTGTTTTCTGGGTCAAAAGCTAGTGTCAGTGTAGATGAACCGTCACCTCCCACCTTTGCTCATTGTTCCTTTACAGAGGTGCTAGGATTTTGGCCTAGGCTCTTGTATTTCAAATGTTACATTATGATCGTAACATATAATGCATTTCTTTGAGTGCCCCTATTGCTCATACAGTAAAGTCTCATTTTATAGATGACTGTGTGGTAAAGAGAGGATTAGAGAATTAATTAGTTTTGATCAGTTAGCCTACTGTGTATCTGGAACTGACCAGCCATTTATTTAAAAATAATTACAATGTAACTATTCACTCCATAGTGCTTGAGAGTCATGCAGGGCCTTCCAGTTGTTTTTCTTGAACCTCCGGCTAGCTTGCAATGAAGCCCACATTTCTCATTTAAAATTTTTGGTCATATCAAAAATTTAACAGTTGTTAAATTATACTATAATAGCATTCTGTGTTTTCCATCATGAATTTGAAAACTAAGTGCTCGATGAATATATTTTTTTAACCAATTATTAGCCTATGGACATCTGAGATGCCCATGTGTATTCTAGCAAAATCAAGAGATTTCTAGTGTTTCATTTGTTTGAGAGTGCCCATTGCTTATACCCTCATGAGATAACTCATTAGTTGTTCTTTACAGAAGTCACTATGGAATTTTCTAGAAATTACCTATCAGAGTGTTGGTAGAGCCCTGTTGTGCCCTGTGGTGAAGAACTACAACATAGCCTTCATCCATCCAGTTTTAAAATCGAGTTACTGACTAGTTAGGCTTTCCCATCAGGAAGTAGTATTCAGTGTTGTGTGAATTAAGCTGTCTTTCTGAAAGGGATGGATGAGATCTTCAGATAGAAGAAAATTACAGTGTAGTTCACACTGCGAATCTATTTGGAGTTTAATAATTGGTGCCTTCTTGCACAGCAACCTTATTACATGTTGGCATTTTCAGCTCACATGGTTTAAGCACTGAAAATCATAGATTTCCCTGCCATGTAAAGACACTGAATATATTAAGTATTTAGGAAGACATACCTGGAGGTGTATTCTCTGTGCTTCAGCGGGCCTTCCTCCAAGTCTTCAGAGAAACATGAGCTGTTTGGCTAGCTTCAGCTGTAGTAGGCCCGCTGCAGGACTGCCGGCTGCACTAAAAATTTCCTTTCCTTTTTGTGTGGTTTTAAAATGTTGCATATTGACGTAGATGAAACTGTGGTTTGCAGATAGTTTAACTGTATTTTTTTCTTTTCTTTTAAAAAATTTTACCTTTATGAAAGCCTCCTCAAGAAGTTCTTTTAAATTTTGTACAAGGTTTCTTCAACAATTAAGATTTGTTCTTGTAGAGGAAAGATTTTTATTCATCTGTTGTAATGCCTGTGTTTTTTTATAATCATCCAAGCTGTGTTTTTCATCATAACAATATTAAAAAATGCCAACTTTTGCGTCTTAAGTGGTGTTATGAGTTAAAGATACCAGGTGTTTAAGCAGAATTTCTTTAGTATATATACTGACACTCATCAGCTTTCAAAATGATAATTTTAAAAATTGTTGCAATTTTAATACTGCTGTGAGACATCTGCTAACATACAAAAAATATGTGATTTAAGAGAGTCTGATACAGTGTAGTTTTTATTTATCTTCATTTTTTGTTCATTTTAGAAGAATTTGGAAATATAAGAGGAAAATCATTATGTACAGAGATAATCACGGTTAACATTTTTGCTACATACATTTTCTGGCTTTGTTTTATTTATTTATTTTAATCAATTTCTCAAAACTTTTTTTAGCTGTGCTCGGTCTTTGTTGCTGTGTGCAGGCAGTATTTTCTAGTTGCCATTCATGGGCTTCTTATTGGGGTGGTTTCTGTTGCCATTCATGGGCTTCTTATTGGGTTGGTTTCTGTTGTGGAGCACTAGCTCTAGGGTGTGCCAGCTTCAGTAGTTGCAGCATGCAGGCTCAGTAGTTGTGGCACACAGGGTTTCTTAATTATCTTGTGGCATGTGAAAACTTCCTAAACCAAGGATAGAACCCATGTCCCCTGCACTGGCAGGCGGATTCTTAATCACTGGACTACCAGTGGTGATGTGTGATATATACATTCTAACATTTTTCGGAGTATGCTCACATAATCTCACATCATCTCACAGAGGATGAAATGGTAGGATGGCATCACCGACTCAATGGACATCAGTTTGAGCAGACTCAGGGAGATAGCGAAGGACAGAGAAGCCTGGCATGCTGCAGTTCATGGGGCTGCAAAGAGTCGGACACACTTGGTGACTGAACAACAGCATGCCCACATAAAAATGTTTCTATGTTGTGCACACTGTTTTATAGTTGGTAATTTTTTTTTATTCAAAAATGTATTGGACCTGTTTTTCTAAGTTATGAGAGTAAACCTGCAATGTAGTTTTGTCAGTTTGGCCACAATGGCATAATGAATTGAGACAGGTACTTAGTAATTAATAACTTGTATGAAAAGGGACCCTCTGGTGTACATTTAAGTTAGATACAGGTTTCTTTGTCCTTTGAGGGAGTAAGTTGTGTGGGCCAAAGGTGATTTGTCAGGGCAAACCATTGCCTGATCATTTGGGGTGGGGTCTGGTGTTTCTGTTGCTTCATTGACCTGGTAGGTACTTTGGTTTTGTCTCTTTTTCTTCTAGTAATTCTTAGTTTTCTAATTTATAGTCAGAAGCAGGTTTGCTAGGATCTAAAATGCATTCCTTTAGTATTCACTCTTCAAAAGAAAAATCTCTAAAAGACTAAATGAGAACTGTCAGGCTGGAGGGAATTTAAGGTGGATCTAGGGAACTTTTGAAAACAGCAGTCTTCTGTAAGGACTCTTATGATGACACTGTACACTGGTTTCAGATACACTGGTGGCCTTTCAAATTCAGGTAGTTACTATCATTTTGCAAAAGAATAATTTTTACATATATTGACTTAGAAATTAGTGGGAAAATGCGCCAGTCTTTCTCAAACTTTGTATTTGATTTGGGTTAGGAACCAGTGTTTGGAGAAGGCAATGGCACCCCACTCCAGTACTCTTGCCTGGAAAATCCCATGGATGGAGGAGCCTGGTGAGCTGCAGTCCATGGGGTTTCAAGGAGTCGGACATGGCTGAGCGACTTCACTTTGACTTTTCACTTTCATGCATTGGAGAAGGCAGTGGCAACCCACTCCAGTGTTCTTGCCTGGAGAATCCCAGGGACAGAGGGGGTCTGGTGGGCTGCCATCTATGGGGTCGCACAGAGTCGGACACGACTGACGCGACTTAGCAGCAGCAGCAGGAACCAGTGTTAACTTTCATCATAATACGAAATGCTCTCTCTTTTAAGACACTGATGTGCATCATTACTGGCTAGGACTCACTGAAAAATACACTTGTATTTTGTAGTAGTCAAGTTAAGTGAGCAGTTACGATCAGGGTTTACACTCACTGGGGGATGGCGAGGGTGAGATGGAAAGAATTTGATGAGATACAGGTGGCTGCCAGCTGAGTGGTGACTGGTTTTAAAATATGGTGTGAAGAAACATTGGAATCGAAGGTTTTTGGTAAAGTTTATTTTTCTTTTTTTTAGTTAGACATAGTCATATGTGTACTTCCCTCTTCACTTTGGGGTATAGACAGAATTAAGAAATATATTGAACTGTTTGTGTGTGTATGCACATGCGTGTGTCTGGGTTGCCAAGTAAAAAAGAGCTGAAGTCCCTTAGTTCTCCATGTTCTATTTCCTTTTGGGAATAATGAGGAACCAGTCTTTTAATCTGGAAAAGGGCATGGCAACCCACTCCAGTATTCTTGCCTGGAGAATCCCATGGACAGAGGAGCCTGGTGGGCTACAGTCCATGGGGTCACAAAGAGTCAGACACGACTGACGTGACTAACACAACACACAGTCTTTTAATAGTGAAACTGAGCATGTTCTTCCTCATTCCTGACGGTGAGCTTGAGGCAGCCTGGAGTTTTGTGGAAGTTTCTTCACAGTGTAAGAGGCATTCTTTTTTGGCCTGCTGTCCACTTTTGTTTTTGTCTTTAACACTAGTTCCATGTGAATTTCCATAAATCACTTCTTCCTGTTTCATTAGAGACAAATGCTTGTCGGTGGGTGTTTTCTTAGCGTTCTAGGAAATTGCCCATCATCACTAACCCAGTATTTCAGAAACCCAAGTGGGAAGACGTGAGGGGAAGTTGTTTTTCCCCTACCTCGGTTGTGGCAATACTTTTTATTTAAGAAATGACGAAGCATTTACTTTAATGAGTATTTTGTATGTTTAAAAATTGAAAGTAAATTGCCCCATGAATTGACAAAAAAGATCTTTTTGTAGTCTCTCCTTTATCCACACAAATGATAGTTTTGATCTTGTTGAATGCAAATACCAAACTGTATTTCAATAGAAGCATCATTTTTAATGTGTAACATTCTTAAATTTGCTTTAATAAGGAAGGAAAAAAAAGATTGTTGGGGTAGGTAGCCACTGTCACAGCCAGGAACACATGTTTGAGAATTTATTTTCTTTGAAGAAATCTATAAAATAGAGGAGCTTCTTCTCTTTACAGATGGGGAAACTAGGACATGAGGGAAATGGAGGCCTTGCTCAAAGCTGTACAGTTAGACCCCAGTGTTCCCCAGCACTGAGTTATTCTAGTTCAAATGAAAGTGTTAGATGGAGAATGTGGTTACCAGGCTGCCAGGTCAGTCGTATCCCCCTCCTCCCACCTGCAAACACACACACATTTAGTGTTTACAGCTGTGTGAACTTTAGTGCCACTGGGCAGTGGAACAGGCACCTTTGTGCCACACTTTCCTCACGGAGTTTGCAATTTGAGATGTTGACAGCTGAAAATAGTTTGCATCCTGAAGTTTTTAAATGATCTTCAGGCAGGAGGCTGTTCTTTGGTTAACAAATGCCTGTATCTGGAGTATTTCTCCAGCAGCTTCTGGCGCTCCAAGTCACCCTTCTCTCTGGAGTCCTTGTGCTTTTGGTTTGCATTTTGAAAGTGTTTTTAAAAGGTGGATAATCCCCTTTCCCACTTGAATTAGTCAAAGACATTCTTTCCTAACTCTCAGATTGGTAGCTTCAGATCTGACAGTGACAGATATGATTAGATAGAGTAGTTTTAAAGTGAGATGTAGATGCGGAGCTGCTAACAGGTTACCGTTGCTTTCTGCATTGTTTATGTTCTGCCTCAGTTTTCCCTTTTTAATGAAGTGAAGGGTAAAAATTTGGGGATATTTTGAAGATGGATGGAGGTGTTTTGCACCTTCTTAAAATGTGAATTTGATTGTAGGGGTGGCTGAGTCTATTGTCATTCCCCTGTCTGGTGCTTTTGATTTTCTGCCTTTTTATTGGCTGCACAGTGTTATCTGATCAATATATGATTCATCTAATCTTTCAGTTGGGAGATGTGGCTGTGCTATTTGGTCCATGGTTATCAAATAATTAATAGCTGGGGAAGTCCCTTAAAAAGAACTTTTAAAGGTTATCTTGTGTCTTTTTAGTCACTGAAGTTCCCCACCCCCCCCCCCTTGAGTATGATATGATCCATTTCTTGTGCAGTTTGAGTAACAAGTTTTTAAAGTGCAGGATATATTTTATGAACACTGTTGTTAATTTCAAGGAGAAGGTTTTTAGAGCAATTCTCCCTTGTCCTTGCTATGTGAATCTTTGTTTTGTGGTCACGTGGTTAAGAAAAATTCTGATAACTATTTCTTGACTACAGGCTGCCTCCTTAGTTTCCATTCTCCTGAAAGTGGTTGTTGCTTTTAGAAGGTCACAGGATAGAAGGCATGGTAAGGACAAGACAGGATTGAGGGGTTGCAGGTGGACCGTGGGCTGTCAGAGCCTGTGGGGATCCAGGAAGTGGTCTTTTGACCAAAGGAGTTGAAGAGCTGCTTCTGAGAAGTGAGGGAGCGGAGGTAAGCTGGGGGAGAGATGCACGCAATTGGGTTGTGGTGTGGGGAGGGTGCTTGGGGCTCTCAGTCTGGGTGCAGAGAGAGAGAGAGAGAGAGAGAGAGAGAGAGAGAGTGTCTGTGTGTGTGTGTCTGTGTGTGTGTAGGCTTCCTGTGAGGAAAAGGCTGAGACCAAATCTCAAGAGCCCTCTGGTCCATCTTGGTTACTTTATTTAGTAAGCAGTGGAGAGCTCAGGAAAGTAGTGTGAGGAGAGGTCAGTTCAGTAGTACCAGGTTAGTCTGTGGGCACTGGAGTATATTGGGTTGGATTGAGAGGAGAAGTGAAAGACAAAATCAGGTTTGGGGGGTCTCACAGTCTTTTTAGGTGAGAGGCAGTGAGGATCTAGAATTGGCCCAGAAGAGACGGGCAGTTGGGAACGACTGTAGAGGTGAAATCGCTGAGGAATGGGCCTGGCGGGACGCAGACTGTGGTCTTAGTTCTGGGATGGGAAGTCTGAGAAGAGAATCTGGTTTAGCGGGTAGAAAGACAAGTTTGGTTTATTGACTTACTGTGTTTTTAGTGTTACCTCATTATCTGATATAGCATAACTTGCTTTTTATTTTATCCCTTTTCATTTTGCTACTACAAAAGAAGAGCAGGTAACTTCCTCTTATTAGTTAAAACTAACACCATGGAAGGTGACTGGCGAAATAGTACAAACTCAGGCCTGGTTCCATCAGCTGCAGCCCTTGCACCCGCCCTTTAACGGATCCCATACCCACAACTGTGGACATTCAAGTCTGTCAGCCAACAAATCTCTTATATGGCACAAGCCTAATGTTTGTTTTTTAGTGGGGTCACTTACAAATAATAAAACCTTTCCACGTTAGCGCCACCTAAAAGATTAATCTCGAGACTCTGGAAAACACTCTTAAACTAAGCTTTTATTCCACTTAGAGTTGATAGGAACTTTGTGCCATTATTTCTCTATTCTGTCCTTTGTCCTGTTGCTACTACCTATGTGTTTTGACTATGGAGAAAAAATAAACTTTATTAGTACAGAAAATATCCATGACATCAACAGATGTCATACAAATTATAAACATAACAGATCATCATTTGCCCAGAATGACATGGGATTTCCTTTGGGTAACAGCACTGTGAGGGTTTGTATGTTGGGGTAGGAAAGATCTAATACTCTGTGGTTTTCAACAGTAAAAGCTGCTATTTCCTTTTGGCCACCTCTTCTCTGCAAGATTTCAGTGACATATGGATCACCACTTGATGGCCGGACATCCTCCTGATGGCTTACGGTGAACTGTATCAGATTCGTGATCTCTGAAGATGATGATTTAACTTCGGGACCAGGGACCAGGCTTGATCAGTCAAGAGCTTTTGTATAGCAGAGTTTTATTAGAGTATGAAATGGGACAGAGAAAGCTTCCGAGATAGACATCAGAAGGGGGACAGTAAGTGCCCCCCCTTGCTAGTTTTAGCAAGCTGTTTTATGTCGGTTAGAAAGCTATCAATCAATTAAAAGAAACACTTCAAGGCTGACTGAATTTCACCTGGCCCCTCTCCCACAATATGTATTTTTGAGATAGGATGGCACAGGTGTGTCGTCCCCAGCCATAAAACAATTGATGTGAATAGTGGTTTGTTGAGTTGTTATCAGCCAAAAATTAATTTTAGGTGGAACCAGTTTGAAGAAAGGTAGCTTCCAAAGCAAATACATAGTTTCATTAACATGACTTAAGAAAAACATTTCCATAAGAAAAAAGCATTGGTTAGCTCAAGTTTTGAGAAAAATTAAGTTCAGGTGGAACCAGGTATCGTCATGGCAACACAGAATTTTAAGAGAAAAAAATCTAACACTTGTAGTTTGTTTCCTCCTGGCGATTAAGGGAGAGATTAAAAAAATATCTGACACTTGCAGCCTATTTCCTCTTTTTGAAGACCCCTGGCCTTCCTGCCTATTAACCTCTAACTCCTGAAAGAAGCACTTTAACAATACGTAGCTTGTGTTTGCCATAAGCCAGTTTTCAAAATGCTTTATTTCATAGCACTGCTTGTACAAAGTGATTAAATGTTGTATTTTTTTAGCTGCAGCAAATATGTATTACAAGTCTTGTTTATAAACTAGAACATATTACACAAAATAATTTAAAATCTAGTACTGATCTCAGAAGTTTCTGGATTAATCCACTTTTGCTATTGCTCTATTGTTGTATTTTTTTTTTATTGTAGCCGTGGACCTTTAAGTTTCTTTCTTAAAAAATGCTCATTGCTTTTATTTACTTAACTTTTCAATATTTGAATAAACTCCTTATGATCTGACTTCTAACTCTGATAAATTTCTTACGGAAATTCCTCTCGCTAAAGTCTTAAATGATCTTCAAAAGTTAAATCCAAAGATTTGTTTGTAGTCTTGATCTGAATTTTTTCCTTCAGTTTTTAAATTGAAGGATAATTGTCTTATAGCATTATTGGTTTCAGGTGTACAACATAGTGATTATTTTTATACATTACAAGAGGATCACCTTGATATGTCTGGTTTCCATCTGTCACCAATGAAAGTGAAAAGTCAAAGTGAAGTTGTGCAGTCGTGTCCAGCTCTTTGCAACCCCATGGACTATAGCCTACCAGGCTTCTCTGTCCATGGAATTTTCCAGGCTAGAGTACTGGAGTAGGTTGCCATTTCCTTCTCCAAGTGATCTTCCTGACCCAGGGTTGGAACCTAGATCTCCTGCATTGCAGGCGATTCTTTACCAGCTGAGCCACAAGGGAAGCTCATATTATTGATTAATTTCTCTGATGTACATTACATTCACATCCCGTGATTTATTTACCGTATACCTGGAAGTTTGTTGCTTCTTTGATCCCTTGTTTCACTAATTCCTCCCCTCTGACTACCACCAGTCTGTTCTGGGTGGGTCGGTGGGTGGGTGTCGCACATCTTTTTGCATTCGCCTGTTGATGGGCACTTAGGTTGCTTCCATGTCTTGACTATTGCAAATAATGTTGACGTGAACGTAGGGATGCATGTATCTTTTAGAATAAGTGTTTTTGTTTTTTTTAGTGAAAAGCACTGAGAAGTATAATTGCTGATAGTTCTTTTTTAATTTTTTTGAGGAACTTCCGTACTGTTTTCCATAGTGGCATTACCCATTTACATTTCCACTGATAGTGTGTGAAGGTTCCTGGCCTTTTTGCTTTTTTGGTTATTTCTTTTGCTGTACAAAAGTTTTTTAGTTTGATGCAGTTTGCTTACTTTTGCTTTTGTTTCCCTTGCCTGAAACATGTCCAGAAAAATTGCTACAACCATTGCCAAAGAGAAGTACTGCCTGTGTTTTCTTCTAGAGGTTTTATGCCTTCAAATCTTAGATTTCAGTGTTTTATCCATTTGAGTTTATTTTTGTGTATGGTATTAGAAAATAGTCCAGTTTCTTTCTTCTGCATATAGCTGCCCAGTTTTCTCAACACCATTGATGGAAGAGGCTGTCTTTTCTCCGTTGTATATTCTTGCTTCCTTTTTGTAGATTGATTGTGTGCGTATGGGTTCATTTTTGGGCCCTTTGTTCTAGTCCATTGATCTATATGTCTGTGTTTGTGCCAGTACCATCCTGTTTTGGTTACTATAGCTTTGTAGTATAGTTTGAAATCAGGGAGTGTGATACCTCCAGCTTTGGAATCCTTTCTCAAGCTTATCTTGGCTTTTCAGAGGCCTTTGTATTTTCGTATAAACTTTAGAATTACTTGTTCTAGTTCTGTAAACAATGCCATTGATATTTTAATAGGGATTGCCTTATATAGTATGATCATGTTAGCAGTGTTAATTCTTCCAGTTTGTGAGTACCATACATCTTTCCATTTGTTTGTGTTTCCTTCAGTGTCTTACACTTTTCCAAGTATAGGTCTTTTACTTTACAAATTCTGATATGCAGTAGCTGTTATTCAACTCTTGCTTCACCTATCCTTATTTGCATTGCAAATTTTCCTGAAAAATACTGCCTTTCATGTTTCCGATTTGCTTAGCCACAGTGGTTACAGAGGCATTACTTGGTGGTTCCTATCTTCTTTTATACTTTCAGTTTCTCCTGGTGCTGCAGTAGGGGCATGTTAAACCTAAATATGTAATAATTTGCCCTGAACAATGGAAACTGAATAAAAACAAGCTACTTTCTTTTGCAAATATATTTAGCCAGACAAATGCTATAGCAAGCTTAGTTTTGCTGGGCATGCTTATGATAGAATTGTGATTTGTTCTTTTTGGAAGAGAATATTTGACCCAGAGTTGGGAGCAGAGAGTAGAAGGTGGATACAGAGTGTGAAGACCTTCCCAGATCTTCCTCAGTTTAAAATGTGCCTTCTCACTTTTGTCTAAAATTTGATGAGGTCCTAGAACATAGAAATACTTATTTTGAAAAGTCAGTGGCAAATAGGATTTCAAAAGTACTCTATATAACTCTTACCTGGGTATTTCTATGCCTTCTTTCTGTGTCTTTTATTAGCATGTGTGATCGAGTGTACTAAAGAAACCACCCATGTCTTGACTGAGGAAATCTGGTACTGTTTTTTAGTATCTTGACTATTAAGGGAAAAATTGACACTATGAAAAATATTTTTTATTAGTACATATATGATACAAAAATGTTTGAGAAGAACATTTGAAAGTTGGGCTAAATATTTTCAGGCAAGTTAATAGCAAAGAATTTAGCTTTGATAACTCACAAAGCCAGCCGCCATATCCTATATCTGCACATACGAAATTTGTTTTTCATAAAATGTGACATGTAAGTTTTCATTTTGTGTGTAATTTATGACTCATAAATTTTAGATGTTCTTCTTTATGAAGTCCAGTTGCTTTCTACGAAAACTGTTTCTTTCTGCTCCTAGAGAATAATGTATGTTGGCAGCCTGCGGGGTGTTTGTGTACATATGCCTTTTCCCCAGTCAGCCTGTATATATTTCTTTCCATACCATTGAGCACAGGAAGTTGCTCGCAACCCATGCCACTACCTAGATTCTCTCTGTAGAGTTCACTTAAACATATTCTAAGACCAGAACCCCAGTCTCATTAAGTGGCTTAGCTAATCTTCATATAAAGAATTTAAAAGTTAACCTTATCCTCAAAATGCTATCAGAGAAAAATTACACTTTTGCTGCAGTGTACAGAATTTATATCTGCTTTCCTTTGAAATGTGATGAAATAAATCAGTTGGGGATTTCTTAAGTAATTTTCTCAGTGTCTGCTTACCCAGTTCTTCAAATCAGAGAAAACTTGACTTTTTCACTACAAACTGGCTTCTAAGTCCATATCAACTCTGCCTGCTTTTACATTGGTCTTTAATGACCTTGTTGAAAGAAATTGTATAACTTGATCCTTGTTTTTAGAAGACACACCTGTGAATTGTCTGTATTGCTTCCTGTGTATTTGCTGTTTAAAGTTCTGTATGAACTGACCAGACTACTGATTATACTTTTAAACCTTCTATTTTGATGGGATAAGATTAAATAATATATTATTTTTTTCTTTGATGTTACAAAAGATGCATGGAAACTTACCTGTTAACTTTATTATTGCACTAAATTGAATAGTAATGCCTAGAGATGATACTATTGTGGACACGTGTATTCATTTTGTCTTGTTATAGAATTGAAGATTACAGTATGCATGCATGAACTTTATTTGAAAGGAGGTGAGAATTCACAAAGTATCTGTGCTTTCTTGTATTATATTTTCCCTTTTGGTTTTGGAAGTTTCTGAGTCATGCTGAGTTTTTAATGGGATATGCAATTTCTTACACAAGACCTCTCTAAATGGCTGGCATAGAAAGAAATAAATAATGGGGTCCAGGCATACGTTTGCAGCTGACAGTAGCAGAGAGAATTCTTTCACATAAAACAGGATTTGTTTTGACCGGCAGCTGTAATGAGCTTCTGTTTGGCTCTGTGTATAGGGGATTCTGGCAATGTGGTAAGGTACAAAGCAGATAAAAAACACGAACATAATGCTGAATATATTACGGCTAGATTTCTTCTTGACTGATATGGAATTCTTTCTGGACTTGAGGTGGGACTTAAAGATCTTCTTTGTGATAGCAGTGTAGAAGATGATTAAGGAAAGAAACACAATCCAGAAGATGCCCACAAAGATGTAGCTGGAGGCTTTGTGCCACCTGAGGCCCAGGTCACTCTTAAGGTCCATACATTTCACGCGTGTGGCCTCTGTGACACTCCGATTGGTCAGGATCATGTTGGGAAGGGCGATGAGCAGTGTGAGGCTCCACACCAGCACTGACAAGAGTTTGCTGTAGCTTATGGACTGGATGAAAGAGGTCAAGAGAGGCTTCACGATTTTATAATATCTGTCAAAGCCAATGAGCCCGAAGAACACGATGCTGACGTACATGTTGATGTAGAAGAGCACGGCCGAGACCCTGCACACAAAGACTTTTACCTGCCAGAGGCCCAGGCCCAAGTCCCCCAGGATCTTGAAGGGAAAAGTCAGGCTCATCAGGAAGTCGGCAATGACAATATTCTTGAGATAGACGATGAAGCTCTTGGAGCTAGGCACGTAGAAGAACACCCACCCTGACATGCCGTTGAGCAGGATGCCGGCCACAAAGACCACAAAGTACAGCGTGGGGATGATCTGCTTGGTGAGGAGGGTGTTCGAGGGGCAGGACCCCTCTGCAGGTGGGGCGGTGGTGGCATTCATGGTCTGGTAACTTCCTAAGGCGTGGCCTGCAAGGTGATGTGAAAGAATCACTCAAAGGGCACTCATGACCTCTGAGTCGTTTGCTGAGAAACAAAAGCAGAGGGCAATAGATAAAACCAAGTAAGTGAGTAAGTGTTAGTCGCTCAGTCTGCCCAACTCTTTGGGACCCCATGGACTGTGGCCCACCAGGCTCCTCTGCCCATGAGATTTTCCAGGCAAGGATAGGATATAATAAACCCCAGCAAGATATAACCAAGCCCAGCAAATTCTGGAAGCTAAGTTTGTGCTGTATTCGTTAGGTACCCATCCCTTCCTCCTTTTCACCTTCTCTTCCTTCCTTTAGAAAAGGGAAGAATTGAGTAGACAGGTAACAGGAAAGAAACATAAGAGAGCAGCGGGCCAGCCTGAGCACTGAGGTGATCATGGAGACCAGCATTTCCCTGAAATGATAGGGGTTCCTGTAAAACTGAGTTCTGGGAGTACTCATTTAAATGTAGCTTCTGAGGTAATAAAGCTGTAAAAACAGCATCTGTTTCATAGTAGGTTTAAGAGCTGTTGTTACACAAAGTGCACGCTATGTATATTTTAGACAGGACCGTGTCTTACAAGCATACACGGCCACATGTACCTGGTATTTTTGGTATAGGATTATGGGTACCTTTCAAAATTGAGATATTCTGTGTCTTTTCCCATTTAGAAGCTGATTTGCAATATTTTTATAAATTAGTAAACACAAAAATGATAGGACCTTAAACATTCTGAGAGATGTTCCCCAAAGTACATTCTAGTCTGTATTGTCCAATATGGTAGACAATAGCCATGCGTGGCTATAGAGGACTTGAAATGGGTCCATTCCAGATTGAAAGGTGATGTAAAATGCACAATGAATTTTGCAGACTTAGTATAAAAAAATTATGTAAAATATCTCAGTATTTTTAATACTTATTACATGTTGAGATGATATTTTAGAAATATCCCATTCAATAAAATATATTATTAATCTTAATTTCACCTAATTTTACTTATTTTAAAGAATATGGCTACTAGAAAATTTAAAATTACATCTATGGCTCTCATCATATTTTTATTGAGGAGCACTGTCCTAGGTATTACCCAGAACCTTCTTTTGTTAGGGAATCTTGTGTAGTCTTCACAGAAGTTGGACATAGTGATTTATGGCACAAGGAAGATGAGGAGTGAGGAGTTTTTTGAAAGATTATTTGATGTATCAAAGAAAATGTCTGCTGCCCATCTTATCTGTAATGGCAACATCCTGTTTAACCCTTCATTCTTGCCCTCAGGATAAAGTTCTTCAACTCTTAAACCCTGAGCTACCAGAAGTCCCCTTCTTGGTCTGGTCCCGACTAATTCTGCCTCCAGCAATGAGCTCCTGCTGTTCTGAATCCTCCTACCTTGTAGGCTCCATGACTTCTCTCACCTTGAATCTTTGCACAGATTTTGATTTGTGTGGAAGACTCTTCCGCTACCTTCTTGGTTGGCTAACTTTTCATCATTCTTTCCTAAAGAAAGCTGTGACTTTCTTTAGGACACTTTGCCACCTTGAGCCTTGGTTGGGGTGGATTGAGCATGAGGTCCCTTGTATGTGAGCTCATAGTTTCGTGCCTTTCTTCTGTCACAGCACTTGTCTCTTCAGGTGTTTGTTTTTTGTTTCCTCTACTATTATAAGCTTTTTCAGGGTAAAAGGGATCATGTCTTTTTTTTTTTTTTTTTTTAAAAAACCATTGTATTCCTAGCATTACTTTAGGACATTAGATATTTAAAATATTTGTGAAATAAATGAATATACAATCTGGGAATACAAGACATGAATTCCTCTTAAGAAATTTACATCTAGTCAGGGATCATGGAAAAGAAAGATTGTGGAGGACGCTGGGTTCCTTGAGGATACAGAATGTATCTTGTTCATCTTTGTTTTTCTGGTGCCACATATGGTGCTTACAAAGTGAGTGAAGGGTTAGGTCAGTACATTTAAGCACATGTGAAAAGATGAAATTTGGAAATGCGGAATATGAAATTCAGTCACGTTGCAAATAAAAATCATACTTGCAAGCTTTGTGTGCTACTGCTCACAAAAGAATATCTTGCCTCTGTGTATTCTTCCTATGAGCATATGACAAAACTAGAAATATTTCTAGCCATTTGATTTTGCCAGTCCTTGGACTTCCTTTGGAGGGAAATCTGATGCCCTGTTCACTTGGATCTGATCATAATGGATTTGTAGTTGACTTGCTTCTTTGTAGGTCTTCTGTGGCCTGTTTTATATTTAGATGGTGAGCGAAGGGTCTATGTTTCCTATTGTAAACTGCTTACTGTGGCAGAGTCTGTATCAAGGAAATAATTGGTATTGTCCACTGAAACTAAGATGCAACTTAGTCTAAGAGCAGTTTGACGGAGCTTAAGAGACTGCCCCCAGTGGTCACAGTGCTGGGGACACTGCCCCTCAGTCAGTGTGTTGCAGGGGTCATGTTGCGTATTCACTAATTGTTGGATTCATTGCAGTTTAAAATATAAATTTTTTTTTAAAGCAGATCTCATGCTTAATTGGTCAGTCATTTCCAACTCTTTGTGACCCCATGGACTGCAGCCTGCCAAGCTCCTCTGTCCATGGGGATTCTCGAGGCAAAAATACTGGAGTGGGCAGCATGTCCCTTCTCCAGGGGATCTTCCCTACCCAGGAATCGAACAGAGGTTCTTACATTGCAAGTAGATTCTTTACCAGCTGAGCTACCAGGGAAGCCCTAGTACATTGTAGAGAGAAATATTAAATATTTAATATGTAATTACATGCTGAAGAATTTCCAGAAATTATTTAATGAGTGCCAACTTTTTCTGAATAGAATAATTATAGAAGCCAATATAAAGAGGAAAACAATAGAATAGGAAAGACTAGAGATCTCTTCAAGAAAATTAGAGATACCAAGGGAACATTTCATGCAAAGAAATGTATTTCTTCAATTACCTTTTTAAAAATTTGGACCAATATGAGGTTTCCTTTCAATGAAGTAATTTAGCCCAGTGAACGCTTGTCATCTTGAAGTGGCCAAGATGTTTCTTCACCAGTGATCCTGTATTGTAGTAGAAAAATGAAGATTTAATTATGTTAAATAAATGCCAGAATGTTTTATTGAAGTGTATGTGTGGTAGCAGGGTACTTAGTCTTTAAATACAGCTTGTATAACTTGAAATATTTCGACATATGCTTTTGTTGCTTTACCAAACTTGTTGGTTGTCGCTATTGACCATTATAGATTTGATGTAAACTCTGGTGAGAACCTTGTAAACTCTACTTGAGAGTTGAACAAAAAGTGTTTTTAGTTACCGGTTTATTATTTTTTTCCCCCCTTTATGGATTTAGATGCTCAAAACAGATCATATAAATTACTGAAGTTAACAAACAGTTGACCCTTTTAGCCAGGAAATCATCAGCAGGCTTTCTTTTGTTTCCTGTTTTTTTTTTGTTTTTAAAACCTTTGTACCATTGACATTTCTGGAGTTAGATGACTTGTTGTGACCGTTGTCCTCAGCATTGTAGGATGTTAAACATCAACATCCTTGCCTTCTAGCTATTAGGTGCCAGTAGTTTTATCGTCCTAAGTTGTGACCAAAATGTCCTCTAGGGGGCGAGATTGCCCCTGGTTGATAACCAGTGGTCTAGTTATACATGGACTTACCGAAATAACACCTGAAAGTTTTATTGTTTGATAGGGAGAGGATAGGTTTCGCAGAATGTGATTGGTTCAGTTCTGCCTTGGTCTGGGTTGGCACCTTTTTGAATTCTTTAAGCTAGCCCTCCTGAGACTTCAATGTGTGTACAGATTTCCTGGGGCTCCGGCTAACGTTAAGACTCATATACCATAAGTCTGAAGTTGGGTGTAATGTTGATGTTGGTAAGGCAAAGAGTACTCTTTGAATAGCAAGTTTCTGACTCTGTACACAGGAAACTTGAATAAATGTTTGAGGAGGGTTTAAAAAAACTTTTTTTTGCTGTAGTCAGGACTTCAGGTAGGTAAAAGTTATGTTAAAGGGAGCCTGAAATCTAGAAGTTTTCTTAGAGAGTTTACTTGTTACAGATTTCATGATAATAATCTCATCTTTCTGGTCTGGAAATATAAATAGATATTTTATGGAGAGCCAGTGATAAAGAACATCTTATATTTACCTAGGATAGTCCTAAAAGGTCATGAGGTTTTCTTTAGAAACAAGCAGATGTAGTTCTCTGTGGTGAAATATTGTATTTGATCCAGGGTGATACTGAGCTTGTTCTGGGCAAGAATGATACTGTCTTACTTCAGAACAGTGCTTACTCTCGGAGAAGGAAGTGGGGCGTAGGGTGGTTGGACTTTAGCTGTATTTGTGGTCGTTCATCTCTTAAATTCTGAAACAACTAAACATTACTGTGCCTAACATTACTGTGAATTATGTGTAAACATTACTGTGAATTAATACTGGGCAATTAGGTATATTGGTGTTTACCAGCATTAGTTTCTGTACTTTTGTGTACTTGGAATAGTTCATAATTAGGAAAAAATGTATATGGAAAATGAATTGCTTTCAAATCACTCTTTTATCACCACCCACCTATGATGAGCGTTTTCCTCACTGTTCTTTGTTCTGTTCTTAGCAAGTGACAATGGTAGTTCAGCTGGTAAATAATCCGTCTGCGGTGCAGGAGACCTGGGTTCAGTCCCTGGGTTGGGAAGATCCCCCAGAGGAGGGCATGGCAACCTACTCCAGTATTCTTGCCTGGAGAATTCCATGGACAGAGTCGGACATGACTGAGAGACTTCGCACAGCACACCTATGATGAGCATTTTCCTCCCTGTTCTTTGTTCTGTTTTTAGCAAGTGACAGGCTCAAAATTCCTCCTCGAGTTCAAACATCAAAAGCTTTCATTCCAGGTGCCCCAGGATCTTTTCATATGCAATAAATACTTGTTTTCTAGATGATTCTTCTAACAGTAAAAAAGAGTATGCTGCTGCTGCTAAGTCGCTTCAGTCATGTCCAACTCTGTGCGACCCCATAGATGGCAGCCCACTAGGCTCCTCTGTCTCTGGGATTCTCCAGGCAAGAATACTGGAGTGGGTTGCCATTTCCTTCTCCAATGCATGAAAGTGAAAAGCAAAAGCAAAGTCACTCAGTCGTGCCCGACTCTTATAGATGTGTATAATCATTGTGCGCATGTCCAAACTTACTAAGGCTGTTTTCTTAGCATTGCTGTTTTTATCTCCCTTGCTGTAATGTGTGACTTTTTCTTTTCTCTCCTTGTCTTGCCAATATGTAGTATCCTAGATGGTTTTCAGAGCAGTTGTAATTAATGGGTTGACTAAAATGAGGATTTATGTATGGGCTACTTATTCAGTCTTATAGTTGCATTTTATAATGTTTTATGTTATTAAATATTCAATAGCATACTTTTATTTTAAAAATATTTTATACTTTTGAGTAGTATTAATTCTGTGATCAGTCTTCTGGCCTGTCTTATTCTGTGGTCTGTTGAGTATTTAAGAATTTCTTCTTCCTGACTCTCGGTCCTGCCTCTCTTTCCCGACACTGTGACTCCTGAGAAGTGGGTAAACAGTGTCTTTTTCTTCTAGGTCATAGACCTGTTCAAAAGGAAGTCATTTTAGGCTCGTCAGTTTACTTTGTAGAAGTTACTGTCTTTAATGTGTAACTGACTGCCCACCTTGCGACTCAGAAAACCATTTCTTACTCCATTTCCTGCTTGGCTGCTGCTCAGACTTCGACTACGGCTATCTAACCCCTCTCTGCCCTCCCTGTGTCCTCTGTCTGGCCTGCACTTTGTCTAGGCTCAGCCAGTGGGAATCGTGCTTGCTTTTGTACCGGAAGGAGTGAGTACCTCCCTTATCTTTCTTCATTCCCATGAGCATTAATGTCCAGTGCTCACCACACTTCTCAAAGGCTGCCGGGGACCTCATTTCTAAATTTATTGTCCCTCTCTCTGTCATTCTGTTTCCTGACTTCCCTGTAATAGTTGATGGTATTGATTTTCACTGCTTGAAATCCTCTGTTCATAAGGTACATTGTAGCCTTTAGCTCCTGTATACATTGGATCTTCCTTTCCTTCATTTGTTTACTAAATCCAACAGAGCATGTTTCTAGGCAGTATGGAGATAGTGGGGCTTCCCAGGTGGCTCAGTGGTAAGGAATCCGCCTGCCAATGCAGGAGATTTGTGGGTTCGATCCCTGGTTGGAAAGATTTTTTGGAGAGGAAATGGCAACCTACTCTAGTATTGTTGCCTGGAAAATCTCATGGACAGAGGAGCCTGGTGGGGTCCATGGCATCCCAAAGAGTCGGACATGCTTGAGCAGAGCACAGGCAGGCAGCAGGCAGGCAAGCAGGCATGGAGATACATTGGCAACAGGCAACACTCAGCAAGTTCCCAATCTGGGGGAGACGGAAGAACACAGTGGTACTTTTGGTTGCAACAAGGTGCTGTCATTGAAGGAGGAGGCACAGGAGCAGAGCTACCACTCAGCACCTTCCAGCTTCAGGAATGGTGGTATTAAAGCTGTCTTCTTGGGTCATGTGATAATGAAGGTTGACAAATTAGTTAGGTTTAGCCAGTCAAAGAGGAAGGAGAATGTGTCAGGCAGAGAGAGCTACCAGGCACATTCACCAGGACGCCTGAGATGATAGCACAGCAGGGGTCCTGTGGCTTGCCCAAGCTCTTGAGTAACATAATAGAGCCTTGTTAATCAGTTACTGTTACCACCATTTTGCAAATGAGGAAGCTGGTGCTGAAAATGGTTAAGTAACTCATCAAAGGCGAATTGGGCAGATAAATACACGGTCAGACAGTATTAAAACTTGTGTGTTCATCTCCCAGTGAGGTCTTCCCTACTCCTGTAGTAATTCAGGCAGGCGTGATAGGCAGGCGTGTTTTGTGTGTGTCTGTGAGTGTGCAGGCCCTTCAGCATTGTTCTGGAATATTGTTTCTAGGAATCACTTATCAGGTATTTTTTTTTTTTTTGAGGTGAGGTGGACATGTGAGTGTGAGAGTGGGATCTGGTGGTTAAGAAGTCTGCCAGGTGTGTGGATGCCTTCAGTCTCTCCATCAGCGTCTGGGTGCCACTGCGTACAGAACCTCTATTTAATTTGCCAGTTTCTGAAAGTGTTTAAAAATGAACACCTTTCTGACTAGAAACAGACCCACGTATATTATTAGTGATTAAAACAAATGACATTAATCAGTTGGTGGTGGAGACCCTGTTGCTGGAGGAAACCCAAGTCTGCTGCTGTGGTTTGGATGCTGGGATCCTGGGCATGAGGAGGGAGGACCCTGGTGGTTGCTGTTTCTCCCTTCCAGCCTGCTTTCTCTATATGCGCATGAGGTCTAACTTGATTCCTCAAACTCCTGGCCACCATGACTCATTGACTTCATCTTCAGTCAGAACGTACGCCAGTGAGAAACGTGCTTTCACTTATAAATGGGCGGATGTTGTTGTCTCTGAGTTGTTTGTTGTTCAGTCACTAAGTTGTGTCCAACTCTTTGCAACCCCATGGACTGCAGCACTCCAGGCTTCCCTGTCCTTCACTGTATCCCAGAGTTTGCCCAAATTCACGTCCATTGAATCAATCAGTGATGCTATCCAACTATCTTATCTTCTGCTGCCGCCTTCTCCTTTTGCCTTCAGCCTTTCTCAGCATCAGGACCTTTTCCAATGAGTCAGTGTTTGCATCAGGTGGCCAAAGTACTGGAGCTTCCTCATCAGTCCTTTCAATGAGTTTTCAGGGTTGACCTCCTTTAGAATTGACTGTTTTGACCACCATGCTGTCGAAGGGACTCTCAAGAGTCTTCTCCATCACCACAGTTGAAAAGCATCAATTCTTTGGTGCTCAGTCTTCTTTATGGTCCCACTCTCAGATCTATACAGGACTACTGGAAAAACCATAGCTTTGATTATCAGTTCAGTCACTCAGTCGTGTCTGACTCTTTCTAACCCCATGGACTGCAGCACTCCAGGCTTCCCTGTCCATCACCAGCTTTCAGAGCCTACTCAAACTCATGTCCATTGCATCGGTGATGCCATCCAACCATCTCATCCTCTGTTGTCCTCTTCTCCTCCTGCCTTCAATCTTTTCCAGGATCAGGATCTTATGGACCTTCAATTGACGAGCAGTGCTAATTCATTCTCACATTGGAAACACCTGCATGTTCTTCATAGGCTGAATTGCAGACACCTCAGAACTTCCTCTTCCACCAAAGCATCAGCTCAGCTCTGTCCTTACACCTTCAGGCCCCCTTCCTGGGTCCTCCTGTTTATAGACTCTCAAAATCACGAAGACTAAACATCTGTGAGTTTCTGCCACAAACAGCTCTTCTTTGATTCCATGTAATAACAGGTAGACTGATAACATGCAGACCTACTTTTTATTTAATTCCAACCACTTCCCTTAAAATACATTTAGCCAAACTCGCAGCTATGTGCAAGAGTGCCATCTCCTCGAACCTGGGTCTGTCTTCACATCTTTGGGTGATGCAGGCAGATAATTAGGAGCTGGGGGAAGAGGTGAGGTGCTGCACAGGCCCTTCTGGGGCCACAAAAATGCCCTCCCGCCACCGCCTCTGTGTCAGTAACTGCATTTGGTTTGTCAGGATGGATTTGGGGGGATTTTTCACCTACAGTCTTGGGGTTGCCCAGGATTTCTCATCTGTGGTACTGTCAACATTTTTTTGAGTTGCAGTTCTTTGTGGGTGAGTGGTCTGGTGCATCATAGAAGGCTGCATCTTTGGCTCTATCCACTAGGTGCCAGCAGCTCCCATGGTTTAAGACATGAAATAGCCCCTTAATAATAGTTGTATTTCTTAACATTTTGATACAGGAATAGAATGTAATCAACTCTGTGACTGATGCTAAACTTTATGCATTGAGTAACTCAGCAGCAATATGTGATTCATATGTTTAGGTCTTGGAATGTGAAGTAGGTTTTCTTTACTGTCCTGTTGGAATAATGGGCAGGCAGTGGAGCATAATGATTAAATGGATGCAGTGGACCTTGGTTAAAAATATGGCTCAATTTCTTAATAGCTGTGGTAGTCGATTATTTGGGGCCTCCTGGGGTAGCTCAGATGGTAAGGAATCTGCCCTATTTGCAGAGTGTCTCCCGGTTTCTGTGTTTACATCTAAAAGGAGAGGTAGTAGTTGCTACCACATAGGGTTTCTATTCCTGTAAGACCTGGTGCCCGGCAGTGTGTGACTCAGAGGGGCCAGTGGGGGTTCAGAGAGTAAGTGACTCAGCTGACAGCAGAATCGGATCAGACGTCGCTGGGACTCGGGCCAGGACTTCCCCTGGGCTGGGCCCCACATGTGCCCTACTTCCCCAGATCGATGTGAGTTGGTGGTTCTGCACTGATGCAGGGCTGCAGGAGACACCTTAGATCCGTTTCCGAGTGCTCCGCACCTCTCTGGGGAGTCTGGCCCAGCAGTGTTTTGCCTTGGGGTCGCTGGGGGAAGGCTGTGCTTCTGTGGCCTCCGGGTTCTAGTAATGGAAAGTGGCACTCTAAGTAAGTGAGGGTTTCCCTTCACTCTGAGGGAGTAAGGGTGAAGTCCAAAGCATTTCATGCTCCTACTGGCAGTCCACGCAGTCCTGCGTCTTTGATGAGAGTGATGGAAAGCTATGAAACTCCTGTCTCCAGAGTTCTGGGGACTGATTCCTTCTCTGGAATTAAATGGAGATGTTATGATTCCTGACTCTCCCTCTCCCTGCCACCCCCGTGCTTCTGCCTGCAGCCTGTTCTTCTGCAGCATCGTTTTGGAATATGTGTTTCTGTTCCCTGCGGGCCAGACAAGGAAATGAATCTCTGACCTCTTTTTGCTTCACTGAGACGGTGTTTCTCAGTCAGGCGTGTGCTGTACTCAGATCTTCAGATCTTGGGGCTTAAGGCCTTAACACATGCCCCTTTGCTAGGGGGCTGGGGAACAGATTTTTAATTCTGAGAAACCAACTGCTTTCATGTTTTAGATGAATATCAATCACCTTTATGTTTGTTCAAGATTCAGGCTTACATATCCAAAGGAAAAGAATATAAATATCCAGGACTCTAAGTGGAAATGGAAATACTACAGAGAAGTGATTCTCATACACTTTAAAGCCTAAAATTAAGGTACTTCCTGCCTGTTGGAAATCAGTAAATTTCGAGTCAATAAAATGTATTGTTATGAATTGGGAAAATTCTTTAAATGAATTTGTATTTTGTTAAACACAATATATGACAATGGAGCAACTATAATTCACTTGAAAATGAATAGGACTTAAATGGGAAAGATACATTTTCAGGCAGCTTAAAGGTGGTGCTCAGAGTGCATATGGAACAGAAGACCTTTTCTTTTTGAGTCCTAGGCCCTTCTCAGTGGGATCCGTTGTTGAATGTAAATGTCCTCTTTAAAGAATCCTTTAGTGGTTATTTCACTTTTCATATGGATTTCAATATGAATCAGTCTTACATGCTTTGAGAGAGCTATCTTATATCTTGCCATACGTTATGGGAGCTAATAGTTGCCATTTCATCACTGCCTCAGATATAGTTGTCTGAACTGTACCAAATCTGATAATTAGAAGTGTTCCTTTCCATCTGTACCATGAATTGCATTTCATTTTCATGACCTGCTTGGACAAGGACCAGCTTTATTTTACTCCATACTGTGTGTGTGTGTTTTTTTTTTAAGGCAGCCTTCCCTGACTTCTAATCTTTATCCATACATTATTGCTTTCCTCTTTTGTATTCAAGATCTGTCTCTGTCTTTAGACTATTTTTTTTCAAGGTGTAAACTTGCAGAAGTTCTCTTGAAGTTGTGACACCCTCGTAGCTATAAACTTGCTCAAGCCTTGTCCAACCTCACATAACAAAAGTAGAAATCCTCTGTAGGTGGCAAAGAATGAGCCCCAATATTAATGAGCTTATCTTGTTTCTGAGTATCACTGCCCTCTAAAAGGGACCAAGCCTCCTTGGGGAAATGACTGATTTCAAATTAGGCACAGGGAAAAGTGAGTTGATACCTTGCCGGCAAAAAGCAAGGGAGTACTCAGACTAACAAGGAAATGTTAAGGAGGGGAAAAAAGGACACGAGAGCTGACTTGGTGGCACTTCTAAATTCCACAATTTGGATATCAATAAGAATAACAGTAATAGATGAAAACACTTTTGAAAGCAAACCAAATTCAAGAGTTGCTAGTACTATTAAAAATATAGATAAAAAGGGAGGATGAAGACAAGAGAATGTCTTCATAGAAGAATGTCAGCTAGAAAAGGTAGAAGGAATGATAGAAACCAGTTTTCAATCTCGTCATAATAACGGATTCAGGCAACAATCTTCAAGGTTTGTGAAAAGTCAGCAGAAGTTTCTAGGAGAACAGGATGTTCTGAGTCTACAAGTATCACCCTCAGATCACTTAGAATAACAAAGGAAAAATTTTACCTTTTCAGTAGGGATATTTGACTGTCACTGAATGATTGAACTTACCAAAAATGGAATAATTTGATATTCCCCCCCTCCAATATAACTCAGATGTATACAACATACCTTGTTAAAAAGCTAATCATGGATAAACAATTGGACAGATTCAGAGCATGATCATTCTATAAAAGAGCCAGCTCAGAACCTCTAAATAAATTAGTATCATGAAAAGCAAACAGACGGGATGGGGTGGAAGCGAGCAGCTCTTGGACATCTCTGCCTTCCTTACCTTTTCTTCTCAGTCACCTTTGGGAGCTTCTCTGCCTGCCCTGAAATTGGTGTTTCTTACTCTGTTCCTGGCCATCTTTTCTCATTCTCCCCCGCAGAATATTGTTTAAGACTGTCATCTGTAAGACAGACTTTTCCTTTCATCTATCACATAATGCTTTTGGCACCTTCTGTGAGGCAGTGTTCTTGGTACTGGGGATCCTGCCCTCTTAGAGCCCAGAGTCCTTGTGGTTCTGGTATCTGAGCAGCCTCCTCACCCAACTCTCCGCTGAGCACCTCCATTTCCTGCAGTCCTGGGTTGTCGTCTAGAAACAGTCTTGTCATCTGTTTCTACTCTCTTCACATTTTACAGCAATAACTGCCAGTTACTGGGAACTTTAGCTATGTCTATCAGATACAGGCAATGCTAACTGCTTTTAAAAATACTTAATTCTTTTCAAGGGATTCCCTTGTGGCTCAAACGGTAAACAGTCTTATTCTTGTCAGTGGAATATTCAATATTTTGAAAAAAATTATGCAAAGAAGCGAAAGCACACAAAAAGAACACAGCATTGACTTGAGAGCCAGAGCCTTGTGGAGTCTGCCGACTTTTCCCTCCTCATTCTCCCTGGGCTGTGCCTTCCTCCACTGGGAGAGAACTCTGTCCTGAATTTTCTGTCTTTTAGTTCCCACCTTGATTTAAATCTATATGAACATAGATGCCATTAAAAAATTGTTCATGGTTTGTGTAGTCTTCCAGGATTTTTTTTCTTTTTTTTATCCCCAGCTCAGCCTTAATTGTTTCTAAAGGAATCGGAATCTTTGAAAACGCTTGGAAATAGTTGGAAAAGATGAACGTTCATTCACCCTTTAGCTGAGCATTTTAAATCCTTAAGTATATGTTCTAGAAGAATCTCTTCCAGCAGCATTCCAAGGATATACAAGAAGATGCACGTGACAGCATGCTCATAGAAACATTGCTTGTAATGGGCAAAGTGCAGAAATAGCAACTGGTTATTGACAGGAGAATGGCTTTAAAATTTTAGTGGAATTTTGTGTAGCAGTGAAAACGAATGAACTACAGCTGTGCTTCTTTGAATTCTCCTGATAAGAGAAATCCCATATTACAGTTGAGGAAACTGAGGTTTAGAGAGCTTGAATAACTTATCCAAGGTGTAAGAACAAGTATGTTGTAGAACTGAGAGTGTTATTCTAAAGCTGTAACGACTGTGGAGTATTTTTTCTTATTGAAAAGTCTTGTCTTTATTAGCTTGTGTGTTCCACTGAATGGAGAGAGAGCTTCATGTTTTCATCTAGCTCAGCAAATGGATCGTAATAGGAGTTGAATGAATTTCTGATGAATGACTGAAGACATCCTTACTTTACATAGGAAGAATGCTATGTAAGGGAGCTTAGTAGCTTGAGCGAGTTCTGAGATGGTAACCAGAGCACCTGCAATTGAAACCCAGGTCTTTCAAGCCCTCAGTGACTGTAGCATCTTACCTGTATGCTCTTTCCTTGGTTTCATCCCCCTACTCCATCCCAGTGGATGGCTGAGGGATGCCTGGCAGGTGTAATGTCAGCATAACTTGGATTATTACTACCCCGAATTCCTTAGCCAGGGCCCACAATTGCTCTCCTGATGGACAGCAGAAGCCCTTCTTCAGCTATGTGGCTTTTAAAAAATTTTAACCTATAATATGAACCTGCCCAGCCTGCAGCAGCAAAAGTGTCAGCAAACTTTCTGTCTCTTGAATGTCCCTGACATGATCAGCTTGTGGCAAAGTGCAGGCAGTTTGTGCATATGGGGTGGGGGTGTAGAGAATGCAAGGTTGCAGATATTTGTTGCCTTTGACAAGTAAACCAGTATGTGTCATAAAAAAATTATTTCACTCTTTAATTTTTTTGGCTGAGTGGAACAAAAATTGAAAAGCAAAAGCTTAACTGCCCAGCTATTCCCTTGAGCTTTTCCTTGCCTGCCATCCAGTGTCAGGAAAAGCTCTGAGCAGATACATGTTTTCTCTCTGTCTCAAATAAATCATGAAAAGCTTTTGTTCCTTGGTAAATTGGGGGTAAGAGGGCAGAGGGGGAAGAACCGCATAGGAGGAGCAGGAATGTCCAGGTGGATTTGCTTTCACACTGGCTCTGCAGTGACGCTGAAGTTCAGTTCTATAAAGATGAACCTCAGTGGGGCAGAGGTTCTTGGAGCCCTGACCTCTGCCTGTCTCTAGCATCTTACTGTGGTTGCCTCATATTGGTGTCTGTTAAAACATCACTTTCTCAGTGAGGCCTTACTGGTTTACGACCCCTGACATAGCCCCTGACACAGCCGAGCATCTACCCAGCACACTCCAGCCTCTCAAATGTTTCATTTTCTTCAGAGCCATCTTCATTATTATTTAGTTATTTATTTTTTCATCTTCATTATTTAAAGTGATACTTATTTTTCCATTTATTTTCTCCATCATCCCTCCACTTCCCTATTCCTACTGTGCCACTCTCTTAACGGTAGCCTTCATGAAAATAGAACTTACTTCTTTTCTTCACTGTTAAATTAGTGCCAGGCATATAGTAGAAGTTTATTAGATATTTACTGAATTTTTATGAATGACTGTATCTGTACAACTTTGGTCAAATAAAGGACTCAACTGTTGAATGATGAGTCTGTTCAGGACCTCAGATTTTCTGTGTGTTTAATAGGTTAAAATGTATAGATAATCTTTTAAAATCATTGGTGCATAAAATTGGATTAACCATAGTCTTTGGTTTATGGCATATTCGTATCATGCAAGGTTGACTTTAAAAATTATCTTGTTATTCTTAATCACATTATTAATTTCCTTCAAACTTGTTAACCAAGACAAAAGCCAAGACTGACCAATAATAAGCTATTAATACATGGAGCTGACTTCTCTTTCTTCCCACATGCCGTCTCTCTGGCCCCCCATGTACCCTGAGCCTCATTTTTTTCACTTAGTCAGTTTAGTTTTATTGTGTTGTGTTACATGTGTATATATTCCTAAAAGTGTGTTGTATGCTTATGTGTGTGTATGAAATTGTGATCTTTAGAAAACATATGTAATCATTTAGTGGTTTAAATATTATCACACCATGCATTGTCCATGTTATTTGAGTGTTGCTATAAATCATCTGTTTTGGTGACTGTAACATTCCATTGTCTGACCATGCCACAGTTCATTCATTCAGCTTCCTGTGTTCAGCATGTTTCCAGGGTTTTGCCCTTTTGAACCATGCCAAGGTATATATCCTTCATGTCTTTGGATGAACATGTGAAAGAGCTTCTTGTGTGCATAAATTTAGGTATTTAATTGTTGAATTATGGGTATGTTAAACTATAGACAATGATGTCAAACTATTTGCCAAAGTGATTGCAAATCCTCTGTGAACACCAATCCTCATTTCCTATTCTCAGATTTACAAATTTTCTTGAGAAATATTACTCCATTGTGGTCCTGATTTACATTTCCATGATCATAATGTTATGGGCATCTCCTCATATGATAATTGGTTATTTAAACGAAATGTCTAGTTATATCTATTGCTCATTTTTCTTTTGGGTTGTTTGTGCTATTACTGATTTGTAGAAATCCTTCAAATACTCTTGATCCCTGCTTTGTTGGTTTTATATATGGTGAATAGCATCTCTCAGGTTGTAACTTGTTCTTTCATGTTTAAAAGTACATTTTGATAAGCAAGTTACTTATTTTAATATATTTAAATCTCATTTTTTGAATTAATGCTTTTTGTATCAGAATAAAGTATTTATATGTCAAAGTCTGAGATAACAGTTTGACATGGAGGCCTTGACACACATTCAAGGGGATCAGGAGGTCAACCCATTTTCAAAAGAATGTTGTTTGTCTCTTTGATTCAGTGTGCTGACATCTGTACTAATGGTGCAAAAGCCACAATGTGTAAAACAAACCTGCTGATACCTCAGCACACTTGAAGGCCATGTACCCAATTGTGTCCTGTAGTCATTTTGTAACTTATTGCCATGCAACCTTAGTAAACAAACAAACAAACAAAGCCAACAACATATGGGGCTTCCTTGGTGGTCTAGTGATTAAGAATCTACCTTGCAATGCAGGGAACTTCCTTGATCTAGGAAGGAAGATCCTACATGCCTTGGTCTAGTGGTTAAGAATCCACCTTGCAATGCAAGGAACTTCCTTGATCTAGGAAGGAAGATCCTACGTGCCTTGGAGCACCTAAGCCTGTGTGCCACAGCAGTTGGGCTTGTGCTCTAGAGCTGGGAGGCGCAACTGTTGAGCCCTCGTGCCACAGCTGCTGAAGCCTGTGTGTCTAGAGCCTGTGCTCCGCAGCAAGAGAAGCCACTGCAATGAGAAGCCCACACACCACAATGAAGAGTGGGCCCCGCTCCCTGCAACTGGAGAATGCTTGCACACAGCAACAAAGACCCAGCGCAGCCAAAGAATAAACTAACAAATATTAAAAAAAAAAAAAAAAAACCCTACAAAACAGAAAAAGTGAAGTTCACTTTAGAATGACTGTGATGATGTAATATGTATTGTCCATTTGACAAATATTTAAATATGTCATGTGGCATTATGAGAATAGTTCACAAAGCACTTCTGCTATATATGATAGTTGTCTAGAGGAACAACACTTGAGAGTGAGTTACAAGCTAAATTAGGTGCTTTCTTGATGGAACACCATTTTTACTGGAAAGAATGATACACAAACTCTAGCAGTTCATACTTGGGTATTTGGCGGACATTTTCTCAAAATCGCATGGAATGCCCCTTCCAGTCAAGGAAAAAAATAGCAGAACTTTCCAGTACTTAGAATGAGATCAGTGCCACTATAAATACTATTTTTTGATACTGTATAATGAAAAGTATACCTCAAAGTTCTGGGTGAATGTACCTCTCCAAATGACTAACAATTATATGATATAAAATCTAGCAGTGGTAAAAGATTTCTTCAAAGACTTAATTATACTAAAGGATTTTAATGTAACAAAAATTGATACGGATTTAGTTTCTCCTTTGCAAACAGCCTTTAAGAAACTGCTGCTTTTTTGAGTTTTGATGTGGTACCAAACAGGATAGAGAAGGAAATGGCAGCCCACTCCAGTATTCTTGCCAGGAGAATCCCCATGGACAGGAGCCTGGCGGGCTACAGTCCTTGGGGTCGCAAGAGTCGGACACGACTTAGCGACTATACCACCACCATCACCGCTACCACCAAAGAAGAAAAATCAGAAGGCTACGAAAATACTTCCTTGTCCTGTTAGAATATGTCTATGTGAGACTAGATTTTCTTCAGTATACTTTAACTAAAACTACATTTTGAAACTCATCCAATGCAGATGTGGATGTGAGAATTTAACTTAGGACAACTGTTAGATGAGCAAAAATGTAGAATCATGCTCTTTTCCTCACTAAAACTTTTAGGGAAATATAATTACTTTTCACAGAAATGTGTTTTTCATGTTAACATTTAATGCTATTTTTAAAAGAAATTAAAAATAAACATTTTATGAATTTCGCAATTAAAATTTCTAATATAGTAAACATTACTGGGTATAACAATGAGCTTTGCGTTTCTCAGTAGTGTTCAAAGGCTCTTGAGACCAAAGTTTGACAATTCTTGGCTACAATATATTTTACTCTGTTTTCTAATAAGGCTTTTTTGGGTTTAGTTTGCTTATTTTATTATGTCAGCTCTTAATCCATCCCATATATGGACTGTCTATAAATCCCAAAACAAAAAAAGAAACCAGATCTTTATGGAGAGTGACTAAATGAGAAACGTATATAACTTCTGCCTATCATTATAACTCCTGTCCATCAGATATCTTTCATTTTTCTTTTCTTTTGAGGTTTTTTGATATGGTTGTTTGTTTGTTTGGTTGTCCATCCATCCATGAAACATGAATTAAGCAAATACTACCTCTCATTAGTTCCTCCCACCCCTTTCTGTGTAAGACCATCACCTGTGGGGCTCATGGGCCCTGACCCAGATCTCCATGCTCCACAGCTGTCAGACCTACTGATCTGGGCTGGAGGGACTTGTCTACTTGTTTACAGTGGTCACTAACTGGTTACAGTTAGTTAGTGGCCAGTGGGCCCGTTGATAGGTACTTACTACTAAAATACTGATGTAGTGCCCAGTTTTCTGTTGGAATGATAGGAGATAAATTGGGAGAAGTATTCATTTCCCCTTATTTTATGATTTCTTACTTGGCCCGATGACTGTGTGAATCAATTCAAGCAATTTCCTGTGGGATTTTACTCTGGACAGGACTCCCTCTAACTTAGTAAATTACTAGCAAGGAAGAGGGAGGAGTTCCCTTTTTACTGAGTAGCCCCTAAAGTACCAGGGACTGGCCTGTCTTATTGTCTTAGTAGTTCTTTGGGGTGATAGCTTTATTGTGATGGAGCAGAGGTGGATCACCCGGGCAAAGGAGCTAAAAAACAAAATGTAGCCCAAGCCCACAGTAGATTGAAATTCAGCTGTTTCTCTGAAAAGTGCCTGCTTTTTCGACGGTGAAAAATTTCCTCTCTAAAAGCCTGAGTCCCAATAATATTGACTGTTTTATACAATGTGATTATTGCCATTATTGTGTAAATACCTAGTTAAGGCGAAGAGCAGTCCCACGTACTCGTGCATCTTCAGCTTTTATTTGTGTATAAATCACAATTCTTATTGGACATGTTTATCTCCTTAGGGCAGAGACAGGATGGGACAGGTGACAGGGCGTTTGATTTGAAACCAGATGACTTTTTCCTTTTAAGTTCAACCCTTGGACTTTATTAGCTGTGTTATCCTGTTTGAATCACCAAAGCTCTCTGGACTCCAGTTTCCTAATCAGTATAACAGAGCCACTGATAGAAGTTCTTTCCCAGTGTAATTTGGCTGCTGAAAATATCCAGTTTTGATAACAGAATCTGTGCAGAGGCTTTAAAAACAGAGAGGTACTTGTACAGATAATTAGAAGTCCTAAATCTCACTAAAAGTGAAGTCGCTCAGTCGTGTCCAACTCTTTGTGACCCCATGGACTATAGCCTACCAGGTTCCTCCATCCATGGGATTTTCCAAGCAAAAATACTGGAGTGGGTTGCCATTTCCTTCTCCAGGAGATCTTCCCAACCCAGGGAATGAACCTGGATCTCCTGCATTGTAGGCAGACGCTTTACCGTCTGAGCCACCAGGGAAGTCCCTAAATCTCACTGCTGCTGCTGCTGCTAAGTCACTTCAGTCGTGTCCGACTCTGTGCGACCCCATAGACGGCAGCCCACCAGGCTACCCCGTCCCTGGGATTCTCCAGGCAAGAATACTGGAGTGGGTTGCCATTTCCTTCTCCAATGCATGAAAGTGAAAAGTGAAAGGGAAGTCGCTTAGTTGTGTCCAACTCTTCGTGACCTCATGGACTGCAGCCTACCAGGCTCCTCCATCCATGGGATTTTCCAGGCAAGAGTGTTGGAGTGGGGTGCCATTGCCTTCTCCCTAAATCTCACTAGTGTATAGGAATTATGTGTTGTTGTTTGTTATTCAGTTGCAAAGTTGTATCTGAGTCTTTGTGATCCCATGAACTGCAGCATGTCAGGCTCCTCTGTCCACCACTGTCTCCTGGAGTATGCTAAAATCCTCTGAGTCAGTGATGTTATCTAACCATCTTAAACTGTTGCCCTCTTTTCCTTTTGCCTTCAGTCTCTCCCAGCATCAAGGTCTTTTCCAGTGAGTTAAATGTTTGCATCAGGTGGCCAAAGTATTGGGTATTGAGCATCAGTCCTTCCGAAGAATATTCAGTCTTTCCCACGATTTCTTTTAGGATTGACTGGTTTGATATCCTTGCAGTCCAAGGTACTCTCAAGAGTCTTCACCACCACCACAATTCAGAGGCATCAGTTATTTGGTGCTCAGCCTTCTTTATGGTCCAGCTCTCACAACCATACATGAAAAACTACTAGAAAAACCATAGCTTTGACTATATGGACCTTTGTCGGCAAAATAATGTCTCTGCTTTGTAATATGTTGTCTAGGTTTGTCATAGCTTTCCTTCCAAGGAGCAAGCACCCTTTACTTTAATGGCTGCAGTAACCATGAAATTATCTGCATTCAAAATCCACAGTGATTTTGAATTATGTAGGTTGTTATTAGTGATGTTTCCCTCACCCTTTGATTGTTGGGGCTACCTTCTAACACTGTTTTCTTTTTTATTAGATCGAGTCATATAAAATTGCTAATATTTGACTATATTTTATGTGCAAAAAATGTCAATTTCATATGGTTAATGCAGATTTATTTAGAACAGTCTTTAGTAAAATTATGCATCACCAGTGAAAATCTGTATAGTTGCATAAAAGGGCATAGGACCAAAGTCAGTGAGCCTTGATCTTGGTTATGTTTTTTAAAACTTTTGTTTTATGTTTTACAAACTTTCATTATGGATTTTCTTTCTCAAACTCTCTGATGACACGTTGTGAATGCTGCCTCATAGCCAGAGAAATGTTTTCTGTTGAAGAAGTGCTGAAGGCCATGGAGCATTTTTCCCCAGAATGAGTTGAAGCAGACAGTTGGCCCAAATGGAGGAAAGAGGAATTCGTTGCAAATGCCAGTCTCTTCTTTGTAATTGTGTTAAGCGTGAGATCTACCTTTATGTCTAAAGGTCTGTATATATAAGTGGATGGATTTTCTCCTGTGAATGCTTTCTTTAAGTAGATAAAACTGGCAGGGAAGTGATAGGTATAAAGCTGAATTAGGGAAGACTCCTTTAAAGAGTAATTTATGAAGAAGGAAGTCACAACTTAGAGCAAGTACTAAATTTAGTGATTTCTGAAGTTTCTGATGGCAGAGGGGGAAACTGTTTGTCATTGGCAAAATATGCTCTAAACCTCTGCCTTATTTCATTTGAAGTATTCTTACAATCTCACCAGAAAATGGAGCTCCTTAGCGAAAGATTTTTTTTTTTGTACTGGGAAATAAACTGGAATGGATGTTAAAAATGAACTAAGTTTTAAAATTATCAATTTAGATTCTATGGAATTTACTACCCAACTTTCTAGAAAAACAAGCAATAAATAGAATAAGTTTTACAAGTTACATACTTTGTTCCATCCATGAATTAAGCTTAAATACCAATGCTTGATATTTAATAGTGTTACGTGAAATCTCAGAGGAAGAAATCAGAAGACTCAATCAAGATGGAAATAAAAACTTATAAGACATTAGGAATTGGGTCTAAGATGGCAGAGGAGCAGGTGGAATGGAGTGCATCTGTCTCCACAGACACCTCTGGACAACACTTAGAGATGCAATAGTTCTCACAGAACACTGGCTGAATACTACTAGGAGCCTTGATCACCAGAAAGAAGTATACGAATCCGCACATGACTGGGTAGGATGAAAGATGTGAGGAGAGCAAGGAGGACCAGACTTGCACCCCGGGGTTGGGGAGCTAAAGCAGGGGAGAGATTCCTGAATTCCAGGGAAATCGGTTGGGACAGAAGGGAAGCATTTGAAGAAGCAGAGGAGAGTGAAGCAGCTGATCTGTGATAGTCTGCACAGAGTGAGAACCACTCGGAGAGTCTGCCATAGGCCTATGTACCCAAGACTGGACTCATGTCCACCAGTGTACACAGAGGCTTGAGCTCGAGTGTGGGGATTGGAGAGCAATCCTGGGGTGAGGACTGGTGTTGATTGTGGGGAGAAGGTCTGAGGGAGTGGGAGGAAGGAAATCCGCAACAGGGAATGCCTTTGGAGGAAAACTTGATGGCATTGGAAGGAGGGCACTATTGCTGAGCCACTCGCAAGGGGTGGAGCCACCACTGTGCCTCTCTCCCTACAGGCTAGCGTTGGCAGCCCAGCAATAGAGAAGGACCACCCATGGTTGCCTCTTGTGTGCCTGCTGCTGGAGGCTAGAAAAAGCTCCTAATAGAACTGTATCCCTTGAGCCCACGGCTTCTGGCCTCCCTGTGCACCTGGTACTACCAGGGCCCTCAGGATCCAAGCAGCCGTGCCACCTCCATGTTAGGTCCTCACTGGGGCAGACTCAGGAGCAGGCTCCTGTGGGTGGCCCACGTGTAGAGATGGGGATAAAATCACAAGTGAGCTCCAGGGGCGGAACAACTGAGGAAGAGCATCAAAAACCTTTCCATCACCAGCACAAGCTGTAGATTAAATCCACAAGGTCAACTAGGTAGACTCTGTCTGTGGATTATATTAAAGGACAGTGTGTTCCCACAAAAGAAAATGCTCTACCTCTGGCAGCTGTGGACACTGGAGGCAAGTACATGTGGGAATAGGGACAGATTAGCAACTCATTCAGTGTGGCCACCATCACCTTGATAGCAAAACCAGACAAAGATATCACAGAAAGCGAAAATTACAGGCCAGTGTCACAGATGCAGAAATCTTCAACAAAATATTAGCAAACAGAATCCAACAACATATTAAAAGGATCATACACCATGATGAAGTGGGGTTTATCCAGGGATGCAAGGATTCTTCAGTTTATGCAAATTGATCCATGTGATACACTGTATTAACTAATGGAAAGGTTAAAAACCATATGATAATCTCAATAGATGCAGACAAAGCTTTTGATAGTTCTCAACACCTATTTAAAAAAGTCTCCAGTAAGTGGCATAGAAGGAACCTACCTCAATATAATAAAGGCCATGTATAACAAGCTTACAACAAACATTATTTTCAGTGGTGAGCTCTGAATTAGGGAAGCGTTTCCTCTTAAGATCAGAAACAAGACAAGGATGCCTACTCTCATCACTGTTATTCAGCATAGTTTTGGAGGTCCTAACCATGGCAACCAGAGAAGAAAAATTTAAGGAATCCAGATTGGAAAAGAAAAAGTAAAGCAATCACTACTTGAGGATGACATGACACTATACATAGAAAACCCTAAAGATGCCACCAGAAAATTATTAGAGCTTATCAATGAATTTAATAATGTTGCAGGATGCAAAATTAATGCACAGAAATACCTTGCATTATTATAACTAACAGTGCAAAGTCAGAGAAATTAAGGAAACAATCCCATTCACCACTGCAACAAAAAGAATAAAATATCTAGGAATAAACCTACCTAAAGGGACAAAAGATCTGTATGCAGAAAACTATAAGATGCTGATGAGAGAAATCAAAGATGACACAAACAGATGGAGAGATATATTCTTGGATTGGAAGAATCAATATTGTAAAAATGACTGTACTACCTAAAGCACTCTACATACTCAGTGCAATCCCTATCATATTACCAGTGGCATTTTTCACAGAACTAGAACAAAAAATTTTACAGTTTGGATTGAAATAAAAAAGACCTTGACTAGCCAGAGCAATCTTGAGAAAGCAAAATGGAGCTGGAGGAATTAATCTTCTTGGCTTCAGACTATACTACAAAGCTACAGTCAGCAGGACAGTATGGTACTGGCACAAAAACAGAAATATAGATAATTGGAGCAAATAGAAAACCCAGAGATAAACACATACATCTGTGGGCACCTGATCTTTGACAGAGGAGGCAAGAATATACAATGGAGAAAAGATGGTCTCTTCAGTAAGTGGTGCTTGGAAAACTGGACAGCTACATCTAAAACAATGAAATTAGAACATTCTTCCTAACACCATACACAAAAAGAAACTCAAAATGGACTAAAGACTTACATGTAAGATCAGAAAGTCTAAAACTCCTAGAGGAAAACATAGGCAGAACACTCTTCAAACATAAATTGCAGCAAGAGCCTCTTTGACCTACCTGCTAAAGTAATGGAAATAAAACCAAAAATAAAGAAATAGGACCTAATTAAGCTTAAAAGCTTTTGCATAGCAAAGGGAACTATAAAGTTGAAAAGACAGTCTCCAGAATGGGAGGAAATAATTGCAAATGAAGCAACTAACCAAGGATTAATTTCCAAAATGTGCAAGCAGCTCAATAACAGAAAACAGACAACCCAATCAAAAAATAAGTGGAAGACCCAAACAGACATTTCTCGGAAGAAAACATATAGGTGGTCAGTAAACACATGAAAAGATGCTCACCATCACTCACTATTAGAGGAATTCAAATCAAAACTACAATAAGATATCACCTCACCCTGATCAGAATGGCCATCATCAAACAGTCTACAAACAATAAATGCTAGAGAGGATGTGTAGAAAAGGGAACTCCCCTGGATTGTTGGTGGGAATGTAAATTGATGCAACCACTAGGGAGAAGAATATGGTGAATATTTCTAGTTAAAGAGTGTTCCTAGTTAAAAAGGCATGAAGAGTATTCCTAGTTAAAAAACTGGGAATAAAACTACCATAAGAAACAGCAAACTCACTACTAGACATATACCCTGAGAAAATCATAATTCATAAAGATACATGTTTATGAATCAATGTTTACTGAAGTAGATTTTATAATAGCCAGGACATGGAAGAAGCCTAGATGTTGATCAACAGATGAAAGGGTGAAGAAGAAATGGTACATGCATACAATGGGATATTACTTAGCCGTAAAAAAGAAATGAAATTGAGTCAGTTGTAGTGAGGTGGATGTACTTAGAGTCTGTTGTGCAGTTGGAAGTAAGTCAGAAAGAAAAAACAAATATTGTACATTAACTCATATATATGGGATCTAGAAAAACTGGTACTGATTACGTTTTTGCAGGAAAGAAGTAGAGACGTGCATGTAGAAAATGGACTTGTGGACGCAGCAGGGGAAGGAGAGGGTGGGGCAGATTGAGAGAATAGCATTGACATATATATACTCTACCATGTGTAAAATAGCTAGTGGGGAGCTGCCTTATAACACAGGGATCTCAGCTCAGTGCTCTGTTCCAGCTTAGATGGGTGGAATGGAGGCAGTGGGAGGGAGGCTCAGAAGGAGGGTTACGTCTATACATATAACTAATTCAAATTGTTGTACAGCAGAAACAAACACAATATTGTAAAGTAGTTATTCTCCATTAAAAATAATTTTTTTGTCCCTTATTGAATTAAAGAGGAAAAATAAAAGGAAATTTGTGTGAGAAATTCATACCGAAAAGCAGATGTTGTGAGGAAAGAATCTATGCAATTCAGTTTCTTTAAATTTTTAGAAAGGAAGTCATTAGTAAAATATTTGAATTATTTTGAGGGATTCTGTGTAACACTATTAATACTGCCTGGGGAATGTAAATTATTATTAATGTGAGGAGTTTCAAAGTAGAAAATATTTCATGTATGAGAGCTTATAATAAACACTCCATTAAAAAAAAAAAACAACTTCTGAGACATATAGTAAAAGCTAAAACAGCAACTGAGGCTCTTAAAATTCCCGTTTCTTTCCTTTGAAAATCAAATGGGACTCACCCTTAAATCCACACAGGTAGCCCAGGCATTTAGCGCTTCGGAGGAGACTTAAAATGCTTGGTTGCATGAAGTATTTCATGTTTGGTTTCAGTTTTTAGTGAGGTTGTGGCCTTTTGTGCTCTTACACCAAACCTGTTTTTTTCCCCTCCAGTATTTTAGTTCTTTACTGGATTCCCTCAGCTCTGAGGATTACATCATAACCCAGCTGTATTTGTGCTCTTTACCATTTCCAAAATTGATTTTAACTCACTATCCACATACACACAACATTGTCTTATATTTTACAAGCAATAAGATAAAGTTTCTAAAACAGGAATTTACGAAAGCCTGTGCATAAGGTTGTGAAAGAAAATCCTGCTTCATGCAATTAAAAAGAACATTTACAGAGAAAAATTAATTGGACTTAGTTTAGTCTTTGAACCTGGAAAAGTAAAATCTCACCTGTAAATCTGTCACTCTGTCTGTTACAAAAAGGAATCTAGGACATGATAAGCACAAAAAGGCCATTTTACAGTGGTACCACAAATTTTCTTTAAATACACTCTGCCTTAGATGGACTTTTTTACTTACCAGTTTATCCGTCTCTTGTGGTTTCGGAAGGCAAGACTGGTCAGCCACTGGGTGTAACATCTGATGGTGAGGGAAATCTGCTTTGCTTTCTGCCTGGACTCCTGTTGACCAGTGGGGAATGCCGCATTAGCTCTCAAAACATTTAAAGTGCTCTATGAAATGTTGACATCTCGCCAAGGACTTGAACGTCAAGTACCACAGATGTCCAGTCCTCTCTGGAGCCCAGCTCTCTCCTCTGTGCTTGTGTGAGTTCAATCTGATTGGTGTTTAGGGTGACAAATGATCCAGGCTCTAGCAAACAGTAACCGGTATGAAACTGGGTACCAAGAGAGAGAGACAGACAGACAGATGCAGAGACAGAGAGAGTGAGAGCCAGTGAGCAAGAGTGAATGTGAGCGAGTGCAACCGACCTGCTAAGTGAGAGCTGCAGCTAGCAGGAGGAGGCAGGATCTTTCCCATGCCTGGCTGTGACCTTTGACTGTGAGGCTGTTGTAAGAATAGCTTCTGTATTTATTGAGATGTATTTTCAAGTTGTAATTCACACGGCCTCACTAACTCCTTGAAAAGTGTTGGAAAACTGAGAAAATATTTGAGAGTGAACCAGACCAGAACATTTCCCATTTTCAGTGCCAAGGGGAAGGGGTGGGGAGACTCTTAAGTGCGTGTTTACTGGAGTGTCTTGACTAGCATAGGGCAAGATCATTATCAAATGAGAGATTGAAAGGACCTCAAAGCCGTCTCCTTTGAGCCTATGGGATTTTCCTCTCTAGGCTCACCCCGTTCTGGGGGGTGGGGACGTGATGCCTGCTGATGCCCATTCTACTCCAGGTATGAAGCTTACACATTCCCAACCTCGACTTGGTGCCGTTGGGTCTCCTAATTTTTCTTCAAGTGAGCACCCTATTTGTCTCTAATATCTGAGTGCTAGTGAGTGCCTGGAAAATCCCATGGACGGAGGAGCCTGGTAGGCTGCAGTCCATGGGGTCGAGAAGAGTCGGACACGACTGAGCAACTTCCCTTTCACTTTTCACTTTCATGCACTGGAGAAGGAAATGGCAACCCACTCCAGTGTTCTTGCCTGGAGAATCCCAGGGACAGGGGAGCCTGGTGGGCTGCTGTCTATGGGGTCGCACAGAGTTGGACACGACTGACGTGACTTAGCAGCGGCAGCAGCAGTAGCAGTGAGTGCTAAGTCACTTAAGTCGTGTCCGACCCCAGGGCTCACAAAGGCTTCTCTGTCCATGGGATTTTCCAGACAAGAATACTGGAGTGGGTTGTCATGGCCTCTTCCAACCATCTTCCCAACTCAGGGATTGAACCCGACTCTCTTGTGTCTCCTGCATTTGCAGGCAGATTTTTTTTTTTTTTTTATAACCATTAGTGCCACCTGAGAAACCCAGGTGGCTAATTTATGGGTTGTTGCCTTATTTAACAGATTGTTGCCAGGGATTCTTTACTTTTCTTACATAGTCCTTGGGTTTAATGTAGTCATGATACATCTCCCTGAAGGAAGAGCCTGGATCTCAGCTTTACTTACTTTATCAGTTTCTTTTCCCTTTGTCCTTAGACAGCATGCTAATCATCAGATACGTATATTATCGTTATCAACATGAATCAAAACCTCTGAAAGCCCCAATTGACCTTAAGTCCCTTTTATTTGGTACTATTGTCCATGGATCACTCAAGCGCTATAAAACATTACATTCTGCTTCACTGTCTCATAGCTATTTCAGTCACCAAAATCTGTTTTTTTTAATACCTAAATGTTTCTTATCTATGATTCTCACCAAACTCAAGGTCATTTTTGGCCTGTACGCTCTGCCTCTAATCTTTTCCCCACCCACAACAGCTGCCATCTAGTCATCCATGAGTAGGATCTTTCTGAAATTCAAGCATGCCCGTGTCCTTTTTGTGGCTCTGTATCACTGATAAATTCATGGTGTTTAATCCGTCAGACCTGGTGCTGTATGACTGGTTTGATCTCCTTGGGACTTCCCTGGTGGCTCAGACAGTAAAGCATCTGCCTACAATGACCCAGGTTCAATCCCTGGGTCAGGAAGATCTCCTGGAGAAGGAAATGGCAATCCATTCCAGTATTCTTGCCTGGAAAATCCCATGGGGTCGAAAAGAGTCAGACACGACTGAGTGACTTCACTTCACTTCACTTGATCTCCTTACAGTCCAAGGGACTCTCAAGAGTCTTCTCCAACACCACAGTTCAAAAGCGTCAGTTCTTCGGTGCTCAGCTTTCTTGATCGTCCAACTCTCACATCCACACATGACTACTGGAAAAGCTATAGCTTTCATTTTATGGACCTTTGTTGGCCATGTAATGTCTCTGCTTTTTAATATGCTGTCTAGGTTTGTCATAGCTTTTCTTCCAAGTGTTTTAATTTCATGGCTGCAGTCACCATCTGCAGTGATTTTGGAGCCCCCAAAATCAAGTCTGTCATTGTTTCCATTGTTTTCCCATCTATCTGTCATGAAGTGATGGGAACAGATGCCATGATCTTCATTTTTTGAATGTTGTGTTTTAAGCCAGCTTTTTCACTCTCCTCTTTGACCTTCATCAAGAGGCTCTTTAGTTCCTCTTCACTTTCTGCCATAAGGGTGGTGTCATCTGCATATCTGAGATTATTGATATTTCTCCTGGTAGTCAATCTTGATTCCAGATTGTTCTTCATTTAGCCTGGCATTTTGCATAATGTACTTCCAGATTATTCTTCATCTAGCCTGGCATTTTGCATGATGTACTCTGCATATAAATTAAATAAGTAGGGTGACGTACTCCTTTCCCAATTTTGAACCAGTTTGTTATTCTGTGTCTGGTTCTAAGCCTTGCTTCATGACCTGCGTACAGGTTTCTCAGGAGACAGGTAAGGTGGTCTGGTATTTGCATCTCTTGAAGAATTTCCTACCGTTTGTTGTTAGTAGTCAACAAAGCAGAAGTAGCTGTTTTGCTAATGGAGTAGATCTTTCTAATGGATGCACATGAATTGAGATAAAGCAGAGATGCTCCCAGACCCAGTTCACAGCTATGACATCTTCATGCTGAGAAGCTTAGTGTACCTGGGGATGGAGCTGGGGGTGCCATTCCCACTGTTCAGTGCTGGGAGCTCCCTCTGTAGTGACTCCTTGAAAAACAAATGCTGAACAGTATTCTTGAATTTCACTTTTTTTCTTTTCTCCATTAAAAAAAAAAGCCTTCAAATTTTTTTTTGATGTTTTGAAAAGGAGATGATACTCAATGTCTGAAATTTTATTATATCTGTGTACCATCTGTTCTATTTATTATATCTGATTTGCACTGACATGTCATTGCCTTAAAAATCAAATATTTAGCTTTCCTCTAAGTAGAATGACTTTGAAATTACAGATTTTATGTGTTTAATCTTTTAATTAAAGTAACTGCATAGCTGTTGAGTAAACTTGTCTCAGTTTTATTCTCCTGAGTATTTCTCAGACCTGTGGGAACCCAGGTTCAGACACAGTTTGGCCACCCTTCCTCTGGGAATCTATTCTTTCCTTCCAAGTTTTACTTACAATGTTTGGTATGTTTCATAAAGGAGACTTCTAAACATCGATAAAGGCCAGAGTAAAAGTTAATGTGTTCGCTTTTATTTTTGAAGGCTTGAGAACCATGATATAAAAATAAACTGACTGTTTAAAATACTCAGTTTGACATGCAGGAATACATTTGTTTGTTTGTAATCCAGTAACTGCTAGAAGTAGTTCAGTTACAATGAAACCTTGAGCCAAGAGCGTTTTTTTTTTTTTTTTTTTTTTAATAACCAAAACCAGAACTTGGGGCTGTGCACATCAAAGCTGGTTCAGTTTTATGGGATTAAATAATGATTTCAGTGTTAAAACTAACAAGAGCTACATGAGAATGCCAAAGGGGGGAAATTCCTTTTTTAAAGGAACTTGTACCTTTATAACGGTTCTGTTTTGTAAGCCGAAGGGAGAACTGGAGGTAGCTGAAACTCAAATCTCTGAGTCTTAAGAATTCTACACTTTTGGGAAATTATAAGGGAAGAGCAAAGGTGAGCACTTAGGGAAACCTGGAGGTATGACAGTATCCCTGAACAATGAGATAAATGTCAGTGTCTGGGATTTAAGTGTGTCCAGTGTGAAATAGAAGAGTTTAAACTAGGAGGGTGTCCTATAAGCTAGATAATTTAAGAGGCACTCACCCTTTTACAGTGTTTTAATTGGTCGTGTCTGCAGTTTTGCACTGTCCCAGTAACCATTGAAATAACTGTCTGTCCCAGGAGGCACCCACCCCTCTCTACTCTCTCCCTCAAGTTCCCCTGAGGCAACAGCAGCAGGAGACTTGGCTTTGACTGTGTCCCTTTTCCAAACCAATCATCTCTTCTTCCACCACTGACTTGGTTCCGGTTTGCTGGATTGGCCCCTTCCTTCCATCTCTACCTGTTGACCTGTTGTGCATTTCTTAAAACACAGGCCAGACTCCACCACCTGCGGAGCTTTTCCTTATCTTCCCCCTAAAAATGAATGAATGGTTATCCCTATGGTGTTTAACTTGAGTTTTGATTAGGCCACTCCTGACAGTGTATATAACCTTCTACTGAACTGCTGATAGTAATGGCTGTCTCCTCGTTTTGGAGAAAGGAGAGTTTTTTGCTGATGCTCCCTGTGTCTGTTATTCATGCAGTCACCTGGCTTGTTGGGGTGGAGGGCACGATATTTTTCTGTGTCCTCTCTCATCCTACATGGCCAGGTTGGTTTCCTTGGCTTGGCACCTTACCTGTTTGCAATTCTTGGGCACCCTCTCTCCTAAGACTCCATTTCAATGAGAAGGCAAGATCTTTCAGAGACAAGGACATGATTGTAAATGAATGAGGACCTCTACTGTATTCCCTTCTTTGTCTTCCTAGTCTAAGAAATATAAACATCCTTTTAATTTTGATTTCTTTTTGTTGGTAATTCAAATTAAACTAATTAAAACTTTTTTTGTTGTTGAAGTTATGCATTTATGTACTTTAATCAATGTTATAAAACTTATAAAAAAAATCCTGCCCTTTTTGTGTACCCTAGGGGCTCCCTCGATCACCTTTTTAGCTACTGCTTTGGGATGTCAATCCCTATGTTCCTGTTGTAACTGAGGGTTCTTGTCTTCCATGTATGTCTGTTGATGTGGAAGTTGAAGATCCAGTTCCTTTATTCTCCATGCTTCTCTTCACCTGGATAATTATGTCTATATTTTTTGATAAATCAATAACCTTTATTCAAATAATTAAAACCATGGCAGTATTGTTTATAAGTGAGGCTCATTGCTTACATTAAAAGGGATCATAATTCCCCAGCTGTCTCTATTACCAGGAGAGACTGTGCCCTTTTGCCTAATGCAAGCAAGCTTCCCTGTGCATCCAGGCTGCCCATTTTCCCACTTAGAATTAGTTATGATATGTAAACAAGCTCGATAAGTGTTAGCTCTTGTTATCACATTAATATTACAATTTGAGCCAAACCATATTTAGTCCAGTTCTTAACCAAATGCATATGAATAAGCCTGAAAGTCCTTTTGCCAGCAGCTGCATTTAGAGAAAACACATAAAGTCCAGGTGTATGTTTACATAATACAACTTTTACTGGATAGATAATTCTCAGTATTATACCTCAACAGGCAGAGAAAATGTGTGTTGTTGATACATCCTTGTTATTCATTGTTTTCTGATATATTTCACTGAAGAGCCCTTCCAGCTTATCCGTTTTAGAATTTTGCTTTTGGCAGCTTGCAATTATTGCTATCTTGAAAAAGTCCCATTCACAATATATAAATACTTCCAGAACTGTGTTTTTCATTATTCCTAGTTACCTGCCACCAAAAGCCTAAATCAGATTCTGATCCTTTGCCTTTTGTAGTTTCTCCAGAAGCCTTATATTATACTTTATAAGCAAGGCCCTTAATATTTTATTCATTTAAAAATACAGACAATCACTTAAAAGGTAAAAGCATCTGAGTCATAAATAGGCAGGCTGGGGATTGTCTTACGGAGTTGATGAGATTGTTGGGAGACCCTTTTCATGTAAAAATAAGCAATTTGCAAAGAGAGCTAACAGCTGAATAATGGGGATGTGAGAGGAACTCGATGGCTTTCATTAGTTTATAAAAAAAATCTTACTTTGAGGATTCATGCGAATTGATAACCCTCATAGTGCGAGAGTGTGACTTAAATGTCTACCAAAACTTTTGTCATAGTTCAAAAAAGTGAGGGTCTCTCAATAATGAGCATCCAGGAAAGAGAGAGTCCATGGCAGTTGATTGTTGCTGAGCAGAAACATGTGGGTTGTAAGCAGCACCTTTGTGGTGCCGTGTGCCTTTTGCAGACTCATCACAGCCCGTTTTCCTGGAGCCTTTCAGTCCTTCTCTAGGGGATCTTGAACAGTCTGTTAGAGTCTGCCCCTGACATGAAACCTTTGGCCATCTTTGGCTAGAGTTTCATCCAGCACAAAGTGAAGGGCGGAAAAAACAAAACCATAAACACCAGCAAATCTGTCTACTCTATCATGAAGAAAGGGTCAGGATGAGATTAATCTGTATTTCTTTAGAGTTAATCCCATATAACATAGAGTCAACTTGGGGTACAAAAGTAAGCTCTGCCTCTTATCAGCCTGGGGACGGTGGGCTAGTTATGCCATCTCTCTACCTCCCTGTTTCCCCTAGTGTCACCTACCTCATTCAAGTTATTTGAAAGTTTAAATGAAATAATGTGTATTTTCTTAATTGCTGTTCTCAGCCAAAGTAAGTAGCCAGTGAATGGTAGGGACTGTTATTAATATGAGCAAAGGCTAATTGTTGCCTCATAATTTTCTTGAAGTTGTGTTATCATTGAGTATATGGGAGGTACAAAGTGATATGCTTTGAAATTGTAATAAACATTGATTTTTACAGAAAGATCCACATTTGAACAGATCTTTGGCTTAGTAACCATCGTTATAGGAAGACTCATTTATAACTTGTGTGTGTGTGTTTGTGCATGTTCAGTCATGTCCAACTCTGTGCAGTCCCATGGACCCCACCTGGCTCCTCTGTCCATTAGATTTCCCAGGCAAGAATACAGGAGTGGCTTGCCTTTTCCTTCTCCAGGGGATCTTCCTGACCCAGGGATCAAGCCTACATCTCCTGTATCTCTTGCTTAGGCAGATGGATTCTTTACCATGAAGCCACCTGGGAAGCCTCTTTTTATAACTCAGGCATACTTAATTCTGAGAGAAATGCTTCCAAACTGTAAACATAATTTCAAAAGGGGATGAGCAATATGCAGGAGGCTGGAAGCCTTTAAAGTTGGTACATCTGATGGAGTACTTCAGTGTTTTCACTTCCCTGGACTCCTAGGTGAGGAAGCCTGGCATTCAGCCTCTTTCGTACCCCTCGTTCCATCCCTCCTTTCACTCCGTCTCCACAGAATGTGGATGGAGCATGCTTCCTCTTTCTTGACTGTATCCAACTCCAGAAGTTGTTATGGTTCTACTGTTTGTTCGTAATGTAGACAAACCGTGTGGTCTAAAAGTACCTCTCCATTGCCAGAAATCACATTGGCCTACTGCCCTGCAGGAAAGACCAAAGCTTATTGTGCAGATAGCATTATTTAGCAATGTCTAGATGAGTTTCTGTTATTAAAGGCCTAGGAGATGAAGTGAAATCATAGTAAAGGCAGGAAACATTTATTTTCCCTTAGGCAAGGAGAGCAAAAGCTCATACAAACAGGATATTTTGTAAATATTTTTTTAGTTCAGCTGACTGGTGGTTAATTTATTCTGGTGTTTTGTGGGAAATGACAGAGGCTTATTATTATTATTATTATTTTTAAAATGAGCCATTGTGGGGGAAAAACAATGTTTGAGTTTGCTCAATAATCTCTTGCCATTTACCAAACCAAATATCACTTATCAACTCTACGTATGAAGTATGTGCTATTTGTGTGTAGTTCAGATGTTTATTATCGCCTTGTTGGAAGCCTTTTGTTTCAAAAGACAAAGCGAAAAAAGCAGCACCATGATGCAGCTGCTTCTGAAATAAAAGAGATGGTATGGTTTTAAAAAGGAAACGATTATGAGAGATTGTCAACATTTTCAATCTGTCAAGTTTTCTCACAGTCATTTGGGATGGTTTCTAAGTGATCTTGCCTGGCAGGCATCCTGATGTACAATCTTTCTCTGTAGCTGTAATTTTACAACTTCAATATAATCCTTGTTTTACTGAACGCCAGTTGGCGTGTTTTAGTTAGTCTAAATATTTATAGGATCTTACCTCTGCGTATTTATCTTTTAGGCATTTGTGACATTTCTTAACGTGTGGTCGAGAGGAGGTAAGAGGCATTATGTCTGATTAATTGAGCGGGAGATCTCCAGAGTAATTGCCCTCATAAGACTGGCTCAGGCGATCCTGGCTGTGGATCCTTTAGCCCATTACTTAACCTCTCTGTGTCTCAGCAGTCTCTTCCTTGGGGTGATTCCTGCAAAAGCAGTGGTAATATTTAACTCAGCATAGTCCGTGACCATAAAGAAAGCTGAGTACTGAAAAACTGATACTTTCAAACTGTGGTGCTGGAGAAGACTCTTGAGAGTCCCTTGGACAGCAAGGAGATCAAACCAGTTAATCCTAAAGAAAATCAACTCTGACTACTCATTGGAACGACTTTTGCTGAAACTGAAGCTCCAATACTTTGGCCACCTGATGTGAAGAACCGACCCATTGGAAAAGACCCTGATGCTGGGATAGATTAAAGGCAGAAGAAGAAGGCGGCGACAGAGGTTGAGATGGTTGGATGGCATCATCAACTCAATGGACATGAGTTTGAGCAAACTCTGGGACATAGTGAAGGACAGGGAAGCCTGGTGTGCTGCAGTCCACGGGATCACAGAGAGTTGGGCATGACTGAGTAACTGAACAACAACATTATATGACTGTCAAGCACATAGAAGAGCAGAATGAATGTTGCCTGTCATAAGTATTATTCCCCAATGGAGATTAAAAAAAACTTGAAATACATTTCTTATCTGTCAAAGGTAATGATTGCTTGGAGAAAACATGATTTTGAAATGGCACTTTAAATATAGTAGTTACAGATCTGTATTTTATCATAATTTTCCTCTGGCCTATGTTCAGACTATCTACTGTCTTTGCACCATTTGGTGTAGATAAGGTTCTCACAAATTTTTATATTACAGGTTTCCTCTACATATGATGACATTTGAATGGTAATTCATATTTACTGCTTCCTTCCCCACTATTTTTTTTTTTTTGAACTCATTTTAGAAATTTTGTTTGAAAACAACATAAGAATCAGTATGTTTTGGCTTTAAGTTCATTTTTTTTCTGGCTTGGAGCTCTATTTTTTATAAATAAAATAGTGAAAGTGCAGACTGAATAAACATATTCTTCCGATGTGTGGGTCGTTATGGTGCTGAGATATCTCTAGGCCAACCTTTCTGATTCAGGTTCATTCAGAGGCACAAAATCGAGTTCATACACTACTTATTTGTGGATAAATTAGAAAGATCTGGAAGCTACCTAGTAGCTAGCTCAGAGGCATAATCAAATATTCCAGACCCTCACACTTTATTTCTAATATACTTTCACTACTTTCTTTGTTGTCTTGATGCTGACATAAGAAAATTTTAGTATATTCCAGTATGAGTGCCACATAGAAACCAGGTAAAGAAGATTTCTTAATGTCTTCTTGGAGAAGGAAGGAAACCGAGCTGATTAATGAAGTGTAGTCTGGGACTGGCCCTTGGTCAACTTCCAAGGTACCCCTGGCAGCAGGAGAACTGGCACTATGGAAGCTACTTTTAGAGTCACGGTTCAATCACCAGATTTGTGACACACCCCGAGGAATGTGCAGATCTTTTTTCTTTGTACCTGGGTTCACCTTAAATTTAGCATCAAAAGCTGATGAGCTTGGGCCCTTTTAGAATCCTGAGGTCAGCTCTGTGCCTCTGCCTGCTTCAGGGTGGGGAAGGTGTGATGGTGCTCCGGAGGTGGGTGTTCCTCTCTAGCCTTGGCCTTCGTCACCTGGGAAATGGTGCTGATGATGTCGCCTCCCTGACTGGGTTGCTGTGTGCATTAGGTGAAAGAGTGCACATGGAATGCACACAGTTTGTGGCACCAAGTAGAACTAATAACTGTTAGTGTTATTTCTGTTGATTTCTGCAAGTCAAGATGATGATGATGATGATAATAATTGTATTCTTTTCCTCCCCCCATGCCCTTCAGTAGGCATATCTTAGAAACAGGTTTAGCATTTTGATTCTTAGAGCATCCACCTGTATGCTATAGATTCACCGTCACTTAGAAGTTGTGCAGATAGGATCTCAGCACTTCGTGTCAGTGGTAAGGTTTGGGGAACTTTGGGGAAAGGTGTGAACAAACGTGGCAGGAAGTGAGGATGGAGATGATATTGTAAGGATATGCTTTTTACTTACAGGCTTATGGGCTCATTTAATTCCTCAGTTTTAATGAGTGAATGGTGTGAAAGATTATCTAAGATCCTTTTCTCCTTAAATTTTTCAGACTTTTATTCAGGCAGTTGTAGTATTGTTTTAAAATGTTTATTCAGACTCTGGTTCTGGCAACATGTTCTAAAGTGGGGTTTGTGTGTATGGTGTGTATGTCTGGTTTTGTTTTGAGGGGCAGAGCAGTGGAATCCATTGTTTTCCTACTGAAATCTTAGATGGAACTCTGGTGGTTCCATTTTAAACAGGTGATAGTGCATCTTCGGATGCAGATGGGGATGCAGCAAGGAGTTGTCCTGCCTACGCAGTCTCTACGGGCTGCCCACCAAGCTATGTCTGTGATCTCCTGTGGCTAAGAAATGCAGTTTGAAAACGGTGCCTTCTAGTGAATTCTGTGAAACACTTTTGTTCTAGAATAAGTCTATCACACAAGTTGCAGCTGAGGGCTTTATAGATATTTTAGTAATTCAGGACCACTGAATTGAGATTTAGAAGCTGAGATGGAGATAAGAGGTAACAAAGGGATGGTTGCTAATTGGATCTGGTCTCTTTGGGAAGTTACAATATCAGGACACACAAAACTCCAGTGAGATAACCAGTTAATTCAAGCCTGGGTTTCCTTCCTTACCAAACCTGATTGCGTTGGTGTGTGGTCAGTATGTCCGAGTTTGTGCACTGGACCAAGAGGTAGGGGTTTACCTCTTTACCACAAGCTCCTTGGCCCTTCCTGGGACAATGTGAGGTACTTTCTGGGTCAGATGTCTTTGGGGGCTAGAGTGTTTAAAACTGAAACAGCTTGTCTTAAACTAGGACTGTCTAGTAACTTCACATTCGTGCTATGTTTGAACATGTCCCCCTTGTGTGATAGCTGCAATATCCATATACACTTCAGGCATTTCCGAGGTGGGCCTAGACCACAGAGAGGGCCATGGAGCCAGGACAGTTAGCCACCCTTTGGGGACATGCATGGGCTATGGAGCCCCATGGAGTCAATAGCAACATAGGCACCAAAATATTTGCCTTTTCTTTGATTGACAGTGCCTTCCTCTTTTACGTTTTTATTTGGCGTGTGCATGTGTATGTTCTTCTTAAAGTGGGTTAATTATTTTTTTTGCTTAAGATAATTTCTGTAATTTTGATAAGTACTATGTATATGTCATGAAATTAAAAGACGCTTACTCCTTGGGAGAAAAGTTATGACCAACCTAGATAGCATATTCAAAAGCAGAGACATTACTTTGCTGACTAAAGTCCGTCTGGGTCAAGGCTATGGTTTTCCCAGTGGTCATGTATGGATGTGAGAGTTGGACTGTGAAGAAGGCTGAGCGCTGAAGAATTGATGCTTTTGAACTGTGGTGTTGGAGAAGCCTCTTGAGAGTCCCTTGACCTGCAAGGAGATCCAACCAGTCCATTCTGGAGGAGATCAGCCTTGGGATTTCTTTGGAAGGACTGATGCTAAAGCTGAAACTCCAGTACTTTGGCCACCTCATGCGAAGAGTTGACTCATTGGATGCTGGGAGGGATTGGGGGTAGGAGGAGAAGGAGATGACAGAGGATGAGATGGCTGGATGGCATCACCGACTCGATGGACGTGAGTCTGAGTGAACTCCGGGAGTTGGTGATGGACAGGGAGGCCTGGCGTGCTGCGATTCATGGGGTCGCAGAGTCGGACATGACTGAGCGACTGAACTGAACTGATGTATATATTTATTAATTTATACTATATTATTTATTATCATTAATCAAACTTACACCCCCCCCCGCCCCCCACCCTTGCAAAAAGCATTTGGTAATGCTTTAGAATGGAATGGCAAGAAAAACAAAAGTTCACCTGAAGCCTTGAGCTCTGCATGTTTGCATTTGATTACCAGTGCTGTAGGACAGTGGCCGCATAGCTCGCTTTGAGAACGATGATCTCTGTGACATGCTATGAATATCTCCTTTTGAACTGTAATGTATTTTTAGCTCAGCTTTAAGATTGAGGAGAAACTTTTTGATCTGAGGTTCCTTGCTCCAGGAAATACTTAGAAGAGATTTCACTTACCAAAGGCTTAACCAAAACAGGTTTGAATAGAGTGATCTCAGAATTTAGTATGCCAACTGGGGCACTTTTGAGAGCAACTGCTGCTGCTGCGAAGTTGCTTCAGTTGTGTCTGACTCTGTGCGACCCCATAGACGGCAGCCCACCAGGCTCCCCCATCCCTGGGATTCTCCAGGCAAGAACACTGGAGTGTGTTGCCATTTCCTTCTCCAATGCATGAAAGTGAAAAGTGAAAGTGAAGTCGCTCAGTTGTGTCCAACTCTTAGCGACTCCATGGACTGCAGCCTACCAGGCTCCTCCATCCATGGGATTTACCAGGCAAGAGTACTGGAGTGGGTTGCCATTGCCTTCTCCTTTGAGAGCAAAGAAGGGTGTTAATTATAGTTAGAGTGGGGCTGCAGGAGTGAACTGGTTCTGTCATGGGCATATGAGACATATGTTTGCCCCATAGTAGGTACACTGTTGAGAGTCAGAATAGAAATTTCAAAGTCTCCAAATCTTTTGAAAGCCCAGGTCTTACCTAAAACCTTAAAATGAGCCTGAAGACAGACAGGTTCTACCTTGTCTCTCTTTGTAGTGAATGCTCCTCTCATGTAGGGTTGGCATTGATGAGTCCATTTATTGACCATCTACTGTGTATAAGTACTCTGTGCTAGTCTTGAGGAGGATTCTTTCATCAGCTACTTAAAAGAGCTTGTAGCTTTTCCAAACAAAAGTTTAAAGAGTCCTGGCTTACAGTTTATCCCCAGTGCATTCTCTTTGTGCTGTGTTTATTGTCTGTTCTAATTCTGATTCCTTCATGATGTCTCTCTGCTAATCCATCCTATTCTCTCCCTTCTGTAATTCCAACATTTTAATTCTAAGTTATTTGGAGTCAAATTCCCCAATCTCCCCACCTTTTTTGGTTATATGCTAAATATTTCAGATCTGTAATCTGAAGTGGGGAGCTCAGGATGTTTTCTAGTTTGGGGTCACCTAGCATTCATCTTACTGCTGGGGATACAGTGAGTGCTCACTGTATTGATGGGTATAGCTGATTACTATTAATCACTTAATAGTGACTCTCAAACTTCTTAAAGTGTGTTCAAGTTTAAGAATTACTACTAAATCGACAATGTGTAGCAGCTTTAGGTCATGAAGAACCTCTCAGAATTTGATGAAAGCCAGAAAGCTAGAAAAATGCACATCTATATTTTGTATAATAGTAGGGCTTTGGGGAAGCCCTGATTCAGTCCTGTGATATAAACTAAGCACTCTAGTTTTCAGAATAAATCCTATAGGAATTATTAGAGTAAGTTGCACACCAGTGATTGTTTCATTTTATGGTTTGTCCCTAGCTGGTTTTTTTTTTTTTCGTGGAGAGTTCATGCCCTGAGATTTTCTCCAGGCGTTAACCTGGGCCCTGTGGTTAATGTCAAGATGGGTGGTCCTGACTCACGCTCACTCAGCCACAGACTGGATGTGGTGTACACTTCTGGTGGGCCCCCACCCAGCCAGGAGGGTGGGAGGAGACTTGAATGAATTCCCTTTACTTTAAACAACTTACTTTTTAAAATTAATTTGCTTTAATTTTTAGTGAATTGCATTTACTAAAACAAAGTTCTAAACATTTCTAAGGAATGCATGGGCAGATTAGAAATATGGATGAATAAAAAAAAGGGTTAAAAGATGACAGGGAATTGTATCCTTGGGTAACCAGTTATTTTTCTGTAAATGGTAAAAATGAAAGGTACAGGAATAGTCACTTGGTGACTTTATACTTCCTAGTTATGCACGAGTTTAATAAAAATAGTAGTAATAATTGTTGAACATTTGTTGAAATTTTATAACATTCCAGATACTGTTGTGTTTAAATACCCTATTTATAGTAACTCAGTAAAACCTGATAGCTGATATATGAGTAAGTGTTGTTATTTTACCCCAATATAGCAAGGACAGTAAAGCTCAGAGTGGTTAAGCATTTTGCTCGAGGTCACACAGCTGGTAAAGATTTGAGTTGAGAATTTGAGACATTTATTCTCTGTCTCAAACATGTACCCTCTTCTGGTCTTCTAGGATAATAAGAAACACTGTTATGAATCACCATTGGATGGTGTTGGTGGTGGAGGAGAGGAGAGGAGACCCCTTGAGGGGAATGTGTTGGGGTTGAGCATTGAGAACTAGGATGTTTCTGTGTGGATCGGGTTTGTGCAGAGATGGTTCAGTGACTCAGGAGTGTACCCAGATCCTATGCTTTGTACCCTTTAGTAATAAGGCTGATCATCAGCCTCACCTTGAAATATCTCTCATTGCTTTGTAATCAACATGTAGAACTGTTGAAAGAATGTCTGCTGATTGATATCTTTCAACTTATCTTAAAATGGTGGATGTCTGTTTAATTTTAACCTGGGTACCATGACATCCCCTGTGCTGAACAGTCACAGACAGCTGGACTTAGAAGGAAATGTACAAATGTAGTGTTCCCAGATTACCAATATAATGAGGGCTGACAGAATTATTATGTCACTGAGCCTTTAAATAACATTTATTTGTAAAGTTGCCTTGTACTTGATCTTGAAGGTAACCCCAATTTGGGTCATACTGACTTTCCACAATGTCATGAACCTTGGATGTTTCCTCATTAAAATTAAAAATTTTCCCTAAAATTATTTCCCAGAACACTAACATTTTTTCCTGTAATGTTATTTAAAAGAAGGAATCCAGGAGCAAATTTATCAAATACACTTAGTGAATAAGGACTTGTCTCTGAGAGATGAGTAATGTAGAGGTTAAAAAATCAGGCTGCAGGGTTGAAATTCCTGGATTCAAATCCCTCACTTATCAGCTCTTTGAGTCAGGCTAAAATACTTAACTCATCATGGCAAATAGAAGGGGAAAAGTGGAAGCAGTGATTGACTTTATTTTCTTGGGCTCTAAAATCACTGCAGATGATGACTGAAGCTAGGAAATTGAGATGCAAAACTAGATATTAAAAAGCAAAGACATCACTTTGCTGACAAAGGTCCATAGTCACATCTATGGTTTTGTCATGTACAGATGTGAGAGTTGGACCATAAAAAGACTGAGAGGTGAAGAATTGATGCTTTTGGTTTGTGGTGCTGGAGAAGACTCTTGAGAGTGCCTTGAATTGCAAGGAGATCAAAATAGTCAATCCTAAAGGAAATCCACCCTGAATATTCATTGGAAGGACTGATGTTGAAGCTTCAATACTTTGGCCTCCTGATACAAAGAGATGACTCATTGGAAAAGACCCTGATGATGGGAAAATGGTCACAAAGAGGAGGGGCAACACAGAGAAAAGATGGTTAGATAACATAACCAACTCAATGGACATGAATATCACTATCCAGAGATAGTGAAGGACAGAAAAGCCTGGCGTGCTGCAGTCCATAAGATCCCAAAGAGGAACTCGAGTTAGCGACTGATCACATAGCCACTCACACCCACACACCCACCCACCCCTACCTCTCTGTATTCCAGAGGATTGTTATAAGAATTCAGTGAGATAATACTCATTACTCATGAAGCATCAGTGTGATATTGAAAGAGTGGAGAGCCCTCAATAAATATGGATGCATTTCTGCATGCTAAGTCGCTTCAGTTGTGTCCAACTCTGTGCGACCCTACGGACAGCAGCCCACCAGGCTCCTCTGTCCACAGGATTCTCTAGGCAAGAATACTGGAATGGGTTGCCATTTCCTTCTCTGCAATAAATGTGAGCAGTTGTTAAATCCTGGAAAAGCAGACAGGTTGCTATCTCTTACCATTGCTCCCCACCCACTTAGCAGTATGTCTACATGGCTTTCCCATGTCAGTTTTTTTTTTTAAGATTTTTTTTTTTTCTATGGGGACCATTTTTAAAGTCTTTATTGATTTTGTTACAACATTGCTTCTGTTTTATGTTTTGGTTTTTTGGCCACAAGGCATGTGGGATCTTAGCCTGCTGACCAGGGATAGAACCCACACTCCCTGCATTGAAAGGTGAAGTCTTAACCACTGGGCCGCCAGGTTCTGGACCCCCCCTGTCAGTTCTTAAAGCTCATTTCTCTTTTGAATAGTTGCACACATCCCATTGAAGGAGAGAATCATTAAAGGTTATTTGGATTATTTCATATTTTTCCATCATTACAAATACCTTATGCTCTTACTCCCTGCTCCTCCAACATTCCTCTGAAAACTTTGAAGGTCGTGTTTTGAGATTGGTCTCAATACCACTGCTGTAATTATTTCCATTGTTTTATAAACACTTGTTCAGTGGGGTATCAGGCACAATTTGTGCTCATTTAGCGTAAAACTAAATAATTATTGGACATCCTGTCCTATAAATTGAAAAATTGAGGGCAGCAGGAATAAATTCTCTCAGATAAGAAAGAGGAAACTGCCAAAGAGCCTTTATTGAAAACTTCTTATGGCCCATCTGTCAAAAACTCAAACCTAAACTCATGAGCTGGCGTGTAATTGTAGAAAGTGCACATAAGCCCAGCCTGGAGAGGTTTCTTATTTTTATTCGATGAAATGCCTTTTGCCTGAAATTGTTCCTCCTTATCCTGTGGTTTAGTTTGTGTGTATAAAAGCTTCTCTTGGTTATGATCAGTGCTCGGAAGGCTCCTCTCCTTCCTTCCTACTTCACACCTTCTCCCTCCAACCCCCCCAGTCTCTTCTGTGGCCAGCTGCAAGAGCCCACATCCCATCAGGGCACGCCTTTGGTGGCACCCACTGGGAGAGATTTTGATTGAGATTTGCTTGTGGGCTGGAAGGCCCTCTGACCTGGCAGGCCTTTGCCCAGGTCACTTACTGAGTTTCCTGTGCTCTCAGACTCCTTCTGTTGCAGCTGCATGAGCCGCCTTGCTGCCTCTGCTCCTCCTCCTCCTCGTCCTCCCCCTTCGACATGTCAGTCCCACCTTGAAACCTTTGCAGATGCTCTTCCTCCCAGTGTCTTCCTCTCTTTGTTCTGGTCTCCCGTTGGGGTTCCTCCATCTTCACTGTGACCATGCCTGGTCGCTTCATCCACGGGGCACACCCCATTAGGCCCTGTCCTGCCCCAGCCCATTCTGTTTGTTGGTTCCTTCCCCAGGACTATGAGCTCCTGAAGTCAAGCACTTTGTCATATTAACGGCTCTGTTGCCAGCACCTGGCACAATGGAAGTACTCGATAAATTCTGGTTGAACTAATGAAGAAGTCAAGGAAGTAGAGATGCTTATAGAATTTCATGTATGATATTGTATTTTGAGGCTTTAGTCTGAATATTGATGACAGCAACAAAGAGCAGAGCATGTAACCTTTCAAAGAGTTCAGAAAAACTGTCTTTCAGTAATTTTTCAGAGCATAGGCTTGTAATGGTTTCTGAGAAATTTTCAAAAAGCAGAAATACCATGGCTTGATTTCTCACCTTTGATAGCTGTTGTTGGCTTTTTGATTTTACTCTTGTGTTTATATCTTGTGTCATGAAAGTGGCTTTGGCTCTTTATTCTCATTTTCTCAAATGCCCACTTGCAGAGTGCTTCCCCTCCTGCCCTTCCTCCCCCCCTCGCATTAGTGATGACAGTCTTACAGTATATTCAGGCTGCCTTTTCTCTGGGGGTGTAGGAAGTATATGGCTGGCTCATCCAAGATCATTCCTGTCTCTAAAGAGAGGTCTGAGCAGTGGTTTCAAGCTTTTTCTTTGCTTCTGGGCTGGGGTCCAGGGCATTTCAGGGGAGCTGGAGTTCTTGCTTCAACCTCAATAAGAGCCCTTCCGTTCCCATCTGTCTAGTGTATGAGTGTTCCCTATAAGACTTTGTTTGAGTAAGATGCGCCTCATGAATAAAACAGAATCAGAACACTTCTGATGTTGAGACGACTCTTCCCTTTTCAGGGAATAATGAGAGGACTTGGAACAGGGAGGGTCTTGTATCCCTGAGAATTGAAGGTGGCAGACAAAGGCAAGGGTGGCCTGTTCTCGATGATTCTGACTAGTTCTGATCCAAGGAGACGTTTGATTGATGTCAGTGCCTTAAACTTAATTACAGGGGTTCGTGAGCCATTGGCCTAGGCTTTGCTGGGTGGTGTCCACAGGTGCCCTTGGCTTTGCTGCTACTTTCCTTTGCCTTTTTCACTTCCTCCTTTCTCTTGAGTGCTTCTGTTTGTGGTGCAACATTGCCAACATTGCTGTGGAAGTTTTATGCTACTGTTTGCTCCTGGCACTGTGCATTTGGGGAAGGCTCATCTGATTTCTGTTAAATCTTTTGATTTTCCTGCATGCCCTCAATTTCCAAGTCTTTTAAAATCCTCCATTACAATGAGAACATGAACTCATCAAAGTAAAAATGTAAACAAACTTGTAAAGTATTTGAGCTTATCATTGAATATATCTGGAAATTCCAAACAGAAGTTTCTGGGCTCGTATTCACAGTACTCACCCAAATGGAAAGCAGTTAGTTGTTGAGTGAATGAACTTAGCATCAAACACAGGTTGCCTAGACTCTGGACACAGCTATCTTTGCACAAAAGCCTTGTATAAATAGTTCAGTTCCTTATTTGCGGCGGTGTGTGTGTGCATTTTTGACTGCCATATTTATCTCAGCTCTATGAGATGGGGGTGCTGCATGTGATTTTCCTCGAATATTCTTTTGTATTCTAACTCTTTGAAGTAAATGAAGGAGTGAATAAGTAAGTGACATGAACAAATCAGTGGAAAGGAACTCCAGCCATAGGAGAAAAGCTTTAAGACTTGGTGGGTTGGCACAGGGGAAAACGAAGTATGTAAACAGGAGCAGTTGGGTGTCCGGTAAGGAGAAAGGTACGAATCAGAACAAAAAGTTGCTGTAGATGTGACATTTGTGAGGAAGAAGTGACCTCTCAGCCAGAAAGTGGCATTCTCATGGCCAGTTGGCCATGCCTTGCAGCTTGTGGGATCTGAGTTTCCAGACCAGAGATCAAACCCAGACAGTGAGAGCACAGAGTCCTAACCACTGGACCACCAGGAAGTTCCCTAAGGTTCTGTCATTTTTATAAACTCCTTCCTCACTGAATCAACCTAGCCTCTCGTGGGATCCCCTCAGTGTGATTTAATAGGGATTTTGGGGAAAGCTGGGCTTCCCTGGTAGCATGGCTGGTAAAGAATCTGCCTGCAATGCAGGAGACCCTAGTTCGATTCCTGGTTCCGGAAGATCTGCTGGAGAAGGGAATGGCTACCCACTCCAGTATTATGGACATGGAGAATCCCATAGACTGTGTAGTCCATGGGGTCGCAAAGAGTCGGACCTGATGGAGCGACTTTCACTTTCACTTGGGGAAAGCTAGGATTTACTTCATGGCTGACGGTGAGTTCTATCAATGCTGTGAAGTACAGGAGAACTGTTCTAATTAAATGATGTGGACAGCTCATTCTAGACTGTGAACAGTGAAAGTGAAAGTCGCTCAGTCATGTCCGATTCTTTGCAACCCCATGGACTATACAGTCCATGGAATTCTCCAGGCCAGAATACTGGAGTGGGTAGCCTTTCTGTTTTTCAGGGGATCTTCCCAACCCAGGGATCAAACCCGGGTCTCCTGCATTGCAGGCAGATTCTTTACCAGCTGAGCCACAAGGGAAGCCCAAGAATAGTGAAATGGGTAGCCTATCCCTTCTCCAGCAGATCTAGCTATCAGGGAAGCCCATTCTAGACTGTATTTTTTGCATATTAGAGTTTCTTACATTCTTTACGTGAAAAGTTTATTTTGACTATTATTGGAACCATTAAGTATTTCAGGGAATATTAATATATGACTTAAGACAATGTCTCTTACTGGGAATTTGTGTGTGTGTGTATGTGCTGCCTTTATTCTTTTTGACCTTCGGCTGTAGAAAGGATTGTACACTTAGGAAGGCATAAAAAATAATGGAGTGCTATTAAGGAAATAGTGGTAATTGAACTGCTTAATGAGAAAAGGAATTTAAATATGTAACTTAACCAAATTCAAGTATCTAGACACAAACCCTTTTCTCTTTAAAAAGAAAGAACACCAGGTTTATATGGCACTTTCTCTTCTTTTCAACCTAAATTATAAGTAACTACTGTTGATTATTTCCAAGAGCTGTTAGCTTGGGAAGCTGAGCAATCATTAAAAATAGAAAACTTGCAAGCTACAAATGAGTGCCTAAGTTTTTGTTTAGATGTAGTTTTCCTATGGCATTTCCTCAGTTGTAGTTTGGAAACTTAAGCTAAAGCAGAGTAATAAGAAATGAGCCTTGCTAAACAAATAGTGTATTTTGGTTCAAAACTATTAAGGAAGCTATTAAGATTCCCAGGTGGCACTAATGGTAAAGAATCTGCCTGCCAATGAAGGAGACACCAGAGACATGGGTTCAGTCCCTGGGTTGGGAAGATCCCCTGGAGGAGGAAAATGGCAACCTAGATCAACTGCATTACTAAGTACTCATGAAATGCTCTATGATCCTAGTTACTTTATTAATTTCCCCAAGCTCCAATTAAATGGGAAAGCATATTTTTTGCTATTCTCAATTTTTTATTTTCTTAGTAAAATCTCAAATAGACTTTATGTGAATAGCAGGAACAGTTTATTTTTTGAGTTGACAGGTTTTCCAGATAAAGTATTAGTAAAACATTTTAAAAAGTCATCTAAATCCTACAAAAAACAATGAGAATGTTTTAGGCTATAGAAAATATGTCCCCTGAGAGTAATTTTTTTTTTTTTAACATTTATTACTCACTGTGGAGTCAGTTTTCAATATAACTGCTCTGAATCATTGAGTGTTTTTCTGGAGCCTAACTCATTAAAGAGAATTCAGTCTACTTGAATGACATGGTAATTGTTGTAATATGTGTACCAAGAAGAAAATATGTTGTAGCACAGTGTTCTTTTTTTTTTTCCTTTGCTGGGTTAAACGGTTAACTTGTGTAGAAATACAAACTGTGGATGATCCCTGTCCTAATCAAAAGCTTATCCTAAGACGGGGCCATAGCAACCATTCTGAACAGATCTTTCCAGTTTGCTCCTTTGGGCTACAATCATGACTTTATTCCTGTCAGTAGGTTTTCCGTCCACAGTGTCCCTGAGGTTGAGCAAATGCCCCTCCAACAGGCTTTCAAAATACATTTCTCTTAACCTGTGGGGCATTTATAAGTGAATCAGCAGTGTTTATAGAACACTTGTTTTCTGCAAAGATCTATTACCAGAAGAAGGGGAGAAGGTGAAGAAGCAATTCAGGATGGATCGTGCACCTCAATATAAAACTGAAGCCATAAAGCTTCCAGAGGGAAACAGAGTATGCTCCCAATGTTGGATAGGTGAGGATTTCTTAGGATATAAAAAGCACTAAACCATAAAATAAAAAAATAAATGAGACTTTATAAAATTTAAATCTTTCATTTTTCCTTAGCACTAAGAAAATGAAAGGCAAGCCATAGATTGAGAGGGAATATTCACAACTTATATCTCTGTTAAAGGACTCAGACTACTTAAAGAACTCATAACTCTCTAATAAAAAAGACAACTGTAAAAAAAAAAAAAAAACCCAAACAACTGAAATGAACAAATCACAAAGATGTTCAGCCCAGGAACACATAAAAAGATGCTCAGCGTCATTGGTCCACAGGGAAATGCAAATTAAAATGATGAGATCCTACTTTATCCTATTAGAATGGCAGAAAAATAAAAAGTACAGAAAAGCTGAGAACACTAGCTATTGACAAGAAAATGGAACAGTAAATAGTTCATACATTTTTGGAGTGTAAACTAGAAAATCTACTTTGGAAAACAGTTTGGTAACTTCTTACCAAGTTAAACATATAACTACTTATGAGCTAGTAATTTAACTCTTAGTTGTTCACCTAAGAGAAATGAAAGCATATATCCACAAAAAAGACTTACTGGAATGTGCATAGGAGCTTTATTCATAATAAAAAAAAAAAAACTGAGACTGACCCAAATGTTCATCAGATTAAAATGAGTAAACAAATCATGATGTACATAGGGACTATCACTTAGTTATCAAAAGAAATGATACATGTCAACAATATGAATATATCTCAAAACAATATGTTGAGCCAAAGAAGTTAGAAAGGAGTATGAACTATGTGACTCTATTTAAATGCAGTTCTACTGCAGATAAAATTAAGCTCTAGGGACAGAAATCAGGAACTCGGACACCTGTGACTGGAAAGGAGCACCGGGAACTTTTGTGATGGAAAATACTGTATTGTGGTAATTGGGGTGGTGTTTACCTGGTGTCAAGCTCATTGAATTTATATTTAAAATGTTTTCCATTTTATTGTAGGTAGTTTATACCTGAGCCTAGATTCAGTGGGGAAGAAATCAAAGCCGTAGAACTTGCCCCTGGAGCAGTAAGGATATTGAGCAGACAGGATGCAGTTGTAAACTACGTGTAAATGACACAGAATGTTAGAAGGATAGCAGAGATACACAAAGGAGGCATCATGTGACTGCAGAGGAAAAAGCAGATCAGATGGGAAAGGTTCTCTGGGCCATAGGTGGTTTGTGTTGTGTTTGAAGACAGCAATTAATATATGTTAGAGGTTAGGATTGATGGGAAAATATTCCAAACAAGATTATGGTCTCAGGACAAAGAGTCAAGATAAAAATAAACAAAAGACATGTTTTGAGGTCAATCAGCATATTAATTGAATCTGTTCACCGACTCAGTTTTTCATGTCCCAGCCCTCTATTGGTGGATCACTTTCCTCTTTCAAGAAAGTGAAAGTCGCTTCAGTCATGTCCAGCTCTTTGCAACCCCAAGGGACTGTAGCTTGCCAGGCTCTTGGTCCATGGAATTCTCCAGGCCAGAATACTGGAGTGGGTGGCCATTCCCTTCTCCAGGAGATCTTCCCAACCCAGAGATGGAACCCAGGTCTCCCACATTGCAGGGGGATTCTTAACACTGAGCCACCAAGGAAACCCTCTTTCAAGACTCTGCCTAATTCTGTTCCTTCCATCTGTTCATCGCCGCAGCACACTGTGTTCTTTACTATGTCTGAGCTCCTGTTTTAACTCCACAACACAGCACCTAACTTTTTACAGGTTATATTCTTTACATTGAGTGTGTATTTTCTGGGGGAATGTGGCTTTTCCTTTACTGCCCTAAGTGAAAGGCAGAGTCCACAATCAACTGTTATGGGTTTTAAATTCAGGTTTGATAGATGTTCAGGGGAGGACATCTCTTGGAATGTACAATAGCTTTATTACTTGAAGAGTGCCATTAACACTATATTATATGTAGTGTTATGTGTACATATGCTACATTATATGTACACATGTAAGAGTGTTAATGGCTTAATTTTTTTACTGTCGACTATGTACCAGGCATTATGATAATGATTACAATAGTTTTTCTTAGGCATTTTTATTCTGTTTATACAGAGGAGTTAAGTTAGGAGGTACAGGTTAAGTAACAAGCTGGAATTTGAATATATTTCTTTGGCTTCCACTGTTCTTGTAGTCATCAAACCACTGTATTTGTGTTACTGACAAATAAGTTTATATTAGTGATGGCAGGAGTAAATATCGTTTATACTCTTATGTCATGCCAGTCACTCTTTGGGCACTTTATACATATTAATTGATTTGACTTCCATGAGCAGTGACAGAAATGATTCATATAGTCATTAAATAACTCTTATCAGGGTCATATCAGAGTAAGCAGTATGTTGTCAAGATTTGAACTAGTCTGATTCCAGAATACACGGTCTTTGCTCTTTATGCTCTACTGCTTGGCTTTGTGAACATAAGGACTGGCTATCTCTCTTAGTGAGAGTAAGGCATGCACTTTTCCTTGGGTGGGGTAGGAATAGGAATGGATTTAGATAAAAACTACTGAGGCAGAATGTTGTTTCCATGACATATTTAGTTAGTTTCTTAGATTAAGGTTCTCCTTATTGCCATTCATCCATAAAATGTTTGTGGAGAAACTTCACTGTGTCTTTTCCTTATTAGGTTAAGACAGATTCCATTCTATTGAGGGCCTGAGTGTAGGTCTGGGTTTTTTTTTTAAACTCTTGTGGCTTCTTAAGTATTTAAAAATTCTCATACTACTTGAACTAAACTAAGAAACTGGTCATAACTGGCAATATGCTACATTTATTTATGAAGGAAAATTAATTACAGAACTCTCATCAACAGAAGCATATTCAGGAAAAAAAATCTTGCCACAACACCAAAAAAATAAGGCAAAAAAAGATATAGTATGTATTTTAAGTTAAAATAATGTATTTAAAGGAAATATTTATCCTTTTCTAAAAGTGATTAAGAGGTTTTCCAAGTGGCCTAGTGGTAAAGAATTCTCCTGCCAAGCATGAGTCGGGGATTTGATCCCTGGGTTGGGAAGATCCCCTGGAGAAGGGAATGGCAACCCACTCCGATATGCTCCATGGGCTGCAGTTCACAGGGACTCAAAAAGCAGACATGACTTAGCGACTAAACAACACCAAACATGATTCCTACTTAGTCTAATTTTCTGGTTAACCAGCCACCTGCTTCAGGGACCCTGGTGACAAGGACTACTTGGATTCAAACTCTTTAGAAGACTTGGTGATAACAGAGGCAGCAAATCTTACACTTTAGGTTTTCTTTTCTCTTAGAACATATCCTTTCCCTTCCTTTTTTTCACTTCTATAAAGATTTGCAGAGATATTTATAGTAGGGAAAGAAGTAGTGAGATCCTTTGTGCAGAAACGTAATTGGCAGTTTCAGAGGCCAGGAAAGAGAGAAATATGAAACAATACGGGGCAGCTTCTAGGATAGTTAAAAATATTTAGTATTGTTCTCAATATTCTGTTTTGTCATGGTGCATGCAGGGCTGTCAGCTCCTACTAGAGTTAGGTGTGGGATGTGAATCAAGTCAGTAAATACTGATTGGCTTCTGCAGGGATTAGGGTCCCCTCCAAATCTTTACTAAGAAAATAAAAATGTAACCTGCTTGCGTGCTTAGTTAGTTGCTCAGTTGTGTCAGACTCCTTGTGACCCTTTGGACTGTGGCCTGCCAGGCTCCTCTGTCCATGGGGTTTTTCAGGCAAGAATACTGAAGTTGATTGCCATTTCCCCTCCAAAATGTAACCTAATAAGTTAAAATATGCCCAAAGATTGTTGTCATACTGAGTAAGTATCATTTCCCAGAGGAGAAAGATTGACGTTGGAAAGGTCTGTGTTTGTATGTATTAGAACATAAGCTCCATGAGGTGAAGGCCTCTTACAAACAGAGAATCTCTAGTATATAGAATCTTCGCTGCCACATAGTAAGGAATCAGTATTTGCTGATTGATAATGATTGAAATAGCTCTAGGATGAGAGGAATTTATCCTCTGTAGCAAGATGGAAATATTCCTTAGATGAAGCTTCCTGGGAGCTCACTTAACAACCTTTTTTTGACCTTAGGGCTGGACTAGCTGGGAAGATCCTCCCTTGATAAAAGAAGGATTAACACACTTCAGGCCAGCTTGGTGTAAGTCAGTCATGTGATAAAAATATGTTTGTGATCCTAGAAGAATGAGAATCAGATTCTTTTTCCTCGTGATCACACCAAAGTGTATGATCTCCTATGGGCCAAGTGTGAGGTGCCAAATAGCTGATCTTCCTGTTTTCCTTTGAGAGCTTAGCTTCCACAGCAGATGTTACATAACTGAGTAGAAGCCATTGACCCCTTTTTGACTTTCATCTGAAAGATAAAGGGTCATGACAGGGTATCCGAGGCCTTTGATGCTTTTAAGAAACAGCAGATGGAAGACTTCGGTGAAGAATAAAAAGCCAACAATTTAATTTAGGCTGACTGAAGACAAAGATTTCAAAGGAATGGAAAATGGATAAGATCTAAAAGCATATGACCAATATTTCACTTTGCCTTTAAAAGAACAGGTGGAATGAGAAGCTTTGTGGTGAACTTGGTTTTTCTGTGAATTAATATTGCCAAGTTACTACTGCAAAAATAAGACTCGCAGATTACCTACTAGCTTTTTACTTTTCTCTGTACTAGTCGGGAAAAGAAAACTCCCTATATCAAAACCAGAAGATTTATTAAAAAGGATTTTGAAGACCTGATAAAAGAGACTTGATACCACGTGCTGGGAATTTAAGCCAGATTTTATATAGTTTGTTTGTGGAATACTTTTTTGGTGACGATAGGATACCTCTTCCGAAATAGCTATACTCCCTAGACTTGCATGAAGCATCTTTCAGTGTTCAGGGTGGCTGTTGGTTTAGTACCAGGGCATAGCAGCAGTTGTGAAGCGAATTTGAAATCCCTAGTGGTAGACACAGTCCAACCAATGAAACCCCTTTACGGCATCCAATCTGAAGTGCAAGGATGACCATATAATTTATTGTTCAAACAAGGACACTTCTGAGGTCGAAAGGAGACACTATTTACAGTTATGTCAGAAAATGGAAACTGGGGCTGTCCCCGGATTCAGTGACACTACCCAATGGAGCTAGAAATGGAACTTGCAATAAGATCACCTGGAAGGCTATTAAAACACAGATTGCTGGACTCTACTCCCAAAGTTTTATATTCAGTAGCTTTGGGATCAAAATTGTGCCTGTCTGACAAGTTAATTGGTGGTGGTATTACAGCTCATCTGGGAACTGCAGTTTCAGAACTACTGTTCTCCCTAAACTGGCTTGGCACTCTTGTGCTGATGATGTAATTTTTAGTTGAAAGAAACTCTCCTTAGTGTTAAATCCTTCTCAACCTTCTACAAGTGAGAATATCCATGAAGATGACTCCCCCCGCCCCCGCCAAAAAAAAACTTGTGTTGGCTTTGCTTTCACCTGTGTCTCTGTGGACTGGTCTGTTCTTGATTTTCCAGAGACAACTCTCCTGGTACCAACCCACTCTCAAAGAAATGTTGAAACCAAATGAAATAAAGGTGACGTTGGTTTCTTACCATAGGGATTTCAGCTTAGGGAAGCCTCAGCAGCTAAATTCATTCCAGAGACGTTTTATAGATTGAACACCCTCATGAGCAACAGTATTCCTGTACTCTTTCCTTTTGCATCTGTAAAAGCAAGAATGGGGCAACGGCAGCTCTACTGGAGCCATCCGAGAAAACTCAGTCAGGGTTCCTGTTCTTGGTGAATCTGCTCAAAGTGGCATAGTCTGGCCCAGAAATACTGCTTCAACATGAGCCAGCAGTGTTACTCGAAAGTATTGCTTTCGTCACGTTGGGCTAAGTGAACTTCCTAGGATTGCATCATCCAGGACTCCTACCTTACTGCAGAAACAAAGCTAGCTCTTTGAACGTTGGATGAAAAAAAAAAAAATACAAAACCCTCAGTATTTTTCAATTCAGCAGTTGATTTTCAGAAGCATCTTAGACCTAATGGGAAATATTTTGACTCTGTTTCTCTTCCTTTTTAAATCAAGAATAATGGGAGGATAATATGGTGGCTTTTTTTTTTTTTTTTAGGGCTTCCCTGATGGCTCAGTTGGTAAAGAATCCTCCTGCAATGCAGGAGACCCCGGTTTGATTCCTGGGTCAGGAAGATCTGCTAGAGAAGGGACAGGCTACCCACTCCAATATTCTGGCCTGGAGAATTCCATGGACTGTATAGTCCATGGGGTCGCAAAGAGTCAGACATGACTGAGTGACTTTCACTTTGCTTTTTAAGCATTTATTCAGCATTTTGCCCTCTCGCTAACTGACCTGGATTGAATGAGAAACGTGGATAGGTTTATTAGTAAGGCAGATGTGAATGTGAGAGTCACTGCAGATCAGTGGTTCTTAAAGTGTGGACCCCAGGTCAGCAGCATTACTGTCACCCAGGACTTTGTTAAAATGTAGGTTCTTAAACCCCACTCCCACCTTACTGAAATGGCAACTTTGGGGTGTGGGGCCCAGGAGCATATGTTTCCACAAGCCCTCCAGGTAATTCTGATGTGTAACAATGTTTGACAGGCACTGTTGTAAGGAATTTTTTGGAGGGGAGGATGCCTGCCGCACGCAGGAACTTAGTTCCCTGACTAGGGATTGAACCCGTGTTCCCTGTAGTGGGAGCTAGGAGTTTTAACCACTATACTGCAGGGAAGTTTTAATAAATGGTTTTATGTCTCTCTGTTTTGGTCTACAAAGGTTCTGAAATGTCTAAATTATGCTTTCCAATGGTCTGATATATAATTATGTACAATCTGCTTTGATTAAAAAATATTGAAAGCAATGATGATGTTAACATTTTCTGAACACTTTCTACATCACTATGTTGAAGACTTTGCAAGTAATATCTGATTTTAATTCTGTGCTAATGCTATCACTGTTGTACAGATAGGGGAATGAGACTCAGGAGCATGGTGGACTGGCCTTTAGAGGGTAATTTCTTAGTATTTTGCTGCCTGGTGTACCCTTAGCTGGTTTAATGTGCGTCTCCACTCCACATTCACCACCACCCCCCAACCTCCACCCACCCTGCCGTTCTCCTGATTTTAAGAGACTTTTTCTACTCCTCTCTCCTTCACCCTGTTGTATCCTATTTAAATATGTCAGGGATGATTATAACTTATTCTTTAGAAGATTTTTTCCCTGCAGTATATGTGTGTGGCATTAGATTGAACATTCTTCTCTCTGGGGAATTAGCAATGCCATTCTACAAGTGCGTGACTGAGGATGAAAGTAGTTGAAGAGGCTTGAAGGACACGCTTTAAGTGAAGAGGATTGTGACTGGTGTGGGGCAGGGTGGCAGGGCCAGGAGGAGTGTAGCAGTGGGAAGGCTGGGCTGACTGAAAACCTGTAGGGGTCAGACTCCTGCCCTGAATGGAATGCAAGTCCCTTCCTTGTGCTCAGGGGCTCAGGCTCACTGTTGGGTGGTTACATCCTGTCTGCCTGCCTCCTCAAGTGTGAAACGGGCACTTTTTGCATCTCAGCAAACAGGAGTTCTTTCCCTATGCCCTGCCCAGTCTCCCTTCCTGGGTCTTCACGCTCTGAGTATCTTGGTGACCCCTCATTTCTTCCTTACTCAGCTGTAATAGGCATGAATGTTATAAAATGGCAATGTAGTTTATGTGTATGTTACCAGTGTGTAACTGTGCATATGTGTGCCTCCTTTTAAGTGTATATTTATAGATTTTATTGAAGTATGAAACTTATTTATGTTTACAAATCATAAAATGTTATTTTGATATTTTAGAGTGAATACATTGTTTTATTTATTTTTAGCTTACCTAGATTTTTCTGGTGCCAAAGCTGTTTTCAAGTCTATATATTTTAAGATGAAAGTACAAGCTAGAGTTTTTTTTTTTTCTCTTCTCTTTCTGTTTTACCAGTGTGATCTTTGGCTCATTTTTCTCTTGTTTGAAAAGAACATTTCTGGCATGAGATTGGTTGACTCTGCGGATGTATAATAATTCCCCTGTGTGTAATTTAAACTTATAATGTTTAAGGTTTTAAAAAATAATTTAGCTGGCTAGTCCTAGACCGTTATAAGTAACAGATAAAGTTTTGCTGTGCATAGAATGCTGCTGCTGCTAAGTCACTTCAGTCGTGTCCGACTCTGTGCGACTCCATAGGCTAAATGTTTATAATTCATTTTAAAGATAAATACATACCTTACTAGGTATTAATAGGGTTACTTATCCCAATAACAAAGATAAAAGCTTTTATGTATATAAATATATGTACAAATAGATACTGACCATATACTGATTCATATATGAAATTGTAAACAAAAACATATTCACACTGACTTATAAGTATTACTGTCATAATTGAATTTGCAGTTTTTAGAGGCAATTTGATATACATCTAAGGCTTCTGAAATGTCTGTCCTGGGTGAATACCTTTGAAGCATTTTCTCTGATAGCTTCTCATCACAGGTGTAATTTGACAGCCACAATCAGAAATCCTGAATAATCATCAGTGGTAGAATTTCCGGTTTGGATCCTCAGACCAGTGTGAGCAAATACGTTACTGTATCAACCAGTTATAGTTCTCAAACCCACAGTAACTTACTGAGGGTGGAGAGAGTCTATGTTACTCAGCATTATTACTGCCAAGCCCAGAAATCTCCTCGTCTGTTCTCATGCCCCTTTCACACATGCCGAAGTTATATCATGGAAAGGCTGTTTCCTTACCTGTTTGTAGTTTTTCACCTGTGAGTCAAGCAGCAACCATTTCAGAATGTCTCAGTGGACGCTCCAAGTTGAGACTGTTAGACACAGAGTTCTTGCTCGTCTTCAGGAACAGATGAAAATCAGGAACTTGATAGAAACCACGAGATAGTAGGTTGACTGTCACTCTGCTGAACTGGTTGGTCAGAACTCACTCAAGGTTGGGAAATGGAAACAAGGAGGAAGAAAGAGGTGTTTGGATCTCTGTGGTGTTGGGCCGCCTCCACGTTAGTTCCTTTCTTTCAGTGATCCAAAAAAAGCCATAGTGCCATTTTTTTTTCTTGCAATTTTCTACTGCTTTTTTCCCCCCTCAGCATTGCCACATCATCTGGCAAATGAATAGCCAGGCAACAACCTAAGTGCTTTCTGTTTTTATACTTTGCTATTGCCAAATTCAACATGTGGTAAGAGGTGGAGGGCTGCTCGTGGTGCTGACCACTGAGGTAGGGACCAGGCTCTATCTGCCGCACCCTCCTAAGAGGAAACTGTTGTCGGGGAGGAAGAACTTCTCTCTGCCCTTCGAGACTCCTCTGGCTGGTCCAAGAATTAAACTGACATGAGACTGATTAACAGGAGAAAAATGAAAATTTAATAACATGTATATATGTGGGCGAGACCAGGAAGACTGAGTAACCTCTATCTAAATTCTTTTAGAAAGTTGGGGGAAGGTCAGAGGTTCCTGAGTCTTTGGGGCCTGGCTTGTTTTCAGCTCAAAATAATTGACAGATCAAAGAGACACATTTGGGGTTGGCAAGGTTTGCTCCTCTTTCCTTCAGCAGCAGCCACACAGTGTAAACAGCTGTTCACCAACAGGTGGCGATTGGGGCGCCCCGGAAATGTGAAACTAGCATTTGAGTAAAGAAGCATTTTGGCATCCATGAACCCATCTGTTGGCTAAGAGGTGCTGCTGTTGTCACGTTTTCCCCCACGTTTGAGCATTACTGACAAATAGATCACAAGTAGGACTTCAGTAATCTCATCATGTGTTGATCTTTTGCTCAGTGTGTGATGCTAATATTACTGTTTTGAAAGCGAGAGGCAGGGCCCTCTTTGTATTTTTCTTCCTTTCAGGCCTTATAATATCACTTGTAATGTCCCAAGGAGGGCTCCAGTGTCTTTCCCACTGAAAAACAGTGTGCAGTTAACGGGTGGAAGTACTCCGAATTTGGCTGTAAATCCCTCATCAAAGTGTGTGACTCAGAAACAGATAAGAAAGAAACTCTGCCCTGGAAGGCTCTTTTTAATTTTTATTTTATGTTGGAGTGTAGTTAATTAGCAATGCTGTGTTAGTTTCAGGTGTACAGCAAGGTGATTGAGTTATACCTATACGTGTATCTGTTCTTTTTCAAATGCTTTTCCCATTTAGGTTATTACAGAATATTGAGCAGACGGAAGACTGTTTATTAGGCTGCTGCATTGCAGGTGTGTTCACTGAGGTGCCCAAACTGTGGACTCATAGTTTAATGTGTCAAATTCAACTGGACCTAAAAACGTAAGAAACGTTTGCAGTTACAGTAGTCAGTAGTACTTATTTATATACTTATGATATGCCCCGTGCTGTTTTAGATACTTTATATGTACCTCCTGTGTAGTAGGCAGTATTCCATGCCCTGGGGATGACATAGTGACTGAATCAGACCCAAGTCCCTTTCCTCATGAAGTGCGTTTACTTATTTTGAGTCTTGTATACAGACTCAGTATTAACTATGGTGTGCTTAGTCACTCAGTTGTGTCCAGCTCTTTGCAACCCCATGGACTGTGGCCTGCCAGGCTCCTCTGTCCATGGGGATTCTGCAGGCAAGAATCCTGAAGTGGGCAGCCATTTCTCTATGGGATCTTCCTGACCCAGGAAATTGAACCTGGGTCTCTAGCGTTGCAGGAGGCAGTAGTCACTACTGATCCTTAATAATCTCAGCAGAGGCCCCGAGGGACCCAGAGCTGGTTTAGGAAAGCTTCTCACTTGACTCTTCCTGGGGGCACCCATTCCCCATCCTTCCCCAGGGCCTATATAGAGTCCTCACTGCTTCTTTGACCACTGGGGCTAAGAGCACCTGTATGCCTGCAGAGGCTTGCTAGCTTCAGCTGTAAGCAGATCTGGTGGGCCAACACAAGAACAAATGGATATAAGGATGATTACCAGGGCTCTTGGCAGAGTCCTTCACATGTAAACATTATGCTGATTAAATGGACAATTTGGCATTCACAGTCTCTTAACTGTGGCTCTCAAGGCTTCCTTGGTTTATTGCAGGAGGCTCTGTTTATTCTGACAACCTCAGAAACACCCACTAATTGTCTCCTTGTGCTCTTACGCTTCTTGCCTTCTCCATGGGGTGCTTCACATTTGTATGGAGCATGACTGTGATGGAAATGATCATTACATTAAAATTTACTTGATCTGCTCATTTTCCTCTTAATACCAGGAGTTACAAAGCCCAAGGCCAAAGGGATAGCCCTATGGGTGGTCCCCTGATAGCAGGTAGTCCAGACAAGTGTGAGACCCTTGGGGATTCAGGAATTGTCAAGTGTAGTGCTCATGGCCCACCCAAGTGGGCAGCTGCTTCTCGACTAGACCTTGTCAGCATCCCTCATTGCCTCCTTGGTGGATAGGTCCGTGTTGTCAGAGCCTCAAATGGTGATTGTATGCATCATTTTAAACACCTGTTGTGTGTTTATGTGTTTTAACTCATGGGGCTCTCACAACAGCTCCATGAGCTGGGTTGGTTCCACCTCTTTTTTAATAAATGCGAAACCAAGGCACAGAGATGTTCCAGAGCCTCTCCTGGAGCCCGTGCTCCTCTTAGCTGCACTATTACATCTACATGTTGTCATCTAAGTCAGATGCTTCTGTAGGCCCGATGTCTTGTGGGCTGAAACAGACCCTGACTGTGCCTGGCTTAGTGGAAGGCTGGTTTGTGACCTCTGCTGTGTAGTGAGTTGTCTAGGCAGGAAGCCAGGGGATTCAGAACAGTGCTCACCAGCAAGGACTGGATCAAAGCGCAGGTACACGACCTCCCAGATATTTGACGGAGGAGGGCTCTCTTTGTATCAGACACTTTTGCACCCAGTTTACATGGGAGCCATTTGAGGGCCAGCTAGTTCTATTTTTACAGACAAGAGAAGAGAGCTTGGGAGGATTTAACCAAGTTGTTCAAGTGAGGAGGTAGCTGGACAGCACTTTGCAGCCAAAGTTTAAAATCAAGAGTTTAGGATTCCTTCTCCGGTTCAGCAGCTCTTTTCTACATGCACATGAACAGTGAACACTGATTCATTAATTCATCAAACATCAGACAGTCCTTGGTGGGCACACAGGAGGAGTGTATTTTCTCATCAAGAAATCTGGTTGTATGCCCATGTAACATTTTATTCCAATGTAGAAAGGGCTCAGATGGTAAAGAATCTGCTTGCAGTGCAGGAGATGGGTTCTATCCCTGGGTCGGAAAGGTTTCCTGGAGAAGGGTACCCACTCCAGTATTCTTGCTTGGAGAATCCCATGGACAGAGGAGGCTGGCAGGCTACAGTCCATGGGGTTACAAAGAACTGGACATGATTGAGCAACTAACACTTTCACAGAGAGAGATGGCAGACATTTAAGTGGTGCAGGTGATGATGAATGGTAAAGTTAGTGGTTAAAGGCTGTACTTGCCTTGGAATTAGGGAAGATGAAAACTAAGTATCCAGGAAAAACTTGGTGAGTTATCTGGTTATCTTGTCTTCTCAAGATTGCATATCTCAAGATAGAGGGTCTGCGCTAGTAGAACTTCTGGCTGTAAGAGCTTATTGCCAGTGGGGCAAGGGCTCGTCTTATTTTTTTTTTTTTAATTTTAATTTATTTATTTTAAAATACTTGTTTGCCTGCACTGGGTCTTAGTTGCTGCTTGTGAACTCTTATTTGCAGCATGTGGGATCTAGTTCCCTGACCAGGGATTGAACTCAGGGCCTCCTGCATTGAGAACTCAGAGTCTTAGCCACTGGACCACCAGGGAATTCCCTTGTGGTCTCTCAGTAAATGTTGAGAGACTTTTAAGAAAAACCTGAAGCTGCCACCTGTTTTCCCCTGTGTTTTTGGGTTGCCCTTCTTGCCCTCCACTCACTCGGGAACTCTGAAGCAGTTCTGACTCTTTTAGGTCATTGTTCATATACTTGACTAGCCATCAGTACCACCTGGGGAGCTTTATCTGTGGATTCTAAGACCCTACTTCAGTAACCCAGTCACAATGCATGTTTTTGGCTCAGCACTCTTTCTTTCAAAAGCATCTGGGTAAGTCAGAAATATGGCCTGGGGCTGAGCATCCTGGCCTTGCTGTTTTGGAGCCTCTGATCTCACAACATTTGGAGGAACTTTTATCCTCTGGCCAGATGTCTGTCTTCCTGTTTTTTTTTTTAGCTGCCTCCAGCCATCTGGCCCTTATCAGTTACTGTTGTAGGTTTGGACACCATGTAGACTTGTGCCCTGAGAGCAGAAATTGTGATAATGGGAGAACTAGGAGGGTGGTATTAGTGAGAGGAGAGAATGGTAGAGAGACCTAGAGAGAGAGAATAGAGCTAGAGCATACAGAGATCAGGTAAAACCCAAAGAGGAAAAGCAAGAATATCATCAGGGGCTCATGTTTCAAAACTAGTGATGTCTGACTTCTTCTGGGCCCTTAAGTTTCTATTTCAGCCTGTCTTCCTTTATAACTCGTTTTCTGCATTGGATGTCAGTGAATAATAAAAATATATTCTTACACTGTCTATCGTTACTCCTTTGTAGCAGAAAAGTTTTAGGAGTGGAGTCTTCCTTTATTTATGCACCTCACATTGTGTGTTAATCAGATTTTGAAAACTGGCCTCAGGTGTCCCAGAGTGTAGAGCTTGTGGAAACCTGGGCATATTTGTGACTCAGAGGCATTGCAGTGCAGGATGTAAAGGCTACCCTGCATTACTGTTTTGTATTTCCTTGAGATTTTTGCTGGTCATTTTGTGGATATGCTTAAATGTGATGATTAGCTTGTAAACATTTTTCCTATTAGAATTGGAAATAATGTATCTTATTATTGTTTGCAAAAATATTTTATCCCGACAAACTATGGTTCATATTTTGTGTATTTAAAAGATAGTATTTTGTTATGATGATTAACAATACAAATTACTTGGCTTTATTCAACACTGGACACCAGTTTCAATATGAAATAAATAAAATTATAAATGATGATGGAAATAGTAATAGTATAATGGATAGAGGACATATTTCCTTCTTCCAGGACTCAAAAAAAAAAAAAAAACCCAAAAGATAAAAACATAATCAATGTTCTGTTTTGGATTTGTCTCTGATTTTTTTTTTTTTTTTTTTTGATTCTTTGTTTTATGCTGAGTAGTTCTATGTTCCCTCAGCTTATTCCCATTTCACTCTGTGGAACTCTTAAGATTAAAATACCATGGGACTTCATCCCCATTAATCTCAAAACCCTCCACATACCCCCCAGTATGATTGCAGCCCCTAGCCCACCCCCCATGCTCACATGCACTCACACAGTTCCTTTCCCTAGCATCATTTCCAGGTTGGACTCTGCCTCGTCAGTACTAAGACTGGTTATATATAAACATCCCTTGTGTATTTGTCCTTCAAATAGAGTGAGTCTAATACATGGAATCCTCCAATGTCTGTTATTGTTTCCAGTCAGTTTCCATCCAGCCTGTCAACAACTGCCGTAAAAGTCGGTTTACTTATTTCTATAAATGTCTTAGTTTGTTCCTTGCCCCCAAATTGTTTTTTGAAATAAGTACAAAAACAACTGTATTGTTATGACCTTATCCCCCAGTTTTTCCCCATTGGCTTTGTTGGACAGTTAGCCACACCAGAACATTTTGCTATTTCTTTCTTGCTGTCTTGGTACTTACTCACGTTAGCCCTATAGAAAGAATTATGTTTTTTATTTCTCCTTATGACTTTGTAGTATCCCATAATTTATGTAGTCATTATATGAAGATTTTTGATGAACCTATTTTAACTGCAGGAGCTATTTACTGGGTTATATCATTTTTTAAAAAGTTGAAAAGGCTTTTCCGGCAAGTGATTTATTATGGTGTGTGTGTTTGTGTTGGGGGGAGTTATGATTGCAACAGGATTCTACCAGACATTGAGAAATACACTGGGTTAAAAATACAGAGAATTTTAGTACAAGACCCATTAGAAACACTATAGGGAAACTATAGAGAAATGAAAAGGAAATGAGTTTAGGGAGTTCCCTGGCAGTCTAGTGGTTAGGAGTTGGTGTTTTCATTGTTGGGATCAGGTTCAATTCCTGGTCAGGGAACTAAGATCCTGCAAGCCTCACAGTGTGGCCAAAAAAGGGGAAGTGAGTTTGAAAGTTGCCATCTTAAAGGATCTGTGAAGGAGCTGGTGTCTCAAGTGGTTCTTGCTAGATGTCTCTGATGTCTAGACTCAGTCTAGAAAGTCCTTCAGGGAATGGTGTGACCAAGGCACCAACCAGGAAAGGAAAGTCAGCAGAGGTGGGTGGGATAGAGTGTGAGCATTTTGATCATCATGCTGAGGTGTTCATAATTCATGACACTGTGACATTTTTCAGTTTTTGGTAAAAATAATTGAAGATGTGCTTTAAAAACTAATCTGGTAGAAAAACATGGAAAGCAGACATGCCTTTTTGTGTTTCCCTCTGTGAAATCATTAAATCCTGCCCAAGTCAGTGCATTGATTTAGGGTAGTGGAAGAGGGTGGCAGGATTTATGTCTTTAAGACATAATTACCCAGTATTTTGTAAAACAATGCTTTCTTTCTTTCTTTTTTTTTTTTTGTAAAGACTCGAAATGAGCAACCGGCACAGGAATTCATTGGCAGTTGTGTGCTCCCCTTTATTTGAAAGTTGTAATTGGAGACACAAATGTCTGTTACAATATCTCCCCCTACTGGAAGATGGCAGAAGTGACAGTTTATAAAAAGAACCGATGTGAGCAATATTTGTATGTTTTGTAGACAAACAAAAACCTCACTTTGAAATAGGCACTAATATTGAGTCATGAGCTGAATGCCTAGTCTCAGTTAGTTGAATTACTCAAAAAATTTTTCTTTGTTGCTAATAATAGGTATAACCTTAAGAATCAGAAGGAATGAATTTCAGTCCGTGATATTAGCAAAGAGTCAAAATTGAGAACTCACTGTCACAAAAATAAAATCTCAGTGCATATATTTCTTCCTGTAGGTATAGTTTCTTGAGAAGATGGCCATGAAGCAGAAGAGGCTATTTTCTTTTATCCTTGTGAGCCTCCAGAATAATATCCTTTCTCATTATTTCATTCTGTTCCCATTTGCTCTTAAGACTCACCTGTCACTAACTCTGGGCATGTCTCTGCTATGTTGCCATTGTTCATATTCTTCCTATGTCGCCTTTTTTTTTATATCCATCCCAGCCAGAATGGGCAGTAGCAATCTTTGTTGGCCTATTTTGGTCTCTGCAGTGCCCACTCCTGTAGCAGGCACTCAGAAATGTTTGTTGAGTGAATGTGTATTATGCAAATAGAAGAGAGGCGGGGAATGTCCCCCAGCTGTTATATCTGGTCCTGTGGGTAAAGATAAATGAGATGGACTTCCTGGGCTTCCCAGGTGGCTCATTGGTAAAGAACCCACCTGCAGTGCAAGACATGCAAGAATAGTGGGTTCAATCCCTGGGTCGGGAAGATCCCCTGGAGAAAGAAATGGCAACCCATTCCAGTATTCTTGCCTGGGAAATTGCATGGACAGAGGAGCCTGGTGGGCTACAGTCCATGGGGGTTGCAGAGAGTCTGACATGACTGAGTGTCTGAGCACAGCACAGGATGAGTCCCTTGGAGTAGCAGTCTCCGACCTTTTCGGCACCAGGGACCAGTTTTGTGAAAGAAAATTTTCCCGTCGACTGGGAATCGGGGGTGGTTTTGGGATGATACAGTTTCATGACGTTTATTGCACACTTTATTTCTGTAACTATTACATCAGCTCTACCTCTGATCACCAGACATTAGATCCCAGAGGTTGGGGACTCCTGCTAGAGGACAGTATGCTGCTTTAGAAGATTTATTTGCTTAGCACTGTGCTCAGCTTTTTAGTAAATCATTTGAAGAAGTTAGGAAAACGAGGCTTCAGAAGCCACTGAGAGAAGCTTCAGTCAGAATGAGACTTAACGAATGTAGAGAGTAAATACTTCATTTTGATTAGGTTGAGGAAAATAATAAAGAACCTGTAATCAGAATGGAAAAGAGTTTTATTTGAGCCAAACTGAGGAATAAAGCCTGGGGCACAGCCTCTCAGATAACTCTGAGGAATCGCTCCAAAGAAACATGGTTTTCAGTGCAGTTTGATGTCTTGTCAGAACAAAGAACATAAAACAAGCCAGGGATGCATTCCTTCAAGGTTTCAAAAAAAAAAAAAAGAAAAGGAAAAAGAGAAAAAAAAGTCAGCACATACACAGCGAATCAGTATGTACTTGGCACCTGGGAAGACAGTCTTATTATCAACAGAACACCAGCACTGGTGTCCCAGCAAGAGAGGCATTTACTCTTTATTTTTGACGTAGACTTTCTTTACTCCTGGTCAGTGTGCTCTTTCTATAAATCAAACAGATGTCCAATGTATGTTTGACAGGCCACCAGCAGGCTGTTCTGCTAGCCCAAAACTCAAGTCAACTCATATATAAGCCAGAAGACTTTCCCATGCCTCCATGTGTCAACATTTATCAGCTAGATAAATTTTCCCAGAGTTGTTTTGATAAACAGATGTCGCCTGTTCAGCTGTGTGATGTGTGGGAGGAGCAGGCGCTGGCAAGTTTAGGGGAAGGTTTTGTGGTGGGGAGACTTCAGGGAGCTTTGTCTGGGGTTAAACTGAATGCAGGGGTTTTTGGCTTTTTTTGTTTTTGTTTTTCCTGTTTGTTTTTTTACCCAACGAGTAAGCCATACCTGAAATTTGTACAGTCTTCTTCTCTAACAAGCTGCTATTAGCTAAGCACACTTGTATATACCTCTGGTTTGTGTGAGTGTTGTGTGGTCATCTTTGGCAATTTAGTTTCATTGGCAGGGTGACTGTGAAATTTTTCTGCGGTTTTAGGCCATTCATGCTGTAGAGAGCTACATATCTGTTTAGTTAACGTTAGGAGCACAGCAGTGATTGTGGGCTGTTTTTCACAGACCAGTTGGTGTCATTAGAATGAAGACTCAACGGGGCCAAGTTTCTGTGTCTGTTCCTTGAACGAGCTGTTCGGGGAGCAGCTGTGCGTGTGGCCCTTGTCTAATTCCCAGGGAGAACACACACAGGTTGAATGAGGATGTGCGGCTCCACTTGTGTGATTCATCATGACCAGAAGGCTCACTGGGTTCCCATGTTCTGTTTCTTCCGGAGCCCGGCAGACTTCTTGTAGGGGGCGATTATCTAACCCTGTTGTATAATAGTTCCCTGACACCAGTACCCTTAGTGGCCCAATATCCTGACCACTTTGTTATCCGACTACTTTGTTTAGTTGTCTCTGTGGAGGCCTGTGCCTTGGAAGGGTGAATGCTGCAGCCCCCTTTTCTAAAATCCTGTTGAAGTCACACCAGTCATACATTTTGTACTTAGTTAACAGTGTGACAGATTCTTGATGGTTTTGCTGCAGAGGAGAGAGAAAATTTAAATTAAAATTTAGATAGATCATGTGTGCTTGCCAAGGCAAAAGTACTAAATTTGGTGAGCAGGGTTCTTTCTTGTGGTATTAAACAAAGCCATTCGCAATGAGCACTGACCTAGAAACCATTATCCACACTCCCAGGAAACCTCCATTAGAGATTTTTGTTGAATAGTTGTGAATCCAGCATCCAGGGGTTCACAGTTTGTGCTAGTAAACTTGACAGAAGAGACGTCACGGTGGGGCTTCCAGTCGATGAAATGGCTGGGTTTCTTGATCTCTCTATCCTTGTCCTAAACTGCTTGTTTAACTGGGCAATGCAATCCTCACAGACGTGAATTTTCAGATGTGCTGTGAGCACAGGGGCCATATGTCCAGGTTTGTTTACACTGTCTCAGTTTACACCTGTGCCAGCTCAGTAACTGACACTTCCACACTCAAAAGTAGCCAGGTTTTGATCATGAATTATATGCTTATCTGAATTGTTGTTTAGTGACTAAGTCATGTCCGACTCTCTGCAACCATATGGACTGTAGCCTGCCAGGCTTGTCTGTCTATGGGGGATTTTCCAGGCAAAATACCGGAGTGGGTTGCCATTTCCTTCCCCAGGGGATCTTCTGACCCAGGGATTGAGCCCTCGTCTCCTGCATTGTCAGGTAGGTTCTTTACTGCTGAGCCACGGGGGAAGCCCCCTCGTCTGAATTATGAGGGAGTAAAATGACCAAATACGTGTGATTGATGGACTCAGTGTTCTCTTAATAGTATAATCTTTCAGGTTTAGTAAAGGAATTATTGAGTCCTTCCTTAAGAGTGCTGCCTAGCTTCATTCCCAACCTTATCTGCAGTGGCTTGTGTTTGTATTTCTAGCATTAGGTAACGTAAATCATTTGCAAGGCTCTTGGTCGTATCAGTAACACCTTAAGGCATGTGTTTCACTTCATTATTGAGACTGATTGAAAGCAGAGCTTCTGGAGCCAGATGGCCTAAGTCTGGATCCCAGCAATAGCCTTTCTGACCTGTGTGTCCCTGAGGACGTTAAGGTAATGCCAGTGCGTCCTTGGAGTTTGTCAAGGGCATAAAGGTAGTTGATACAGGTCAGGAGCTCAAAATGATGCCTGCTTTGTAGGGAATACTAATAAAAGTTAGCTATTTTTATTTCATTAGAAAACAACTGTATAGTGTTAAAAGTTCTAAAAGGAGTACGTGAGGGCTTAGGCCAGAATGGAAAACTCGAGGCTCCTAGCAGAAGTGCTGGCAGTTTAAAATCAGGGTGAGGTTGGTTCATTTTCTCCTCTCAGCTGGACACACAGCAGGAGGTGGGGCCAAGGTTTTTTGCTGTGCTTGCAGGTCCTTGCTGGTCCGTGAGCTCACACAGCTGCCTCCAGCCTGAGCTAGGCCTGACACTGGGCCATGCGGGGTGGAGGCCTACCTTGTCCCCCGTGTGCGGGGGCAGACTTGCGGACTGGGTGCAGGGCTGCTAGTAGGGGGAAGGAAAGAAGAGCCATTGGATGACTCTGAATTTCCATTCAGGTGCCTGGGTGATGGTGATGGTGTTAATCAAATCCAAGGGTACAGAGCCTCCTTGGATATGATAGAGAAAGTGATACAGTCCTCATTTTTATGGTCCTACACTACTATACAAAGAGAGGTATGTGTGTATAGATAGATTATATTACTAAAAATACATTGAACTTCCCTAGTGGCTCAGATGGTAAAGAATCTGCCTGCAATGTAGGACAGAGACCTGGGTTTAATCCCTGGGTCGGGGAGATCCCCTGGAGAAGGGAATGGTAGCTCACTCCAGTATTTCTGCCTGGAGAATCCCTTGGACAAAGAAACGTGGCAGGCTACAGTCCACAGGGGTCGCAAACAGGTGGACATAACTGGTGACTAACACTACTACTTGTGCTCATTTGGGCTCAGACTCTCAGTCGTGTCCGACTCTTTGTGACCCCGTGTACCATAGCCCGCCAGGCTCCTCTGTGCATGGGATTCTCCAGGGGATCTTCCTGACCCCGGGATCGAACCCATGTCTCTTATTTCTCCTGCATTGGCAGGCAGGTTCTTTACCACTGGTGTCATCTGGAAGCCCTAATGCTACTACTACTAAAAATACGTTGAAACATATCTCACAGAAAGAGTGCATTGGGTTCAATGGAGTTGAGAAGTTCTGATCTAGGTGATTCCAAATTTTTATCACGTAAGTGTTTGGCCCAGTATTCATCTCCTTACACATTCATTTTTTCCATTGTGTTTAATGTTGGCATTTCTCTAGCTGCATAAAATAGCACATAAAAATCTTGAGATACAGTTGATATGGCATTTTGAAAAAACAGAGAATTTATTTTTGGTAACTGACCAGACGGTTTCACTGTTACTGAAGGTATTTTGTGGGATAGTAGTAACAATCTTTGGCACCCCACTCCAGTACTCTTGCCTGGAAAATCCCATGGACGGAGGAGCCTGGTGGGCTGCAGTCCATGGGGTCGCTAAGAGTCGGACACACTTTATTAAGAATACTTGCCTAGGATCTGATTTAATTCCATATCTTGAGTTTCCAAATGAGGGAAGGAAAGGCCAGTTGATCTAATAGCCACATTACACCACATTTACACCAAATCTCATTATTGTAGCTGATAAGAAAAATTTAAGAATATTCAAAATAAAACTTGCCATTTGAATCCCATACATTTCTTGATAAGTTAAACATTGTAACACTGACAAGTCTTAGTCTAATTCTAATAAATGATTTTTGAAACAGTAAATTACATTTAAATAAATTTTTTTTTTGTATGTCAAAAAGCATAGTCAATATTTGTTCCGGTTTCCCTATGAAATCTATGTATATGTCAGCCTTTTTATTTTTTTAAGACACATCTGTAACTTACCTGAAGACGGAAATGGCCGCCCACTGCTGTATTCTTACCTGGGAAATCCCGTGGACAGAGGAGCCTGACGGGCTACAGTCCGTGGGGTCGCAAAAGAGTTGGACAAGACTTAGCAATTAAACAACAACATAATTTTTTATAGGTCTTATTTTTTGTCAAACATTTCCATCTCATATTTATCTAGGCAGCTTCAGGACTGTTGTGCCCTCCCCCGCGCAGCGCGGCCCCGCCCCCCCCACCACGCGCACGCGCACGCGCACACGCACACTGCTTTTTGTTAGCACTAAAGATGACTGACTGAAGGAAGCCTAGAGGGAAGGCCTAGGCCATGGTAATGTGTAGTCACAAGCAGTAACTAGGACTGGACTCGTTTTCAGTTGTTTCATAAATTTACCAGTAGATGGTGATAGAGGGCTGGGGGTGGGGCGCAGAGCGTAGCTAATTCAGCATCTACCAGATGTTTATGTTTAAATTTGAAAATGTTTGATCTTAATGCTTTTATAATTCACTTAGACATATCCAAAGATTATTGTAAATATCGTCTTGGCCATAATATATATTTTTTCAAATATAGCATGTGCCTAGTATTTATTGATTTGATAAGCTGTTTTCTTGTGGTGTTCTGTTTGAGAGAGAATCTCTATTTACGAGATTTAAGTGATCCTCAAGCTTTATTTTGCCCTTGTTTTTTTACTTTATTTTTTTCTTGTATATCACATTTCTCTACCGTGATCATAAAATTTATGTTTGAGATTGTACTGTGTATTCACAATTTTGGCTTAGGTATTTAGTCTGAGCTTACGCATTTTCCAAATTATCATTCCTTTGAAACTTTAATTGAGAAACAATTGGAAATGAGAATAAAATGGTATGAATGGTATAATGAATGTAACAGAGTTAGTAATATGCACACCAAAAGATTTTCTGCAAGGTAAGTTTCTCTGCATGTAATTTTTATGAATAATAGAAAAATTTCTTTTTGAAATTATCTGAATGTATTTCTCATTTGCATAAAATAAAAATAGCTGTGTTAAAGTTGCTGCCTTAAGTGGGTCCTGAAATACTGAATATAATCCAAAAGTTCCATGTAAGAAATTTTAAATTTCAAATATAAATTTTTTTCCAGATTTTCAGTTAATTAAAAACCAATCAAATAGAATTTTTGCTTTCTTCAATGTCAGTGCAGCAGTTTATATTAACTTATGACACCAACACGATATTTTAAGTTATTCCTGTGGATATTATGTTTGTCATGTGACTGATTCATTCTTGGTTGTGACACAGTGTATTTGTGTAAAGTACAAGCAGTATGATTTGATGCTTTTGTAATATGGCTTTAAGAAAATGGAGATAATACTTTCAAATTTTTTCCTTAAGTCAATGTTTTAAGCTGTCCCATTGATTTAATAATGTAATTTCAGAGAATAAAACCACTATATTAAATGTGCCCATTAACTCTACAACAGTACAATTTTAGAAACATTAAAATGGGATTGAAATATTTTAAGGACCTCTTAGAATTGAGGCCTGAATTTTAGAGAATTAAATGCAGTGTGGGGTTAGCTCTGCTAAGTTTCAGAACACCAGATGGAATCATTTGATGAAGATGATAGGCTGTTAGTTTTTAGGCATGTTCTAAGGTAAGCATGCTTTACACACACACACACACACACACTCACACTCACACACACTGTGAGCTGTGATGTAGAGACAAGTAGACGAAGGAGAGTCTAGGACACGCTGTACTGAGGGTTTTCCCAGCTGCAGCATTGCTCCTCCTTTTTATATAGGGCAGCTGTAACTCAGCCTTGGTGTCATGGGAGAATGGAGAAAGGAATTAGCCTTTTAAACCATCTTCTTAAATACCTAGTGTAAAGTATGGCTATCTTAACCTAGCTAGTGAACAAAATGAGCAGCAGGTGGTGGTAGGTAGGCACATGTCTAAGAGAGATGTGTATTAATTCATGTACTGTAGGTATCCTGGAATTTATGGAATTGGAATCTTGATGGAGAAATAGATACTCTGATAAAGGTCCTTGGACAGTTCTTTTCACCTCTTTGCTTCTGTCCCTTCTGTTAAACCTCACTCACCTATTAGACCCCTTTTCTGTTCTTGAACCTAACCTTGGTAGTCACTGTTAGGCTGAGTTATTCTTGGGACCTGCTTCCTTCTTTTTCGCTCACTTTAGCTTTTTAGAATTTTGCAGATCGTTTGTATGAGTCTAAATAAAATGAAGCCTTTCACTGTGTTATACATGTACATCTGCTTTGTCTTCGTTAACCATAATGATACCTTTTCGTTAGCAAACATGCCTTCACTCCTGGTCTTTTAATGCTCCCCTGGCTCCTTGTCCCATGTTAGGAACCTAGACAGTGGTCACGCAGCTGCAGGCTTAGAAAAAGCATGAAGGTTCAAAGGTTTATATTGAAGAAGGAGAAATTATTCTAAGATTTTAAGCTACCCTTAATCTTTTTGACTTGATGTATTGAGCTCTACAACTGAAGGTTTAAAATGAATGCTATTTCTATTAGAGATGGGATATAATTTAAAACTATAGTTTATATAAAATAAAGATTATTAAATGGCTTTTAAATAAACTATATGTACTTGACTGTTAATGCAGCCTTCGTCTTCTATTCTCTGCCCCTAGCACATAAGAATTCAAATGCAGCATAGGGGTATAATAATGGCACTGTAAGTTCAGTGTTTTATCAAAATCGACTTGTCTTAATACTCAGTCATACTTTTTTCTTCTCTGAAATAAACTAAGTTTAAAATCACTTAAGTGACTTCAGTCTTTTTAAGTGTATTGCTTAAAAAGATACAGTTGAACCTCCTTGCCTACTCCTGCGCTGTGCAAGTTTTTCTAATGTGCATAAAACATAAACATAGATGAGGGACTATGGCTAATGTTGTGGGCAGGTCATAGATACAATGACAGAGAAACCTAGCAATCTGTGTTTACTCAGTTACATCTGCAACAGATGAGCTGTGTTGAAAACAGCATTTTCTTTCCCAAATCTTAAGGATCAAGGTCGAACAGAGTTCTCTCTACTTCCTGTCCTCTCAAAAGTGGCTTCAGAGCATCAGCACTTCCTGGAAGATGACTGCAGTGCGTTGGCAGAGCTGTGGCCTTTGCTGCCCCTGAAATCTGCTTTTTAAATTTTGAGTCATGATTCCCGCTGCTCAGCCATATGCCATCTCGTCAATTTCACTTTCTTCGTTATGCCTTGATGTTTTCCTCATTTCTGAATTATACCCCAAATTCATAACATTTCACTTCTCTTTTCATCCACTTTTTGATGGGCTCAAGCAAGGATAATGAAAATACACATTTATTTACACTTTGTACATACTGACAAACAAGAGTGAGTCTGGTGACCCTGAATTCCTACACGTCAGTATAATCATAGTATATGCGGACCTCGGATCTTCTAACACTCTGTAGTGATCGGATGCTTTCGCTCCTTGTTCTGATGTTTGATTTTTTGAATAGCCTTCTTGAAAATGAGCGACACATGAAAAAGTAAATGATTGGGTCCAGGCAGACGTTGCACGCAGACAGGAAAAGTGTCATTTCTTTGCAGTAATACAGGATTTTGTGTGCCGACTCATCTAAAAGTCTGTCCAAGTGACTGAAAGTAAAGGGAATCCTACACAAGTGATAGGGTAGAAAACAGGTAAAGAACACAGCCACGACCACTCTAATGCTCTGGTTGTGTTTTCGCTTTCGGCTTGACTGGCTTATGAATTGCCTGCTGGATTTGTGAATGTACCTGGAAATGGCAATGTAACACCCGATCAGTATCACCAGCACAACCACGAACAAGCAGCTGTTGACGTAAGTGATGGCATTATGCCATTTCACTCCCAAAGGACTCTTAAGTTTCGTGCACTCATGAATATTTTCCCTAGTTGGTTGGACATTGGTTAGAATGATGTTTGGCAAGGACAGGACAGCCATGAGCACCCAAACACAAACAGATAAAACCTTTGTAAAGGTTATGCTGTACATGCGAGAGTCACCAAATGGCTTTACCACCTTCAGGTAGCGATCAATGCTTATTAGCCCAAGAAACACAATGGAAGTATACATGTTGGCGTAAAATAAAACCGAAGAGTATCTGCAGAGGATAAACTTGAAGTACCAAGGTCCAAGTCCTGCATCGTGGACTATTCGAAATGGAAACGTCAGTGTCATTATGAGGTCGGCAACCACTATGTTTTTGAGATAAAATATGAAGCTGGTTTTATTCCTAATGTGAAAGAAGATCCATACTGCTAGACCATTCAGCAAGATGCTTGCCACGAATATAACGAGGTAAAGCCCAGGCAAGACGATAGTGTCGAATTCGTTGTGAATGGTGGTGTTCTTTCCGGGTCCATCGCTTGTGTTACTTGGGGTGTGATTCCCTGGGCCATGCAGCTCATTATCTGTAGGAGAAGTGGGGAGAGGTCACTTCATGTTTTGCATGCATGCCCTGCTCATGCCAGGCTTCCTTACAGGCTGAACTACTGAAGTTTCGGGCTAGTTAAAAAACGTCTTTAGTAATTTAAAGAGTCTATTTAGTGCACTGTTAATGTTTTGAGTGGCTAAAGAATTGGTGGTCTCACACAACAAGATCCTACTCCATAGTACAGAGAGCAACCCTCAGTATCCTGTAATAAACATAATGGAAAAGAATATGAAAAAGAATATGTATTTTGTTTTGCTGTACACCAGAATCAGTTTGCTGTATACAAGCAACTAACACAACATTGTGAATCAGCTGTAGTTCAATAAAGAAACACACAAAACATTAAAAAATATTAGTGACCTCACCCTTGAATCCCACGTCCCCCACCAAGTCCTTTGAGTAAAATGTGAATTTCTGGTCGGTTGTGCTAATCATTTGAATGAAAATAAATATACCAGTGAATATGATCTTGACTCAATTTTTAATTCAGTTTTGATATAATTACAAATTGAATAAACTGGGGAGCAGCAAATTAAAATTTCATACAACAGAAGGGTAGCATGTGGTTATTTTAGTGTAGTCTTTGGCAGGCTCTGAAATATCTTTTTTTCTCTCTCAGTTTTAAGCTATTTGAAATGCGAAAGAGTAAAACTAGCAGGTCATTTTTCAATTATTTATTTATTTTTTGGGTAATACTTAAGAATCTTTAGGGAGCATTGTTAGGAAGAAAGACAAAAAGGTACGATTGTCATTAGTATTTAAATTCATTATCAAGGAGGACAATTTTTAGAAATAATTGCAGCCTGATACCTACTTTTATTTATAAGCTAGATTATACCTATTATGCTAAGAATATGAAAATTTTAAACCTTTTGCTATTTTGAAGTCTTGAGTTCATGAGCCTTACCATTGTATCACATAATCAGTGGAACAGTTTATGAATATTGGATTTGCGTGACAGCCATGAGAAGGGGCCTCTCAGATCTCCGGCTGCAGGGAAAGTAATTGACGGGCAGCTCTAGCTCAGTGCTCTGAACCCAGCGCTGTTTTCCTGCTGATGCGACACTTCCATGGATCACTCCTAACCAGTAACTAACTGAGCACAGTAGGAACATTAAGCCGGCTCCTGGGGCAGTAGGGGTTCCTCTGATGATGACTTTGTCTGGAGCACTTTTCATCAGTCTGGTCAAAACTTTCTTCCAACTGCACAGAAATATGAATCTTCCTATTTGCTCCCTGCTCCCTTCTCTCCTCCACAGGGGGTTGGACCTGCGTAGCTGTCTGCAATCCCTCTGGGCATTCCTGCTATAAATCTCCTGGCCATATGGTTACTTTTATCTGCTGCTGCTGCTTTTTGTTTTTGAAAACTGAAACTGTTTACAAGTGAACTTTTGGGGCTGTGACTTTACAAGAAAAGTCATCTCTGAATTTTCATGTCTCACTAATACGTTTACTATAATGACAATTATGCTTTGGAATGATTTTGTTTTAGGGCTAATAGCATGATTTTAGCCCTCAGTTCCCTATATGACAGGCAGCATAGTATGTACTTTGTTTTCCTTCTTTGAAGAAGTGAACCAAGGAAGAGAGTTTGGATGATTTTTAATCCAAAAACAGGTTCTAAACTGCTGCCTGAAATTTTAAGTGTATGGGCTCTTCCCAAGTAACCTTGTCCTCTTTTTAATTCTTTCCCTTTTATTCTCTGCTAGAAGTGTTTTTAAAAACTGGTTTCCCTGGCTTAAATATCCTTAAACAGGCTGGTAATTTATACCTGGACTAGCCTGTTATGATGAGACCCACAGTATTTATAAGTTTAAAATGCCTGATTCAGCTGCCATCTGTATCATGGTTGCCAGTTTCAAATATTGTCTTAAACAGTATTGTTCAAGCCGATTTTGACTTAATGAAGTGTCTTGGTCTTGGTTGCTTCTGTACCACCAGATGCATATCAGCATCCATAACCTTAGAAGCTTCTTAAGATATGCAGTTTTACCTCGGTTAAGGTACCTGCCTGAATTAATTTCTTCAATTAAACTATTAGCAGTCCCTTTCATCTAACCCAGAATAGACACCTAAAGGAAGTATGGAGAGGACAAGTAACTTTTAATTAGGATGAGTGGTCCAGCTGAGGGACCCCACCCGAAAAGGGGCAGCTACACCATATCTGGAAACACTGGCTATACCTTGTAACAATGATTTTCGAAGCCATGGTAAGTGCAAATAGAAAGGTTCACTGGCCACAGATACAAACTGCGTGTTTAGTCTCTCAGTCCTACGCAACTCTTTAGAGTGTCGCTCACCAGGCTCCTGAGTCCATGGGATTTTCCAGGCAAGAATACTGGAGTGGGTTACCATCCCCTTCTCCAGGGGATCTTCCTGACCCAGGGATTGAACTGGAGTCTCCTGTGTCTCCTGCATTGCAGGCAGATTCTTTACCTGCTGAGCCATCTGGGAAGCCCAGCGTACATAGTAGGCATGGAGCATTTCAACTCTTAAGTGTTAGCTCCCTGGATCTGCTGTGCCTATCCATTGTGTGTTAGAAGGACCCCTACTTCTCTGGGTTGATGAGGAATTTTGTGTCCATTATATACTTTAAAGTGTTAATTGTATGAACAAGCACTCTTATTAAATAATGATTTACTGATCAGCTATGGTTCGGAGAAGGAGATGGCACCCCACTCCAGTACTCTTGCCTGGAAAATCCCATGGACGGAAGAGCCTGATGGGCTACAGTCCATGGGGTCGTTAAAGAGTTGGACACGACTGAGCGACTTCACTTTCATTTTTCACTCTCATGCATTGGAGAAGGAAATGGCAACCCAGTCCAGTGTCCTTGCCTGGAGAATCCCAGGGATGGGGGAGCCTGGTGGGCTGCCATCTATGGGGTCGCACAGAGTCGGACATGACTGAAGCGACTTAGCAGCAGCAGCAGCAGCAGATCAGTTTTGGTCATTATTAAAGTTAGTCTTAAATCAGAATGTCAGAAATAGTCCTGATGTGTACTCTCAGTCATAAATAATACCAAGGCCAGCTGACCTCTTTTCACAGTGATGATTGAACTGTTTTGTACCTTTGAGAGTGTCTGCCAATCCTGTCACCTCACAGTATTTGCATCTTTAGTTTATGTATGAGATTAGCATTTTGGAATACAGGACTTCTTACTTCAGTGGAATAGGCTTGGGCTTGGTTATTACTTCATTTGCAAATTTTACATTTACGATGCAGCTTAAACAAACTAGTGGTTAAAACCTGTTATGGGTTATTCTATGAAACACTATGGTAGTAGAGGGAACAGTCATCTGTGGGCTGCTCTGGAAGGCTCAAAACTGAATATAGAGAGTTTTTTGTGACACTTGATTTTTTTTTTTTTTTTTTAAGAATTAAGACTATGGCATATTCTTTCCTGACAGCTACCTCCCATCATTTCCTTTCTGTATTATTGCCTCCGGCTTTCCTAATGCCTGTGGCTATGCCCAGAAGCAGTTCTCTGCAGTGTTCCCGCTCAGGAACAATGTCCATTTAAAGTGAGTGGGTTTCTTCACCCAGATGGTTTTATCATGTGATTCTTTGCTGTCAGTAAAGAACTTGGCTGAGTTAGGAAACATTTTTAATGACAGGTATAATAGTGATTCAGTTAGTAAAAATTGGAAGCTATTTTTACAGCGTAAAGGCTATTTTCTCACATCTCACACACTCCTTGTTTCCTTGGATGTTATTCTCTGTATTATTTAGTGCAGAGCTTGGTTTCAGAGGGAGAGTTATGGTCAGATTTCCTTTTTTGTTTTCCCCCTGCTCTCCTGCTTCCAAGTCCTTTTAAATTAAGTTAGCAAAGGCAGTGACCTAATAACACCAGTACCAAAGTAAATCATCATTTTGTGCCAGTGTGTGTTTGAGGGTGGGGCTTCCCAGGTGCAGTAGTGGTAAAGAATCCCCTTGCTAATGAAGGAGATGCAGATTCAACCCCTGGGTTAGGAAGATCCCCTGGAGAGGGAAATGGCAACCCATTCTAGTGTTTTTTGCCTGGGGAATCCCATGGATAGAGGAGCCCGGCAGGCTGCACTCCATAGGGTCGCGAAGAGTTGGACGCAACTGAGCATGCACGCAAATGTGTGAGAGTGATCTTGTGGTATGTGTGCTGGGCTGTGGTTGCCTGTGTTTGTAAGGGGGATTGCGTGTGTACTTTGTGTGCTGAAGAAATGCATGGATTTTGTAGTCAGATACCTCATTAGTCCCACGTGGCTCCTGTATTGGACAGTGGAGATCAAGAGCATTGCAGTCCTGTTTGTTAATGTTTTTTCAAATTAAGTTTTATTGGAGTATGGTTGCTTTACAATGTTGTGCTAATTTCCACTGTATAGCAAACTGAATTAGCCATATATATATATCCCGCCTATTGGACTTCCTTTCCATTCAGGTCACCACAGAGCAGTAAGTGGAGTTCCCTGTTCTATATAGTATGTTCTCATAGTTATCCATTTTACACATAGCATCAATAGTGTATGTGTGTGAATCCCAATCCCCCAGTTCCTCGCCCACCCCCTTCCCGCTTGGTATCCATGTATTTGTTCCCAGTGTCTGTGTCTCTACTTCTGCTTTGCAGATAAGTTCATCGATACCATTTAGAAAGTCCTCTTTGACAATGCCGGTTCAGTCACTTCTTGGCTTTGTGAAATGGAATAAATAGCAGCCATTTTGCTGGGTCTTCTGAGAGTTAAAAATGCTCTGCATACATTTCAAGCACAGTATCTGGTACTTAGTAGGTGGTCTGTCTCAACGTCAGGCCATGATTTTGATTTGTGTCATGAATAGCAGTCACATTCTGAATGAAATGTGATGAAGACCCTTGTTCCTTTTGCTTTTGGAGTCGCTCCACTGTTGCTCATGGGGGCATGTCACATTTTGACACTGAATGTGAAAGTATCAACAATATGTCACTGCTCTACTTGCCAGGTGGGAATGAAACACCAAAGTCGTGCAGATGACCGGGTGTCACTGACCTGGTACAGCTGCCCTGCACAATCATGTTCTAATTACCCAGTAGTGCAGGTAGATGTTGTCTTTGGTCTAGACTGTTCCATCTGGTAAGTAATATATACTTTAGTTTCAGCGTGAAAGACTTCCCCAATTGTTAGTTTAATCTTCCTGTCCTTTTGCAGATCATCTCTAGATGAAACAGCTTAAGACAAAGTTAAGAGTTCTCTTGGCAATGCCATCCTGCATGTTTGCTGTTTTACATTTAATGAAGGCAAAGATATGTGCAAGTTTATTTTGTTAATTGATTTGCTATCCACCAAAACCCCTAAATTGACACATGGTGTAAATAACTGTTTTTGATTTTCTTTGCATTTTCCCCTACAGCTTACCTGGTAATTTTGCAAGTGTCAAGTTGAGCCCCATTCTTTAGTTGTGAGGGACTGAAAGCAAAAATCTGTGTCAGGAAACACTCGGGGACAATTCAGTCAAGGGGTCAGCATAGGTTATTCCTGGTTTGATTTCTAGGGGAAAAAAGAAAAAACAGTTGAGCAGGTATTTGAATACACAGTACTTTGATTTTCACTTTAAAAAAAGAAAAAAAATGCCCCTTGATTCAGAAGAGGCCTACCTTTTTGTTATGAACAGCTGTGCCACGTAAGACTTGTCTATTTTTGTGTGCTCTTTCCACCTGCCAGGGAGCACAGGACATTTCTGTGTATGCCTTCTCCATCTGAATATCGCTGTGTGGCCCTGGGAAAGTTACTTAACGTCTCTGTGACTCAGTGTTCTCCTCTCTGACATGAGAGTGGAAATAATCATACAGCAGAATTGTGACAAGAATTATGTGACATAGTCCATAAGAACCTGGGTCCAGGAGTGTTCTCAAGACACGTTAGCCTGTGTCTGGCGTTATTGCTTCTACTTCATTCTACCCTACCCCATTGACCTGAAGCTCAGCACATGTGTTTAAATGCATCTCTAATGGCTCTTAAATGCAATTGGAGATTGTTAAAAGTCAGAAGATCTTGGACCAATATATGTTAAGAGTTTTATAAACTCAACTATCTTCAGTACCCAGTCTTATAATCTCTGGCTTCTAGTTCTGGCTTTACACTAACTAGCTGAGTGACTTCATCATGTCACTTAACCTTTTCTGAACTGGACTGGAAGGCTCTAAAAAAAATTCCCCAGAGGAACTCAGGTTTACGTGGGCTTCTATGTTTTCCTCAAACATAGCTTCCCATTAAGAATTTAATACTGCTTGAACCTTTATCTTGAAGTCCCTATATTTCTCTATGATAACTGTTTTCCATCCAACCTCAAAGTCTTGCTAGGAGTGGATAATTAAATTGGCTTTGAGTCATTAGTTTTTGAAATTTTGGCTAAAACCTCAAAGCTTTCTGAGCTTCAGATTCCTCACAGTCTTTTTCCTGAGACCACATGTGCACACGACGCGTGTTAGTTAAACTGTGACAGTGCCCCCTACTTCTCCTTCGGCAGCCTGTTCCCTGTTTTCTGACTTCCTTAAGGTGTTCATCAAAGAGAAAAGAGATCCTGGGAACTGTTTGGAAAGTGTGCCGCCGAAGTCAGATGTCTTTTGGGAAGGATTCATTCTAGGGGAAGTCACACTGTTTCTCATGAAATGAAACTGTGTGAGACCTTCATGCCCCCTCAGCAATACTGCTTATAAATACCACAAAGCTGCAGAGAGACCCCAAGTAACCTCACTCCCTCCAAGTCCAAAGCAATCTACAGGTTGCGTAAGCAGTTATGTCTGCTGGTCAGCAGGCTCAGAGTACTTTCAAAGCAAAAGCATATTTAAGAATTGGGCAGCCTTTGGAGAGGCATGTATTTCTTTCTCTGTTGTTTTGTCCTTCTCTTCTGTTCCCTAGTGGCACGTGACGTTTGGATGCTGGATTTGGTAGTAGATGGATAAAGTGGTGTCCAAATGTTCAGTGATTTCCTCCCCACTACCAGTCATCTCTTGAGAGTTTAGATGCCCTGTCCATGTCTCACCTTGAATCATCAGAGTATGTGGTACATAGTGAGTAGTCAAAAAGTATTCATTGGTTTATGGAGCATAGATAATAGACACCCTCCTTTTTGGGTGCCAGTGTTGCAGTCTTTTTAAAGTAAGGCAAGGAGGTGAAACCCTACTTTCTTTTAATAAAGTTTACTAGGATTGAGGCAGTTTGCTAAACTTTATAATAATGACCCTTAGATTTCAGTACACTTTATTTTCTTGAATCTAACTTCTCATGGAAATGTTTCAGGGAGTTTCCATGAAAGACATCTCTGATTTCATGTTCCTCTGTGGTAAAGTTATGTGGTTTTCTTCTTCTTGACTTCATTTAAACTTTACTTGATAACAAGAAATCCAGTATGGCTTGTCCCCTCTGGAGGAAAAGCAGTATGTAGTGGGTGAGCCATAGTCACAGTAATAGATAGCAGACAGTTATTAAGGAGGACACGGAAAAGATTCTGGGAGAAATATTTGCATATCATATTTATTCTCATAAAGGGTTAAATTCAGAATATACAAAGAACATTTACAACTTCCTAATAAAAAGGAAATAGCCCAACTAAAAAGTGGTCTAAAGATTTGTGTAGACATTATATCAAGAACACATGAAAAAATGCTCAGTATCTTTAGTCATTAGCGGGATTCAAATAAAAACCACAATGAGGGCTTTGCTGGTGGTCCAAAAGCTAAGATTCCACACTTCCACTGGTTGGGGAACTAGATCCTGCATGCTACAACTAAAGATCCTGTGTGCTGCAACTGAGACCCGGAGTGATCAAATAAATACATAAATATCTCTTAAAAAAAAAAAAACCACTCACACAATGAGATAACTATTTCATATCTCCCTGGCTATAGAGTGGCCATAAATGAAAAAGATGGTAACAAGTATCGCCAAGTATATGGTGTCACAACCCTCATGCATTACTGGTGAGGATTTGAAATGATATGGCCACTTCAACAACAGTTTGGTAAATTCTTAGAAACTTTAACCTACATTTTTCTTACCTGATAATTCTATTTGTAGGTATCTACTTAAGACTAATGGAAACATAGACCTATGTAGAGACATATATGCAAATATCTTTAATAGCGGTATTCATAATAGCTAAGAATTGAAAGAATTGAATCAACCCAAATATCAGCTGATGAATGAATAAACCAAAGGTAGTATAGGCAACAGGATGGGTAAACCAAAGGTGATATAGTCATAGAATGGATAAACCATAGGTAGTATAGTCAAAGAATGGAATACAACTCAGCAATAAAAAGAAGTGAAATTCAGCTATAATATGGATGAATTAAAAAACACTGTGCTAGGGAAAGAAACCAGATACAAAAGACCACATACCATTTCAATGAAATGCCTAGAAGAGGCAAATCTATAGAGGTGGAAAGTAGGTTAGGGCTGAGGGTAGGAGTGGAGAGATTTAACTGTAAGGGGGGTGAGGAATTTTATTAAGGTGAGAAAAACTGGATTATGATGGTGGTTTCAGAACTCTCTAAGTTAATTAAAAATCATCAAATTGTATGTTTAAAATGGATGAAAATTATTTTATGTAAATTATACCTGAACGAAGTTAGAAAGGAACCAAGAGTACACAGAAAAGAAATAGATACAGGATAGCAATTCACTGTGCAATAATGTTGAGTTTTATAGACCAAGGAAAAGTACCTTATAAGCACATTCCTTATCATGTCTTGAAGAAGACAGTGAAATGCAAAGTACATTTATCAAGAGTTCCACCCCTTGATGTACGTGTGGGACATTGCTCAATGATCTGGATGATTCATTTATGAGTTTCTTCTTTTAGAATTTGGTTCAGAATCTAGAGGCTGTGGGTGGTGATTTGTACTTTGGGGGAATCCATGCTCTTATTTTCTTAATTCCCGTTGAAATTATGTGAATGAGTTGGGTCTTAATTAGTTCAGACATGATACATGGACTTTCTGGAATCAAAATTGTCTTCCAGGTTTAGGAAATACTTCATTCTCCTCAACTGGCTTGTGAGAGTTTCCTCTTGCCACCTCCATCTCTTTTACCACTTTCTCTAGATGAATTACTTCCCAAAATTTGGGTCATAGATCCTCATTTTTTCTTTTTTTTTTTTCTCAAGAGTGTTCATGTCTCCTTGGATGCTCAGCCATCACCTCTCTTCCATAATCTTCCTTCCCTAAACTTCTGTTCATTATATCATCTTTGTTCCTCAGACTTAGCATCTCTAAACTTTAACTTTTTTTCCTTTCTTCAGCAGAAGCCATTTTCCTTTCATCCCTCTTTATGAATATTTGCTTCAGCTCTTGATCGAGAGAGTTTAAAACCTCAGGACTGAATTGGATCATTCTCCCTTGGTCAGTCACTTATCTAGTCTTGCTACTTCTTCTGTTACAATATCATTCCTTTGCTTCTGTCATCACGTTGCTGCTCAGGTCAAGGCTCTCCTAGTTTCATGTGTGGCCTTGACCTGACCTTTCTGGTCTTTCTGCTTCTTGCTTCTTTCCTCTCAGATGCTTCCTGCTGCTTTTTGTTAGATTCTTCTTTCTAAATTACCCATGCCATCATGCTCTCTCACCCTGAGTACAGTATGATAGGGAACTTCTCAAATTGCAGTGATAACATATGTAAGGAGTTACTTTTTTAGTGTTGGAGATTATATAGCGTGGAAGCCAGAAGCTGTTGGGTTCTGGTAATTAAAAGGTGGCTCTCAGCTTTGGGAGAAATCTTCTTGTTCCATAATTAATCCTCTGAATCAGATGACAATTGTACCTCCTCTGTAGAATCATTATGAGGTTAAATTAGAATATTTGTTTATAAATTGCATGCTTTGTAAATGGAGCTTTTACTTGTGTTTTTACCATTAATCCTTGCCTACATGAAATTCAAGATCATTTTCATTCAGTCAGGAGTTCTTTATGCTAACTGTTGCCTCACAGGGGCATGCCTTTCATTTCACCCCGTGCCTTTCTTCATACTGATTCCTGCTCTTGAATGATCTCCTGTCTTCTCCTCTTTCCCTGTCTTGGGAGTCTCTACCTCCTCATCATTGTTAACCATAATCTGACCTTTTCTGTGAGGTTAATGTCTGAAAGTCTACTCATATTCCACACTCTGGGAATTATAAAGATGGAGGGTAAGTGTCTGCCCTCAAGGAATTTAGAATCTAGTTGAGGATCCAGAAGTAACTAAACTGCAAAATACAGAGTAAGAGGGGGAATGTTGTAGAAATCCAGACATGGTGGTGTCCCCTGATGAACAGAAGCAGAGGTCAAGGAGGTTCCATGGGAGCTTTGATGCCTGGGTTGTGGCTGGTTTGCCAAATGTGAGATGGGAAAGGAACATGTGGAAATGCTCAGCATGGCCCAAGATCACGTCATCTACTAGGGAGATGACGACCTCAAGTGGTAGAGGTGTGGGGCGGGTTTGGGGCACATTGAGGAGTGAGTGGCTGCTGGTGCTGATGCAAAGGGAGAAGGAATGTTGGGGCCTCCTGGGATCAGGCAGTGGGCATTGGCCTCTTTCCCTGATCGGCGGGCCCATGAGAGGAGGAGCATGTGGGAGAATGGGTGGAGTTCAAATGTCCCTTTGTGGATATCAGGATGCCTACGTAGTATCCATGTGGAGGTGTCTACTGAGTAACTGAGGTTGAGGGCTGAGGCTTGGGAAGTGGCCCTGGCTGGTGGTGTACTTTTAAAGTTGACAGAAGATCAGGGATAGAAAAAGCAATGGGAATGGGTGCAATTGCCCACGATGACCCTGCCCAATAGACTGAGAATAGGAGAGAGCTGACTTTGAAGTTTTTCAGGAGCAATTCTCCAGAAAGGGAAGTGCCTAGAGGAGTGGTCAGAGAATTGGAAGGATTATCAGACAAGATTCATGTCCTGTGAACCCAGACTTGAGGTTACAAAATAAGAAGTTGTAGCTAGTTTTATCCTGCAGGGAAGTCCAGAGGCCTAGGACAGCAAAGTGCCATTGGATGGAGTTCAGTAACAGAGAGGTCACTGTTGGTCTTTGTCAGAGCTGCATAAGTCATGCTGTGTAAGTGTAGGGGGCAGAGGCAGAGGGCTGATAACAGAGGGTTGAGACAACTCTTTCAAAAAAAAAAACATGTCTACCCTGGGAAAAAGAGAGGAGGAGGGGTGGGAGGAGAGATAGATACAGGACTGATGGAAGTTTCTGCTAAGCTTCTCATTTAATATCTTAACATTTTAAAATATTTTCCTCACTTGGCTTAAAAACAAATGAGAAGCAACCCTTGGCACTACAATGAGCCGAGTAGGGTGGCAGTGTGGTGCTAGTCTAGGCTCTGTGAGTCTCCGCCTCTCCATCTGTATAGTGTGTGCTTTGATGCATCCATTGTGGGGGTGACTCCAAAGTTGACATGAGAACCTGCACGAAGCATGTGGCACAGTTGTGCGGGGTGAGGTCTGAGTCTTACAAGCTCCTGTTGCATGTTGCAGGCACATGGTAGAATGCAGTTTGTGACTGATGGGTTGGACGCAGGGTGCAGTGGAGTTCTTGCCGCCTTGTTTATGCTGACACTGTTTTGTGGTTTGTAGTTTCAGTCACCCAATGAGGAAGCCTTTGAGCTCTTTCCTCCAAGAGCTTCATTTCAGTTGCCTCTGATCCTCATCTGCCGGCTGTCTTCAGCAGCTGCACCGATATCCCCACCACCACCCCCCAAACCCCACCCCACCCTGTGCAGTTTATCACAGAGCAGCTATGCATACTGTGCACATCCCAGCGCCTGCAGGGTGTTGCAATGAACATTGCTTCAGCCGTAGTTATGGGCTTGGGTCCAGGGCCTTGCTGATGGGCGGAAGCCCCGTCCTGCCACCTACGGCTCCACAAGCTGAGAGCTGATGAAACCTCTCAAGAATGTGATGTCTGTGGCAGGTCTGGGTTTAACGGCCATTCCTGAGGTTGGATAGTATCGATGCTTAGAGACCTTCTGGTTTTTTTCTGGCCAACCGTTGATATTTTGATTGTTTTCATAACCCTTGACTATTTTCATAATTGTGTTATGTTGTTGTTAGTTGTAAGCTGGCTTTTTAAATGAATGAAATGAAATAGTAGAAAAGGACATGTTCTCGGTGTCTCCTTGATCTTAGGCCTTAAACTTGTTGCTTGGTTTCTCCTGCAACCCTCACAGCGGCCCGTGCCCTAGGTGTGTATTATGCCTCTTTTCCTCCCCCGCCAGGCCGATCTGAGGTTCAGACATGTGAATCAATATGCCCTGACAGAGCTAGTAATAGCTGGGATCAGAATTCCTAGCATATCCGATTAAAGCCGTATCCACGTTTTTTCCCATTATCCTTCTCTAGAGTCCCAATGCAGAGCAGGTTTCCATAGTTGGTATTGGAGGGTGGGAGGTGGGAGGGGGAAGACAAGGCAGAGGCAGCCTTTGTTTTCCCTGTTGAGGCCAAGAAGGAACTGCTGATCTTCTAGCTGGAGGTATAGTTTGGTTTGACCTGAGCCATGTGGAAAGCATCAGGAAATTTCCCTCTTACCTTGAGAAAGATCTGCCCAAACTGCGTATGAAGCGTCCAGCAATGTTTGCTGCCTCCTCCCTTTGGGAACCTGCTCTCTGGGTCACCAGCTCACTGCAACCTCTCCTGACTTCCCCGGGCCTCTTCACTCGGGAGCTTTGCCTGCCTGATCCTATAGACCCCAGCTTTCACAACTCTTGATTCATTTATCATTTATCCTTATGTGATGACACTTGATCTGTACGGATCATCCGGTGGTCTGTGTTGACTATAAACATGCCTTTCTTCTTCTTCTTCTGCCCCCTCTCTGCCAGCTCCTCATTTTTCTTGCTTCAGTGACCAACATTGAGGGTTCATAACAAATGACTTTCCTGGTCCCTCTCAACAACCCAGAAAGAATAGTGGCAGGTGAGCTTGTTTAATGCACCCCTGAGAACAAATTAATTGTCACAGTTGAGCTTTTCACCATGCCCAGCCCTCTGCTGAGGCCTTTTTGTGAAAACCCTACTGGTCATATCAGATTGCTTTTATGGTTGGGAGAACTGAGATTCTGGGTCTCCAGGAAGGAGAGGTTCACTCATGGTGGAGCAGCTTGAACCTGGGTGTGTAGGATGTGCAAGCGTCTGCTGTGCCCTGGAGGGGTAGTGGGGGGGCTGGGAAGCTGAGCATCCAGGGCCCCAGAACTGCTGCTTTGGGCACCCAGCCTTGCTCCCAGAGTTCCCGGGTTAGATCTTGCCTTGGATGGGGAGCTGCTGTGCCAGACTGGGAAACTCCCTGTGCAGCAGGCAGGGCCAGCAGGCATGCCTGCCGGGCTACGGCCATGCCTTTATTCTCCCTGGCTTCCCAGGGTCTCATTATTGTGCTTCTGGTCAAGATGGGAAAGATAAATGCCAGTTAAATGCTCACTCCCTAGATTCAGCTGCTCATGATTTTTTTTGGACTGATTGGTGGTGGTGGTTCTCACATGGCAGAGCTGTAGTTTAATTTGCCCTCCACTTCTTAGTGTGTTCTGTAGAAGCTCAACATTTGGAATCACATTTGGAACTGCAAGAATTTCAGCTCTGAGGGGTTTTGTGTTTTGTCACTTTCTTAGAGAAAACTGTACTAAAAGGTAGATACTAAATGGGGATACTACTATAATTCCTGAATATCAGTGGGATGGTGCCATTGTTCCGCTGCCTGTGTGTAATGTTCCCAAGAACCATCTAATGTGAAGCTTCTGGTAAAAGGTGCAGCATTTCTTGCATTTTGGAATAACCTATAACCTACGACTGTGTGTGTGTTTGTGTGTGTATGTGTGTTCCAGTACTGCTAAGATACAGCTCTGCTGAAGGCCTTGGGAAAGAAACAAGTTACCTCACTGGCTATAATTTACTTCTTTTTGTAATAGAATTAGGTCACTGTATTCATAGGGCACTTCATTAATGCAAGCTTGGAGTCAGTAACCCAAAGGTGTTGGAATGCCAAGCAGACAACCTTCATTCTGGTTTTTCAGGTACCACCCTGAAGTTCTTTTAACAAAGTTAACGCTTGATGTCTATAGCCTACAATTAAGCAAAATTTGGTTCACACTTAGATTTAACTTTTTTTTTTCCAGGTGACCTCTGATTAATTTTTTACTTATTGATTGATTGATTGATTGAGGGAGGGCAGTGGACGAGGCAGGGTATGAACTGGGGTGTAAACTCCCTGAAGGCAGGGTTTGTGTCTAGTGCTTCCTTATTACCTTACCCCAGACCTGGTTATTGTGCAGGTGAAGAGCCTTAGTGAGCTTCAGCAGCTTGCCCAACATCACACAGACAGTGAGAGGCAAAGCCAGGAGATGAGGTCCAGTTTCTGTGACCCCAGAACAGGCTCCTCCCTGCTCTGCTACTTGGCCGGATCAGCGGCCCCTCAAAAGTAGGCTAGACAGTGTCCTGGACCTCAGTGCAGTCGGCAGGTGTTAGCTGTTGACTCTCTCTTCGGCCCCGTGACCCTGGGCAAAGTATTTTAGCTCTCAGAGTTTTAGCTTTCCACTGTTTGTGAAATGAGGGAAATAATAGATACTTGGCCTGGCTCCCAATGATGCTCTGAGAATCTGAAGAGATTCTCTTCAGATGTGCAAGTCTATTTTATACTCTAAGTGCTACAGTAATATAATTCATGGCAAAGTAGTGGAACTCATGTCAGATATTTTTTTCTGCTTAATAATAATAATCTTCCCCTGTGCCTCAGATGGTAAAGAATCTGCCTGCAGTGCGGGAGACCCAGGTTTGATCCCTGGGTCAAGAAGATCCCCTGGAGAAGGGAATGGCACCCCACTCCAGTATTCTTGCCTGGAGAATTCCATGGACAGAGAAGCCTGATGGGCTACAGTCCAGGGGATCACAAAGAGTTGGACGTGACTGACTGTCACTTCACTTCATAAAAATCTTATTACTCATATAGTCAAATTTTTTCATTTCCCAAGTTGAAATGTGTATTTTTGTGTTCTGTTCAGGCAAAGTCTAATGTATACATAGGGAAATTCTGAATTATTAATACCAGCTTACTGGTCAGAGAGGTTTTGGGCTATACTCCCAGTAGGAGTAGAGGTATTGAATTACTATATTCTAAGCCAAACTGCATTTCAAGTAACTTCTGGTCCCTTAAAAAATTCTCAAAATCTAGGACCCCAGGTAAAGTCTTTAGCTGTTTGATATGCATTTACAAAGCTATTTAAGAAAAAATAGTACTTTTCTTAGGCTTACAGAGATGTTGTTCGGAGGGTCATTCCATGGCTTAAACACTATACTTAAGGGTCATAATTATTCTTCACTATGATGATAATGATGGTGGTTGTCATGGTCACCATTCTAATCAGGTCATCAGTGTGGCTGTGGGTTGAGGGGTTAGGTGTCCTCATTGCCGCTCTCAATAGAATTGGGTGTAAGTTTAGCTACCCTAATTTTTTTTTTTACCCTCTTAAAAAATTTTTTTTTAAATATAAATTTATTTATTTTAATTAGAGGTTAATTACTTTACAGTATTGTATTGGTTTTGCCATACATCAACATGAATCCGCCACGGGTATACACATGTTCCCCATTCTGAACCCCCCCTTCCTCCTCCCTCTCCGTACCATCCCTTTGAATCAGTTTAAGCAAACTGTAATGCTGTTTAAAGTAATGAAACAAGACAGGTGCCTAACAGACACGTCTTCCTTCTGTTTCAACCCCTCCTTTGGTGGTAAAGATTCACTAGTGAAATCTTCAATGCCAATGGATATTGTACAGTTCTCATCAGCATCAAACCCTCACTGTGACTCATTTTCTCCTCTCATAAAAACAAGAAATAGAATTTGGGGATTAACAGATATACACTATTATATATAAAGTAGATAAACAACAAGCAACTACTGTATATCGTAGGGAACTATATTCAGTATTGTGTAATAATCTATAATGGAAAAGAATCTGAAGAAAATTAGCTATATCTGAATCACTTTGCTGTATACCCGAAACATTATAACTCAACAATACTTCAATTTAAAGTCAACAAATCCCTCTTCCCCCTTATGTAGTAAGAGGATATGACATCACATTTAATTCATTTTCCCTGTGCGTGTGTGAATACATACACACCCACATACATACATACATACATACATACATATATATATATATATATATATATATAACATTTTCTTTAAAGTAGTTCCTACTCTTAACCTCACTGGCATTAATTACTTTTTTATTTATGAATGAATTGAACACAGTATGACCCAGGAAGAACTGAGAGAATAGGAATTAGCAGTTCCTAATTTTCCTGGGTAGGGACGATCCCCTGAAAAAGGAAATGGCTACCTACTCCAGTATTCTTGTCTGGAGAATAATGTGGAGAGAGGAGCCTGGTGGGCTACCATCCATGGGTTTGCAAAGAGTCAGATACAGGTGAGTGGCTAACACTTTCACTTTCTTCTTCTGAAAGGCATGGCCAAAGACCTGGGGAAAGTTGAGCAGACACTGGTCCTCTGATATTTCTGAACAGCCCACTGTGAAGTAAGGAGACTATTGCAATGGAATGCAAATCCACATAAAGCCCCATATCTAATGTCAGTGAGGACAGTGAGCCAGGTATAAGAAGAAATAATCACTAGTATCAGCAGGCCAATAAAATACAGCTAACAGCGTATTAAGAGAAGTGCTCAGCAGGGCTGGGGGCTGCGTGAACAGGGGAGTGTTGCCCCTTGGCCAGGCTCTGGGTTGTTGCCATGTGGATGTGTGGGTTACTTGCCACAAGACTGTAAAAATGGATTTTTGTATAAAATTACATGAATTTTAAATTCTGGCTTAGCTTTATTAAGACAGACTAAATAAAGCTTGTCTGTGGCTTATAGTTTGTGACATATAATTTCAAGGTGGGGCTGCCCCAGGTCTCTCCGTGGGGTTTCTACTAGTACCTTGGGGTACCTCGAGCCTTGGTACCCACTGCCAGCTCCAAACCTGAGCCTTATTTTTAGTAATTTCCCCCTCATTCAATAATTTCCTTCTTAACGTGAAATTGATAAGCTTGTAAGTCAAGCTTTGAGATAGTTTATACAGTTTCAGAACTTAATGGCATTGTAGTTAATTTGGGATGAATACTTTTTCAAAGATTTTAAGGTTTTGTCGTCCTTGATGCTGATGCATTAAGTTGAACTGTTTAGAAGTGTTTTTATAGGTCAAATGGCATTTTCATATGGTTAGCTTAATATGTCTAGTACTCAGGAAATTTTGATAATTAGAACAGGCTTCCCATGTGGCTCAGTGGTAAAAAAAAAAAAAAAAAAAAAATCCACCTGCCAAGCAGGAAACCTGTGTTCAATCCCTGGGTCAGGAAAGTCCCTTGGAGAAGGAAATGGCAACTCACTCCAGTATTCTTGCCTGGGAAATCCTCCATGGATAGAGGAGCCTGATGGGCTACAATCCATGGGATCGCAAGAGTCGGACTAAACAACAACAATAATAGTACTGGGGAGAAAAGGACAGAGAGGTTTTGCTAGATTAATTGCGAAGACAGCAACATAGTAAAACTGTGTTCTCCTGTCTGCCTCCATATCTTTAACTGAGCTTTGAGTTGATACCTCCATGTGGTCCCCCATCTTCACTGTATCTGTTCTTTGGGTGTTGAACACAATTTTGTTTTTATGTATGAGGACTCATGAGAAAAAGTTATTTTTAGGCTGCATATTGAGAATAGTGTTCCTTTAATGCTTGTGCTTAGTTGCTCAGCCTTTTCTGACTCTCTGTGACCCCCCTGTCCATGTATTTTCCCAGCAAGTATACTGGAGAAGGTTGTCATTTCCTACCTGAGGAAATCTTCCCGACCCAGTGATCAAACCCATGTTTCCTGCATTGGCATGCGGATTCTTGACCACTGAAAGTGAACGTTGCTCAGTCGTGTTTGATTCTTTGTGACCCCATGGACTGTACAGTCCATGGAATTCTCCAGGCCAGAATACTGGAGTGGGTAGCCTTTCTCTTCTCCAGGGGATCTTCCCAACCCAGGGATCAAACCCAGGTCTCCTGAATTGCAGGCGGATTCTTCACCAACTGAGCTATTGGGGAAGCCCCCCTTGACCACTGCACCGTCTGGGAATCCAGTGTTCCTTTAGGCCTGCTACTATTAATTATTTATCAAAACTGTATCAGTGTGCCTTCTTGTTTTCCTTTTAGAGTTGAGATAGGAATTGATGCATTTGGTGAAGTGATCTTTCATGTGGCTTTGAATTTCCCTCCATTGCTTTTCCCAGGCTCTGTTTTTGTTAGCATTCATTTGAACTTATTTGATATTGAGCATCTCTGCACACTACCCCAGATCTTTTGGGGGATTAGCAGGATCTAAATAAATATCCATGTGAGGGAGTGCCTGCCTGGTGTAAAGTCAACTGGGGTGTAATTCATAGCAGAGGAATTGGGGCGGGGGGACACGTGGGAAATACACCATCTCCTTTTGGGCCTGTAGTAGGGAAAGGCAATGTAGAGATGCTGGGCTTGGCCACCCTGGTTGCAAGACAGCTGTGTTGTTGGGATTGTCTTCCAGGATCGAGGAGGACCAGGGAGGCCACCAGAGCAAGTGTTAGGTGCCCTGGTACTCATTTATCATGTGCCTTCAACTTTGCCCTCTCAGACTCCATTCTCCATTGGCCAATTGTTCAGTGTCTGTATGACTTGCAGTTTCATACAGATCGTAAACTGGTTCTAACAGTGTCCATGCCGAGTCTCACATGAGCTGCATGAGTGGGTACCAGTCAGATACTCAGTGTTTCTAGGTCTTAAGATGATAAATGGAGATAATACTTGAGGTGTTGTACTGTTGTCTGTAGACATGGTATGAATAGTTGTTGTTTTTTTTTTCATACCACAATATATGTCTATATATGCGTGTGTGTGTGTATTTGTTTTATATTTGTAACACAAAATTAGAATGAATCTTTTAGGGTAAAGGGAAAAGAATATTGATGTTGAGTAGGTAAAACCATAGTGTCTGTTGAACGGTGATCATAATATGCTTATTCCATTGATATAGTGACCTTTTATAATGGGATCCACTGTTCTTTGATTCATTCATTTTGCTGTGTATTATATGAGTTCTACATGAACAGTTTTGGCCCAGTACAAAATTTTATCCTGCTTAAAGTCTTCATTTTGCAGGCTTTTAACATGTTTGGTTTACACAACTCAAAATCAGTGCAGCTGTGCTTATTTAAGGTTTGCATGTTACTGCGCGCCCTGGATAGTTGCAAGGTACCCAGTTATGATAGGAAGGATCGTTCTCTTTAAAAATAAACCAATAAACAGTAAATTGCAGTTATTTCAACTTGTCTTTTAGTCTGTTTATCTAAGTTGTTTTGAGAAGCCCATTGATGATTTGTTTTCAGTTTCGTGTCTCACCTTTGAGTTTGGCAGGTATGAGGAGGAACAAGTTTGGACAGGCAGGTCATCCTCCCCAAAAGCAGTGTGGCAGGCCCTGAAATGCCAGCAGTCTTGAGGCAGCTGGTGTCCGTGAATTCCTTTCTTGGGTCTCTTCTGTCAGTTCTCAGCTTGTGAGACACAGCTGACTGCTAACAGCCCCAGTGTTTTTCTGCTATGATTCTTCTTTCTGCAGCTAGATCCTAAGCTCCTGTAGTACAGGGACCTTGGATTATTTTGTTTCTGCTGCCCCCATTACACTGGCTTCCATTCTGAAAGCAACCAGAATCTTGATATTTTTTAGCAAAGGATCTCTTTAGACTATGAGACTTGAAAAGTGGAGTTTGAAAGCCAGTAATATTTCTAATGTGAGAGCATGTCCAGACTACAGGCAGTGCCTCCTCTAGAAGCTGAAAGGTCTGTTTTTGTCTTTTTACTCACAATAGCAAGAATGATGATCAGACTATGGGTTCAGCAAGCATGCCTGTGTAATTTTGTTCCTAAGACTATTCTAAGTTATTTAGATTAATTAAAAAAAAAATTTGGCTGTGACATGTGGAATCTTAGTTCCCTGAACAGACATTGAACCCACGGCTCCTGCATTGGGAGCACAGTGTCCTAATCACTGGACCACCAGGGAAGGCCCTAGATAATTTGTGAAAAAGACATTGGAATCAAATTCCAGACTTGCCACTTACTTGGGCTAGTCGTCTAACCACTCTATACTTCAATTCCTCTTCTGCAAAACATTCATTGGGATTGATTTGAGGACTGAATGAAGTATTGCCATAGTATGTCCTTCAAGCCTTCGAAATCTTTAACTGGAGCTTGGCATCTAGGAAGAACTCATTATATAGATGCTTTCTGAATGGTAGTAAGTATAGTCTGCCCATTTTTCAGTTGAAGAAACTGAGGCTTGCAGAGGTTCCTTCAGCACACACCAGCTGCTGTTGCTCACCCAGGTTAGAGGCCTGGTAAGGGCAGAGCCTGCATGTGAACACAAGTTGGTCTGAGTGATGGGCTTAACTACTCTTTTGCTTCTACTTGTGTGCAACCCCGGGGGTTCATGTGTTGATTATAATCTGATGTCTCCTTTGTGAAAACGAAGTAATAGCCCCAGCTTGATTGCAGGATGTGATGTGCTCGAGAAGATACTTATCTACTGCAGTCAAGTAGCATGGTAAATAAATTAGAAATCTGTGTAATTTTACCTATTAATTGTGTGTACGTGCTAAGTCACTTGAGTTGTGTCCAACTCTTTGTGATCTTGTGGACTGTAGCCCACCAGGCTGCTCTGTCCATGGGATTCTCCAGGCAAGAATACTGGAGTGGGCTGCCATGGATCTTCCCGACCCAGGGATCAAATCCAGGTCTCCTGTATTGGCAGGCTGGTTCTCTACCACTACCACCACCTGGGAAACCCACCTATTAAATTACTGACGAGAAAGAGATCCCAGATAGCAAATACAGAGTTTATTTAGCACTCTAAAGAGTGATGAGAGAAGGCAATGGCACCCCACCCCAGTATTCTTGCCTGGAAAATCCCATGGACGGAGGAGCCTGGTGGGCTGCAGTCCATGGGGTCGCTAAGAGTGAGCGACTTCACTTTGACTTTTCACTTTCATGCATTGGAGAAGGAAATGGCAGCCCACTCCAGTGTTCTTGCCTAGAGAATCCCAGGGACGGGGGAGCCTGGTGGGCTGCCGTCTATGGGGTCGCTAAGAGTGAGCGACTTCACTTTCACTTTTCACTTTCATGCATTGGAGAAGGAAATGGCAGCCCACTCCAGTGTTCTTGCCTAAAGAATCCCAGGGACGGAGGAGCCTGGTGGGCTGCAGTCCATGGGGTCGCTAAGAGTGAGCGACTTCACTTTCACTTTTCACTTTCATGCATTGGAGAAGGAAATGGCAGCCCACTCCAGTGTTCTTGCCTAGAGAATCCCAGGGACGGGGGAGCCCAGTGGGCTGCCGTCTATGGGGTTGCACAGAGTCGGACATGACTGAAGCGACTTAGCAGCAGCAAAGAATGATGACTCAGAGCATGGTTGTCTGCAGGCAGACATGGGTCAAGCTCAGAGCTCTGCTTCCTATTTGTGCACCACTGAAGCCTCAGTTTGCCCAGATGTAAAATGGAAGTAACGGCAGTGTATATCTTAAGGTTGTGTGAAGTTTTTTCTTTTAAAAAATAATTTCTGTTAAAATATGCAGCAGTCTTAGACATATGTTAAGCTACCAGTGCACGTTCATGATTGTTGTTTTAGTATTACGGTTTAGAAGGACAGTTTGTATTGTAAAGGTTCTAAGTCATTTTAAGAGTTACCTTCTTCTGAAATGTGTGAAATTACTATTAGAAATTACATTTAAAAAAGAAAAAGAAATTGCTTTATAAGAGAAATTGTGGAATCACTGATACGTATGACTTAATGTGATGGCTTATGAGTGCTCTTCAGATGCATTTTTAGTGTAAGTTTTTCATATTGGTTAATGAGGATGTCAATGAAAGATCAGATGCACTACTTCAATACAAAATGAAGAATAGCAATTCTATTCTGCCCATATTTGCCATATAAGGAGGTTGGAAAGTTTGGAAATTGTTGCTGGGTTGTATAAGGGCTTTACTTCAATCATTGGCCTGAAACAGCAGGTTTGCATCTTATTTCTTGTTCACCTTGATGTTTTCCATGTGTTCTTCTCATCTAGTTCTAAACCACAGTGCCCTGGTTACGTCTGCTCTCTCCTCTCTTCTTTAGATAGTCAGCAGCTATAGGGATTCCAGTTGGCCCTTGCCTTTCTCCTGAGGCAAAACTTGCCACCCGAGGAAGCAAGAGGAGACGATAGTCATGTGTGTCTTGCAGAGGAAGAATCCGGGGCCTAAAGAGGCTGGGATTGGATGAACATCGTGTAGCTGCCTGGGACAGAAAAGGGCAGGACCAGTCTTCCTCCTCACCATTAGCATCTTCATTTGACTCAAGCCTTGGTTCTTGATAATCAACCTGAGTGCCTAAGTACATCTCCTGAATCAGGGGAATCTAGTCACACAGGGGGCCTCTCATGACCTCTGATCGAATCCCCTCAGTTTACTGTGGGAGAGGGCAGTGAGCTCCTGAGGAAATGAGAGGCTTGCTCAAGTCACACTAACTTTTGGCATTGCCAGCACCCAGTTTCCAGCCGGGCTTTCTGCTCTGAACCAAAGTCCTGTCCCACGCTTGTGCACACGGCAGTCCTGTGGAGACTGTGGGGTGCTCCCACGTGATTTCACCTAGGTTTCACGTCCCTTCTCTCCTGCCTTCACCGTCATCCCTTTTATTGGGCTCTGAGCGTATTTTTCTAGTTTCCCCTCAGTTTATAGGAGTGCAGAGAGTGAATGGCCATTCATATCTCCTCTATCTTAAATTTCTGTGGCATTTTCTCAGAGGACAGGACTAAGTATGGAATATTTTTTGTTTTTAAAGGAAGTGAAGCCCCAAGATATCAAAGAAGGAAGGAAAGCAGACAGGCTCCGAAGGGGCCAGATAACACTCAGCTAAATAAAAACATCAACTCTAATTTAGTTTTCCATCTCCCACTTATATCCTGGAGTGCAATAAACCATCTCAATATTCTGTCTGCCAGGAAATTTTTGACTCAATCTCTTCATGGAATAGGATTTTCTGACTAATTATACTTTTTCTTTTCTAGGCTATATCCTTAAATATGGTTTTCAACAATCTGACTGCTCCTCCAACCTCTTCTCCTTAACCCACATACACTCAGAACACTTTTCAGATAGGTGTTAGAAACAGTAGTCCTAGGACAGAATTTTGCTAAAGGACTCAGAGAATACATCCCCTTGATTCCTAGTTTCAGCCTTGAACTGGCAGAAATAATAATACAGTATAAAAAGATGATAGTATAAAATCAAAATTTCCTGGCTCTGTTTGGTAATATAGAACCAAAGTTTTTGTTGTTCATTTTGCTAGTAAATTGGAGTCTCTAATCAGGATTATGAAAGAAAATCTGTGTTAGAAATGTTAATATGCCTTATGTGAAACCAGACCCTCTTTGAGAACATGATACAAAATATGGTAGCAGATAAATCTTAACCTAGTAAATCAAGAAAATCACCCTACCTTATGCTCACCTATCTTTAAAAATCCTTATTATAACTTAGAAGAGTTCAAATTTCCTTCTTGATTCCCTCAATGAAATGAAAGCCTCCCTATGACTTTGAACATGAACCAGACCTAAGCTGTTCTTAAGCCATTCGTCACTAGTTAGGCGGCTTTCTCAGTGCCTTTCCAAACATGTTTTAGCATGATCTCCTAAGGAATCAGGGCAAGGATTGCCGTGTTCTTTGTGTTACAATGAAAAGATTGAGATTCTTTTACCAAAATGAGGCAGTTGGGAGAGAAAACCCATCTCTCTCTCTTTTTTTTTTTCTTTTGATCTCCTTTTAAAAGAAAAGTGAATGAAAGATTATGAAACAAATTTCAGTATGGCGTCTAGGGAAACAATTATAATGGACTTTGGGGTTTACTCAACTAATAAAGCAAATGTGATTTAAAAATTCACTTAATAGAAGTGATTTCCTTAACATCATTTCCACTTTTGAAGGCATAACTCATGGTTTGCTTAACCTGCCTGCCTAAGCTGGGAACAGTGAAATTCTGTGACGCACAATGGCCCGCATTTCAGAAATTGTTCCCTCCCAAACAAGACTCGTGTATCTAATTCACTTAAGTTTCTAACTCTTACTTTCTCTTCAGATCTAAGCAGAGGTATAATTACAGTCTTAATCAGTGCTATGTCCTACCAACCCTGGTTTTTAAGAAAATAAAATTTAAAAAAATATTTCATTTACCTTTCATTGCTGTGGCTGGCTGTCCATTCACCTAATACAGGCGTCTTCAAGTCGAAACAGGTTTCTCAGTGCCAGTTACGAATAAGCCTTGAAACTAAAGTTGGCAGGGAAGTAGCTTTTTTGTTAAACCATAAAAAATAGTCATTTTCCCCCTCCCCTGCCAGAGAAGGTAGGTCTCCCCTACCTGCCTAAAGATTGTTCTTTGGGGCGCCCTTTCAAACCCTCCTGCTCGGGAACAACTGGAGCAACTGGCTCTCTTGCTAGAGAAGTGACTCACATCTGAGAGGAGGTGAGATGTGCAGACGGGGGAAGGTGCTTCCTGAACTTGCAGGAATGAGACAGTGATTCACCTGAAGGGAACACGGAGGGCTGGAACCCGGAATGCCAGAGGACGGTTTAAGGAGCAGGGTGTCCAGGCTCAGGTTGGGCCTTGCTAAGTCAGACCCAGTGTATAGAGGGATTTTCTGGTGGTGGTGGTGGTGGTGGTGGGAGGACAATCTTCCTATTGCTAGTTGGAAAATATGCGTTTACTAACCTTCCTGCTAGTTAAATATTGAGTTAAAGCAGATCAGAATATCTTTAATAAAAGATCTTTCAGGATAATATTCTACACATTAAAGAACCGAGTTAACTATGTTGATATTGGTGATTGATAACCTGGGAAACCTGTGGTGTTGCTTTTGAGAATCTGTTGAAATCTATATACTTGTTTTCACCTATACATAAATATAAACGTTCAGAACATTTTAAATAAAATTACTTAGGTGTCCAGTTTCTCTAATCTGTTAAATTCCACAAGACAACTTTTACTCTTTTAAAAGATCTTCCCACAATGATAAAGTTAAATAATCAAATCACTTTTTCCTATTTGTAATTAATTGTAGAACTTCCAAAAAATTTCCCGAAGACTCCAGTGTTTTCTTTAATGCAACATTCAAACAAAGAAGTAAAAAGATAAAAAATTTATCAAATATAATCAAAACTTGTTATTTTCATGGATGAAGAGAAAGATAAATGAAAATAATGAAGGTGGAACATTGTTTGAAGTTAATAAATCAGGAATAGATATTTAGGTGGTAATTTACTTATGCATTAAGGAGATAACGTATATGTACTCTTTTTCCCCTCCCCTGTGTTGGTACAGAAAAACAAATGTATTCAATCTAAATACTGAGAGTTGAGTAGTTGTTTCTTCTGTTGCCTTTTTCTAAACAAAAACAGACAACTAAAATTTAATGGTTTTCCATTCCATTCTGTTCAGCGTGGACTAAGTATGTTGTGGATGAGTTGCTAGCCCTAGGGAAGCCTCTGAACAAAAATTAGCCAACTTAATAATGGTTCAGTCTTAAAAGAACTTGTCAGACTTAGCAACCATACTTCATTCAGGTTGGACTCTGCTGATTGTCCTTTGGTACTTCTTCAGGGATTTCCCTTTATCACTGAAGCCATTTCCCTGCGTCTTGAGGGGGAAAGTTATGCCATGCAGGCCTCAGTTGGAGAGACTTTGTTTTTGTTGAGTTGAACTCCTTTCGGTTTGTCACTGTGATCCCTAAATAGTAACTGATGTACTACTACTCAAAATGGGAAATCTCACTGCCAGAATAACCAACTGCCAGTCTTAAAAGCATCCATTCAAAGTAGCATACCCCCGTGTAGTCTCCTTTAAAGTATGTTGGGCAAAGACCTTCTCTGCAAAGTCTGAGGATTATCATCCTTCAGTTCCAGTGGTGGGTAGGAATTCATGTGAGGGAGCGTGTATGGACAAATATTTCACAAGCTTCTGTTGAGGGAATAAAGGCAGTTCTATTATCTGCCTCAATTTTTTTTTTCTTTTGGTAGTATAGTTGATTTATAATATTGTGCCAATCTCTGCTGAACAGCTAAGTGATTCAGTTATACACATACATGCGTTTTCAAATTCTCTTCCATGATGGTTTATCACAGGTTATTGACATAGTTTCATGTGCTGTAAATGAGGATCTTTTTGTTTGGTGGTGGTTTAGTCACCAAGTCATGTCTTAACTGTTGACCACCTGACCTGCCTCTTGAGAAACATGTATTCAGGTCAGGAAGGAACAGTTAGAACTGGACGTGGAACAACAGACTTTTTCCAAATAGGAAAAGGAGTACGTCAAAGCTGTATATTGTCACCCTGCTTATTTAACTTCTATGCAGAGTACATCATGAGAAACGCTGGGCTGGAAGAAGCAACAAGCTGGAATCAAGATTGCCAGGAGAAATATCAATAACCTCAGATATGCAGATGACACCACCCTTATGGCAGAAAGTGAAGAACTAAAGAGCCTCTTGATGAAAGTGAAAGAGGAGAGTGAAAAAGTTGGCTTAAAGCTCATCATTCAGAAAAGTAAGATCATGGCATCTGGTCCCATCACGTCATGGCAAATAGATGGGGAAACAGTGTCAGACTTTATGTTTTTGGGCTCCAAAATCACTGCAGATGGTGATTGCAGCCATGAAATTAAAAGACGCTTATTCCTTGGAAGGAAAGTTATGACCAACCTAGTTAGCATATTCAAAAGCAGAGACATTACTTTGCCAACAAAGATCCGTCTAGTCAAGGCTATGGTTTTTCCTGTGGTCATGTGTGGATATGAGAGCTGGACTATAAAGCTGAGTGCTGAAGAATTGATGCTTTTGAACTGTGGTGTTGGAGAAGACTCTTGAGAGTCCCTTGGACTGCAAGGAGATCCAACCAGTCCATCCTAAAGGAGATCAGTCCTGAATATTCACTGGAAGGACTGATGGTGAAGGTGAAGCTCCAGTACTTTGAGCACCTAATGTGAAGAGCTGACTCATTGGAAAAGACCCTGATGCTGGGAAAGATTGAGGGCAGGAGGAGCAGGGGACAACAGAGGATGAGTTGGTTGGATGGCATCATCAACTGGATGCACATGGGTTTGGGTGGACTCTGGGAGTTGGTGATGGTCAGGGAGGCCTGGCGTGCTGCAGTCCATGGGGTCGCCAAGAGTCAGACATGACTGAGCGACTGAACTGAACTCCTGTGACCATAGGCCACCCGACTCCTCTGAGCACGGCATTTCCCAGACCAGGATTCTGTATTAGGCTGCTCTTTCCTTCTCCAGGGGCTCTTCCCAGCCCAGGGGTCAGACCTGCACCTCCTGCATTGGCAGGTGGACTCTTTACCACTGAGCCACCAGGGCAGCCCAGGTATGTGGCTGAGACCTGGAAGAGATTAGGCCACGCTTGGCCCACCCTCAGGAGGAGGGCCACCTGCTGCAGTGATGCCATCTCCAGCTCCCCACTCCAGTATTCCTGCCTGGAGAATCCCATGAACAGAGGGGTCTGGTGGGCTACAGTCCAGGGGCTCGCAAAGATTCAGGCATGGCTTAGTGACTAAACAGCTAGTCACGTAACAGTGGGATTGTGTATTTAAAAACTTCTTTCACTGGTGATGCAAAGTAGGTTTAGTAGTGAATAAGTTAACATGAGGTAGCCTTTATGCATTCATCTTAAAGCCCATTATGCGTATCTCAAGTTGGGACTTGTTAAAGCTGGTCTTACTTACTTAACATTCAAAAAGGGAAGTAGTACAGGTTTAGTCAGAAAAAAAAAAAAGTGTAATGCTTTGATGAAAAGAGTAGCTAAGAAATAGCCCATAACTTTATTATTATTCAAATCACTGAAAGGTTAACCAGCATAATTTTTTTCTGCTGATTTTTATAGCAAGTCTCACATTTCATAAAAGCCACAGGAGACTTTATAACCATAATTATCTTGCTGCTTCATTGGAAGATCCTATTAAATGCAGAGAAGCTCTTTTAATAATTTTGTTCAGCTATTGGAAACCTCAAATTTATTTTGAATACAGGACGATGGATATCCTAGGATAGGCTTGAGTTTCTCTACCACTATAGTGTTTTTTCTTTTTAAAATTTTGTTTCATTTTTTTTCTGTAATAATATTACTTTTAAATATGTTAAGCTTACAGATAAGTTGAAATTATAGTTCAGGGAAATTTTATGTTTTCATATTGGTAGATTTCACATCCTCCCCTTTCCTTTCCCTTCAACATACATTTTTGAGCGAGACCTATATGAAGTTGAAGCAGTATGCCTGGTGTCCCAGCCCTAACTGCTTCAGCATGTATTTCCTAAGAACCAGGGTATTTTCCTACTAATCACAGCACTGTTATCAATCAAGCGACTACTTCTGAAACAATAATAAGTTCTAATGTTTAGTCTGAATTTTGGTATTTCCCAGTAACATTCTTTATAATTTTTTGATGTGAAACTAATGAGTTTCACATTGCATTTTTTTTTTTTACTGGTTTATTCTTTTATTTTTTAGAACAGTCTCTCTGCTTTCTTTGTTTTCTCCTTAATTTCCTTGGCTTTTAAAAATTGGTTTGCTCTGTATTTGCTAGGTCCAGCCCGTGGGACACTTAAATGGAAATACTTTTAAATGTTTCTGAGGACTTTTGGACATACTAATCCGAAATCTACATTGGTGTTTAAAAACTTGAAATAAAATACGAATATCTATACTCTTGTTTTGGACAGAGACCTGGTTCATGACTCCAAAATCACTTTTGCTTTGGAATATTGAACAATCATTTCAAATTTTCTTGGCTTCATTGTTCTACAAAACTAGGATTCTGTCAGTGAACTTTAGAAAAGGATCTGTGTAATCTTTTAAAATATGTTCTTAAAGAGACAGAAGAACTCAAGGAGAGACTGTTTCTAATACCTTTAGAGGAATGAAAATAGGTGGTGATGTTGAATAATCTTCCTAAATCCTGGAATAAACTCTTCACCCTATTTCTGCTTTCTTTCTTTTTAGTATGAGTGAAGTGAAAGTCACTCAGTGTCTGTTTGTGACCCCATAGACTGTAGCCTGACAGGCTCCTCTGTCCATGGAAAATCCAGGCAAGAATACTGAAGTGGGTAGCCATTCCCTTCTTCAGGGATCTTCCTGACCCAGAGATTGAACCTGAGCCATTTGCAAATGGATTGCTAAGGCTTACCTTGGTCTTCTAGTCATTTCTCTCTTGCATATGTCTGCTTCCTCTCTGCTCCTTTTATTTGACTTTTCTGCATTGGCCTGGCCCCGGGCACAATGTTCCTGTCTCCAGTGTTGTTAGGCACAGAACTTGTTGTCTAATTTTCTCTGTCTCTATAATCTTTGATGTATCCATTTCTTCTTAAAGGAAAACACACACATAAAGCGCCTCCAAATCCTTCTCAGTACTCGATCCTATTCTTCGAAAACAAAGATGAGAGGGGTCTAATTGAAACAGTTTATATGATATGTCTGGAATGCCCATGTCTTTCAAATGTAGTCAGAACATACAATAAGGATTGTAGTAAAATCACCAGATCTTCCTGTCCCATCTCTGTGTACAAAAGTCACTGTAATTGTGGCTTCCCATCTAGTCAGTAGCTGAGATTTGTGCTGAGTATAGTTATTACAAACCCTTTAATGTCGTCTTCACTGAGATTGATATCTTCAGGTCCCTATGTTTGAATTACTGTGTTTAATCTATCCTTTGAAATGATTTGTATCTATTAGGTCTGCTTTGAATAAAGCTGCTTATCTTTTTCTGGTATGAGAACTTCATCTGTAATGGTCAATTAAAGGGAAGGGATGGTTTGGAGACAAATCTGGAGATACGCCTGCATCTGACTCCTGCCCTCATATTGATACTCTCTTCTGTATTCTGTGTTTGATCCAGCTCCTCATTTTGGAAGTCTTGGTTGTGAGGGATGCTGTCAGTACTGATACATACAGCCCCGTAACTGGGGGTCCTATAGATTCCATTGTGAACTTCAGCCTGTCCACATAGGAGCTTTCTTACTTTGGGCAAGTCATTATTACATCTGAGCTTCAGTTTCTTCTTCTGAAAGATGGCTGCCTTGTAAGAGTGTACAAGTGTAAATGGGATAATCTGTAGGATAATTCCTACAGTGTTTGAAACTTGGTTGGTGCTTAGTAAGCAGTATCATTTTTTGTTTCGTCTTGCTTTTGTTTTTGATCAGAGGGCAGAGGGAGAGTATATAAATGAATATGAATAGCAGTAATTTCTCTGAATGTAAAGTTGGAATGATTATGAATTCCAACTAGAAAGTCAAAGTCTTTAATAATGTTTTGGTTACCCTTAGAAAGCTCTTAGTTTTCCTTTAGTGATGTCGTGGTGATACTTGAAATACTTTTTATATTCTTTCTTGATAGCTTTCTCTTCTGAAAAGGAGGAAATCAGGGCTAGCTTATTCCAGATTGTGATATTGTGGGAAGGTGTAAAAGTTGAGGCCAGGCTATGTGGGTGAAGAAGAGGCGTGGTCTCCGCAGGGTCATGGCATTCAGGTTATTGCTTCGCTCATGAGTTCAGGCATCCTTCGCTACGGGAAATTTCAGTGATAGAACTAAATAGAATAAAAAGGATGAAAAGCATAGAGTAATATGATATGGATATGATGTAAATTTAATTCATGAAGCTAGTATTTTTTATAACTATGAAACTATTCAGATATGTTTTAGATAAAACTCTTTAAGATGAATACCACTAAGTGTGATCCCATACAGGCATATAATGTTGAAGCTGAATTTAAAAAATAAAGTTGAATATTCTATTGCTATGCCTTAGAATTTCTGACCTTTATTGAGCCCATCTTTGCTTGAAATGTTCCCTTGGTATCTATAACTTTCTTGAAGAGATCTCTGGTCTTTGCTATTCTATTGTTTCCCTCTATTTCTCTGCATTGATCTCTGAGGAAGTCTTTCTTATCTCTCCTTGCTATTCTTTGGAACTCTGCATTCAAATGGGTATATCTTTCCTTTTCTCCTTTGCTTTTCACTTCCCTTCTTTTCACAGCTATTTGTAAGTCCTCCTCAGACAGCCATTGTGCCTTTTTGCGTTTCTTTTCCATGGGGATGGTCTTGATCCCTGTCTCCTGTACAATGTCATGAGCCTCCATCCATAGCTCATCAGGTACTCTGTCTATCAGATCTAGTTCCTTGAATACAGTCACTTCCACTGTATAATCTTAAGGGATTTGATTTAGGTCATACCTGAATGGTCTAATGGTTTTCCCCAGTTTCTTCAATTTAAGTCTGAATTTGGTAATAAGGAGCTCATGATCTGAGCCACAGTCAGCTCCTGGTCTTGTTTTTGCTGACTGTATAGAGCTTCCCCATCTTTGGCTGCAAAGAATATAATCAATCTGATTTCGGTGTTGGCTACCTGCGGATGTCCATGTGTATAGTCTTCTCTTGTGTTGTTGGACCAGAGTGTTTGCTATGACCAGTGCGTTCTCTTGGCAAAACTCTATTAGCCTTTGCCTTGCTTCATTCTGTATTCCAAGGCCAAATTTGCCTGTTAAGAAGAGGTGGTAAGAATACACAGAAGAACTGTACAAAAAAGATCTTCATGACCCAGATAATCACAATGGTGTGATCACCCACCTAGAGTCATACATCCTGGAATGTGAAGTCAAATGGGCCTTAGAAAGCATCACTGCGAACAAAGCTAGTGGAGGTGATGGAATTCCAGTTGAGCTATTTCAAATCCTGAAAGATGATGCTGTGAAAGTGCTGCACTCAACATGCCAGCAAATTTGGAAAACTCAGCAGTGGCCACAGGACTGGAAAAGGTCAGTTTTCATTGAATCCCAAAGAAAGGCAATGCCAAAGAATGCTCAAACTACCACACAATTGCACTCATCTCACACACTAGTAAAGTCATGCTCAAAATTCTCCAAGCCAGGCTTCAGCAATACGTGAACTGTGAACTTCCTGATGTTCAAGCTGGTTTTAGAAAAGGCAGAGGAACGAGAGATCAAATGGCCAACATTCGCTGGATCATGGAAAAAGCAAGAGAGTTCCAGAAACTCATCTATTTCTGCTTTATTGACTATGCCAAAGCCTCTGACTGTGTGGATCACAATCAACTGTGGAAAATTCTGAAAGAGATGGGAATACCAGACCACCTGACCTGCCTCTTGAGAAATCTGTATGCAGGTCAGGAAGCAACAGTTAAATTCGACATGGAACAACAGACTGGTTCCAAATAGGAAAAGGAGTACGTCAAGGCTGTATATTGTCACCCTGCTTATTTAATGTATATGCAGAGTACATCATGAGAAACACTGGGCTGGAGGAATCACAAGCTGGAATCAAGACTGCTGGGAGAAATATCAATAACCTCAGATATACAGATGACACCACCCTTGTGACAGAAAGCGAAGAAGAACTAAAGAGCCTCTTGATGAAAGGAGGCTGATAAGAGGAGAGTGAAAAAGTTGGCTTAAAGCTCAACATTCAGAAAACAAAGATCATGGCATCCGGTCCCATAACTTCATGGGAAATAGATGGGGAAACAGTGGCTGACTTTTATTTTTGGGAGGCTCCAAAATCACTGCAGATGGTGAGTGCAGCCATGAAACTAAAAGATGCTTACTCCTTGCAAGGAAAATTATGACCAACCTAGACAGTATATTAAAAAGCAGAGACATTACTTTGTCAACAAAGTTCAGTCTAGTCAAGGTTATGGTTTTTCCAGTGGTCAGGTGTGGATGTGAGAGTTGGACTATAAAGAAAGCTGAGTGCCGAAGAATTGATGCTTTTGAAGTGTGGTGTTGGAGAAGACTCTTGAGAGTCCCTTGGACTGAAAGGAGATCCAACCAGTCCATCCTAAAGGAGATCAGTCCTGGGAGTTCATTGACAGGACTGATGTTGAAGCTGAAACTCCAATACTTTGGCCACCTGATGTGAAGAGCTAACTCATTGGAAAAGACCCTGATTCTGGTAAAGTTTGAGTAGGAGGAGAAGGGGACGCCAGAGGATGAGATGATTGGATGGCATCATGGACTCAATGGACATGAGTCTGTGTAAACTCTGGGAGTTGGTGATGGATAGGGAGGCCTGGCGTGCTGCGGTCCATGGAGTCGCAAGGAGTCAGACAGGACTGAGCAACGGAAATGAACTGATGATTTAGAATGTTACATTTGTCAATTAAGTTTTATTGTAGTAGAGGTGAATTTTCACATGCTGAGTGAAGTTCTGAGTTTTTCAAATCATTGGTTTACCTACCATGGGGCTTACCAGGTAGCTCAGTGGTAAAGAATGTGCCTGCCCATGCAGGAGATGCAAGTTTGATCCCTGGGTGGGAAAGATCCCCTGGCATGGGAAATGGCAACCCACTCCAGTATTTGTGTCTGCAGAGTCCCATGGACATAGAAGCCTGGTGACCTACTGTCCATAGGGTCAAAAAGAGTCGGATGTGACTGAGTGAGTGAGCACGAGCTACCTACTATGAGTCTCAAGTTCAATTCCTTTTTCATTCATTTTTCCTTTGTGTTTAATTACTCCTCCCCATATTCTCTGCTCACATGCCTGTCACTTAATGGTGATCCCCAGTCCGTTTCTCCCTGCACTTTATACTAGAATGGGTGCGGGCTGGGCATCAGAAACCCCGAGACTGTGGGTTTGACACGTCGGCACACCTGTTTTCTGGCTACAGCTGGTTTTCTTGGTCGTATGGTTCCACCCATCATGTGATTTGTGCCCCTGATGTGTTGCCCATATCAGGTGGATCATCTTTTCCTGTGCATTGCATGAGAAACATGGGAAGAAGCTGCTCCAGCTGTTCTTAGGAATGCTTGGAAAAAGCTGAGCTAATCTAACAGCTGTCCTTATTTCCTCCTTGCAATGCTTGTCAACTGATTGGTCCTTTATGGCCAGAGTAGCTTGTCGCCCCTCCCTTCCCATTACAAACTGGGGCTCCACCCACCTCCTCCTTCGAGTGACCACTGACCTCCGAGTTGTGCATTCATCACATTCGACCTCCCCAGAGTGCGTGATTCTGTGGACCATCGCTTCCTCCTTGAATCTCTCTTGTTCCTTGATTCCCAGGGAACGTCTCGTTGCTCCTTGTCATTCATCGATCCAGTCCCGGGCACCGTTCCTCTTTTTCTGCCTGTTTTGTCCATGAGACTTGGGTAGCATGGCCTCTGAGATGCATAGCTCATTCCTTATTTTCTCCCTTTCTTGGGAAAGATTATTCCCACAGCTTCTGATCTGGCTCTGTCTTGAGAGCCCTGGATCCATATTTTGCCCCCACTAGGTAGACTCCTTGACTCAGCTCTCTCACTGGTACTTCCTATTCAATATACCTTCATGGTACTGCACATCACCCAAGCTAATGTTCCTCAAAGCAATGATTCTTGATTGGGAGGGGGTACAAGGGGGATTATGGACCCCATTGAGAATACATTTTGCACAGTTATCACATACGTTTTATATAGAAACCCCTTCTCTCCTATGGTGTTGGACTCAAAACCTTTCTCTCTCTGAAAATGTCTCTGAGGTCCATATCAGATTTCTTTCCACTTGGCTCTTAACAGGGTATAGATGAAAGACTTCTTTAATTGATCTCCTGGCCTCAGTGGCCCTATTAATCCCAGAATCACTGTCTTGCTGACAAATTGATTTTCCTAAAGTACAGCACAGAGAACATAATCTTCACTTCAGCCACCTGCAGTGTCTCATAGAGAACTCAGAACACCCCAACAACCCCAAAGTGCTGTGCTATGGGGCCCCACGCTCACTTCTCAGGCTCATCCCCCACCCCCACACATGCTTCATCAGCCTGAACAGCCCCTCCTTCCCTGGGCCCCGTGGCCCCTCTCACTGGACCACAGCTCAGTGCCCAAGCCCCTGAACTTTCCTCCAAACTGCTCTGAGTGCTTCAGGGTCTCCTTTCAAAGGCTCTGGTTCTTCATCAGGGCCCAGCTCACACTTCCACCTCCTCCGAGCCTTTCCTAACTTTCTCCATCTGGCATTAGCTGCCTTTTCCTCTGAGCTGCTTTGGTGAGCTAATTCTGCCTCTTATTCTGGGAGCCGATGGCTCAACAGGTAAAGAAGCTGCTGCAATGCCCAAAACACAGAAAACGCGGCTTCAGTCCCTGGGTGGGAAGATCCCCTGGAGAAGGCAGTGGCAATCCACTCCAGTGTTCTTGCTTGAAAAATCTTATGGATAAAGAAACCTGGCAGGCTACTGTGCAAAAGCTTGCAACGAATCGGGCACGACTGAGTGACTAAGCGTATTCTGCGCTCCACATTTTTATTCATGGTGGTCTGTGTGCAGCCTCCAGAGAGGCCAGGGTCCCTGCATGAAGCACACGATGAAGGGTTAATGGGCTCAATGAATCAGCCTTCCTACGCTTTGTGATGTTGCTCCTCTAAAGGGCCGGAGGGGCCCCCACAGGTCTCTGGGGACTGGTGGTGGAACTGTGCATACCCCTGAGGTTGTCGAAACCCTTTTGTGTTGAGACCTCTGTCTTTGGGAGCCCCCTCCTTATCATTGTCACAGTGGTGGCTTGAGGTCACCCCTGGAGGAACTGGGCTTGTTCTGTCAGGGGTGGTCTGGAGGCCACCCGCTGGGTGTCTGGCCCAGCTCTGTCTCTGCTGGTGCTGGGGTCATGGGCACCAGCACAAGGGATCTGTTCACTTTGTGCCTCAGTTTTCTTTTTTGTTTTCTCCCCTTCAGGGAGCTCTGTAGTGTCCATCTCCTGGGATAGAGTGAGAAATAGAAAGGTAATGATCCTTGTAAGGTCATACATAGCGATATGCCGCACACATAGTAAAGGAATGTAAGGTCCTGGGAGGTGCCTGTTAGCTTCGAAGTCAAGGATAATTAGCCGGCAGTATGTGGGCTGCTGTGGCCCACACATGATGTATTGTTTTTCTGGGGCCAGGGAGTGTGGGAGTGGTTATGGAAGTGAAGTGATGTGAAGTCGCCTAGTCCGTGTCTGACTCTTTGCGACCCCATGGACTGTAGCCTACCAGGCTCCTCAGTCGATGGAATTTTCCAGGCAAGAGCATTGGAGTGGGTTGCCATTTCCTTCTCTAGGGGATCTCCCTGACCCAGGGATTAAACCCAGGTCTCCTGAATTGCAGGCAGACGCTTTACCATCTGAGCCACCAGGGAAAATAACAAGTAATGTGGCAGAAGAGACTGGATTTAAGGTTTCTCTTGAGAACATTAGAAGATCTGTGGTTGATAGTTGTTAAGAATAGATGGTTAAGCTCAGAAACCAGAGTCTGAATTAGTCTTATCCTTGCTACTTACAAGCTGTTTGACTCCATGCAAGGTGCTTAACTTCTCTGTTTCTCAGCTTCTTTATATCTAAATTGGCAGTAACTATGGCACTTGATAGGTCTTCCCAGGCTCAGTGGTAAAGAATCCACCTGCAGTGCAGGAGATGCAGGTTTGATCTCTGGGTCGGGAAGATCCCGTGGCGTAGGAAATGGCAACCCACTCCAGTATTCTTGCCTGGGAAACCCCATGGACAGAGGAGCCTGGTGGGCTACAGTCCATGGGATTGCAGAGTTGTGTGTGCAGAGTGTGCACACATGGTACTTGATAGGCTTCCTGGGATTGCTAATTGGAACAGTATCCTTAAAGATCTTGACACACTTCCCTGGTGCATAGTAAATAGTAGATAATGTGTGCTGGTTTTGGTGTTGCTGGTGCTGATTTTACTACCACTGTGGCTACCAGCTAGCAACTCTCGGCCCAAATTCCCTCCTGTGCCAACAGTTGGCATTGAATAGTAGATGCCCGCTCTCCAGTGGGACACGAACTTTCCAGGTAACCATAGTTCATGTCACTGCCGGTCACCTTATATGTGTCCTGCTCCCTTAATAACAGCTGTGTTTGTCTCCTGTTGACAGATCCCACCATTGGACATTCGTGTCCAAGAGTGCTGTGTTTTATGGTTCTTAACATGTGGCCCAAATTGATAGCATCCTTATCTCCTCTCCTGGAAACTTCTTCTCACTTTTCAGCCCACACCTAGTGAATCAGAAACTCTCGGGGCAGGCCTAGTGATCTACTCTTAGAGCTGATTCTGGTACCTGTTAAAGTTTTACTACTGATTTCACACATGTACTATATTCATATTACCTATGTTTGGTTTCCATGTAAAGTTTAAAATGTTGTGTTTTGTTTTTAGGCACTTCAAATGATGTGTAAATTCCACGCTAGGGCTGCTTTTCAAAATGTGCTTCCTAAGCTGTTCACACAGCTGGGTATGGGTTCCTCTGCTTGGAGGCTTTGTACTGGTGACATCTAAGTGTATGTGAACTTTGATCTGTTAACTTACTGGAGGAATACAGTTTACCTAGGGAGATGGTGAGAGAATTTCAGAAAGAAGACAGACCTTAGAAAGTTATGGAACAAGCTGCATTTATATGAATCTGGAATGTATGAAGTGATGAGATGAACACAACTGAATTGAGCAATTATTTTATGTTGATGTCACAATCACTTTATCAGCCAGCTAACTCCTGTGAGCTGGGAATTCGCGCTGCTTCTCTATCTCTTCCTTCCCTTTTTACAGTGCTTTCTCTTGGTTTCCGACGACTAATTCTGTGTTGGGGCAATACGCTCTCCTACTTCCCCTGCATCAGGGGTATTTGGAAGGCCTTATTCAGTATGAATATTTACATTTTAGATTTTTACAAAAGCCCTTAATTGTGCTATGAGCTTACAGAGTTTACCAAAGCTGCTCTTTTCCCCCACCTGTCTTCTGTGTCATTAATGACTGGGTATAGTGCCCCATTCTCTGAGCCTTCTAGATTTTAGTATTTTTGATTGCTAGTTTGGGAAGTTCTTCTCAGGTAGTTGCTTTTCATTTTGTGAATGTGATTTTATGATGACTCTTCTCTAAGTTCTTGGTAGATTATTTTGTTGTATACCTCAGGTAGTCTGCTTTTGACTATAATATTACTGCAATGAAATATAAATAAATATCTCTGGAGGACAGATTTGCTACTGAAACTTTATCTTGAAAGGTATTTCTAAAATATTATTTCTTGTCTATATCCATTCAGTGTATATTGAAACTATTTAGATGTAAAATATACATGGGTTATATCACCAAGCCTAGTTTGATGGGTGGCTTAGATGCAGTTACTAATAATACATTCTTAGAGTCTGCTCATGATCACAGAATTTACTCAGTAAAGGTAACATGGATTTAGTGGCATCTCTAATAGTCATTATGACTTAATTCTTGTGGCAAATGAAAATCAGGCACTCGAAGTATTTTCTTAGAGTTTTGCTGATTGTGATATGCTATAGTTACAAATTTTATTTAACCAAAACCAACAGTACATAGCTTAAGCATTTTGTCAGTGGCTCTAAAATTGAAATGATGATAGACATTGGCCCCCAAGCTATACGTGTACTGTTCAGTAATCCTCCTTCCTTCCTGGTCATTCACTAGTGAACCCAAGGATGCCCCCGCTTCCCCGGCTTCTGTGTACATGCATAGGAGACCAACTAAAAAGAGCTTGAGCTTTTAAGAAATTTATGTTATGTTTTGAAAAGTAAAAAGTCAGTGAGAATTGGCTTCCCTCTTGCTTTTCTGGTATATAAAAATAAAGGTAGTTTGGTTTGGTATATTTTATCAAGTATTTATTGATTGCACAATCGCCCACACTCTCTGCCCTCAAAAGTGCACATAGGTTATTAAAGGAGTAGATATATCTGTGAATCAGTAATTACAAAGCAATGTGATCATTACAATATTTGAGGTATGACAGCATACAGATGAGGGAGTGATTGGGTTTGGGGGATGTTGGGAGGCTAGCCAGATGAGATTTCTTGGACTGAGTAACAGCAACTTAGAGTTCCATGGATGGGTAAAGGTTTTCTGGGTGAGTCAGAGGGAAACTTACAAGTTCATTGACACAGGGGTAAAATAGGAGCATGGCATTTTCTGATAGCTATAAACTTATATAAGAGAGTTCCAGGGATGGAAGAACAGTTAGAAGAAAAGGCTAGAAAGGTCGGGCAAGTGCTAGGATCTTTGGGGCCATGGAAGAAGACGTGGGCTTCACATTCTGATGGTTGTATTGGAGCTACTGGCGTATCTGCAGAGCTTAAGTACTCCTTTGCACATTTTATCTAGAAGGCACAAATCAGCACCCACAATTGCAGATGAACATACTTTAAGGTTTTTTTTTTTTTTTTTTTTAAACCACAAAGGGATTTGGGGAAATGCGGAGATATATAAGTACAAATAGGTCATCATCCTCTAAACATTTCCCAGTATGGATATTACTGATGGTGGGTCAGCATTTCTGTCTATATACATACCAAGAAATGGCATAATGACATATTCTATTTAAAATATTAGTAATTTATTGTCTGTTGAAAGTATCACGGGCGATACCAAGAAAACATGGCATATTTCTGTCTTTAAAACATGTTGCCTTTCTTAAAGAATCCTGACCATCATTAGAGGCTGCATTCAAGAATACTGCTAACTATAGGAAATCTGCACTGAGATTCTACCCGGATGTGGGAGAAGTAGTTGTTTTCAAACAGAGATGTGAGAAAGAGTGCGGAGGTGCTGGAAGGCTTTGCTGAATAGGTGGAATAGTGAAGCACCGTTAGAGTATCTGCTGGGCAGAGGGAAGATCCCAAAGGCTAAGAATACAGTATTCTTACCCTTGAACTGTACACACTTAGGATGTATTTGACTGAAGCAACTTTGATTTCCAAGGATGTATTCTGGTATTTTATATGACTTAATAATGCTGCTCGTGCCTCCTCTAGCGTAGTGGCGTACTGGGGAAGAGGCCATTTGTAATTGTAAAGAGAAGTACCTTCATCTGGTGTCAAAGGGCTTTCTGACCTACTCCCCAGAGGCTTTCCATCTAGCATCCATTTCAACCTCTAACTTCAGTTCTCACCAAAGAACTTGCAAGTTGCTGGGTTTTTTTTTTGTTTGTTTTTTAAATTGGCAAGTGAGATACAAAAGCAGTAGTGTTGTTTGAATTACATGCAAAAGAACTTGAGGCATTTTAGAGTGAAGGAATATATTTTTTTATATTAAAAAAATATGTGTTTTTAGAAACATACATTTCCCCATAATACAGCTTTTCCAAAGTGGAAGTGAATGCTCTTGAAAAGGTGACCTCTAGTGGCCACCATTTGCTTCCTATTGTGCTTTCTCTTACTAAGGCTTTATTCTGCTTATGAATAGATTACAGTGGAATTAAAGTTGACATGATCCTTTCTATAAACCAGTATAGTAAAAAGTAACACAACTTTTGTTCTAATCCATTTGTTTTCATTGCCTAGGTTTGATTTCCAAGTAAATTGTCATTTGAAGTCTCATCAATAAATAGTTAACCATGATAAAGTTATCAGCCTAGGGTTATATTGTCCGACTGACTCGTATGATTTTCCTGAGTGAATGCTGCAGTCTGTCTCCTTTTCATGCACGGTAGCCTCTCTGTGAATCTTTTACATAAGAGTATATATATTAAGGGATCCATGCAAATGTTAGTTGCTGCCAAAAAGAGAGTTGCTTCTTTAGCTAGAAACAGTTGATTTTGCAGTCGGCAATCAGTCCTACTGTTGGTTTGACTGTGAGTATATGGGATTCTGGAGAAATGAAACGGAGCAAAACACACAAAGAAAACAGCCACGACAACAAACACTTTACCTTCTAGCCTTTTGTTGTTCTTGCTGTCCTTACTGTTGGACTTCCTGTAAGAATCATACACCTTTTTTGCAATAACTGTATAGAAGAGAAGCATTAGGACAAAAACAGTCCAGAAGATGAACTGGGAAATGTAATTCACTGCTGCATGCCATCTCAGCCCCAGAGGACCCTTTAAGGAGGCACACTTTTTCACAGAAGATGGTGTTGCTTCCTTGTTGCTCAAGATCATGTTTGGCAGCGAGAGGAGGAACAAAAAGAGCCAGATGAGGGTTGAGACCCCTTTTGCAAAAGCAGGTTTCTGTACGAAGAATTTTCCGAAAGGTCTGATGATCTTGAGGAACCTGTCAAAGGCTATGAGCCCCAGCAGTGTAATGCCCACGTACATGGTGTCATAAAAGATAACGGCAGAGAAACGACACACGAAGGCTCTGAGCTGCCAGGGTCCGAGACGAGCGTCGGAGAGGATTTTAAATGGAAGCGTGAATGTCATTATCAAGTCAGCCACCAAAGTGTTTTTGAGGTATACAACGAAGGTGGAGGAGCTGGGAATATGAATGAACACCCACAGGGCCAAAGTGTTCAGCAGGATGCCCATGAAGAAAACAATAGTGTAGATGGCCGGGAACACCAGCTGTGCTGTCCTCAGGTCTCGGGGGCACCGCTCAGACCCGTTGAAGCCCTTCGTCCCTGTCACATTCATGGTTTCCAGTGTCATCTGTTAAAAAAAACATATACACAAAGTAAAACAAGAAGCATTTCATGATTTCAAAATGCTCCTTGTTAAAAACAGACTTTAGGTTTGCAGCGTGTTTGCACCTTAAATTTATTCATCACATTTAATAAATCCGTTGAGAAAGCACATGTTGTTTCTGGCTAGCATTTTTAAAGCCCATAGTACAGTTTTGGTACTTAATTAACAGTCCCATTACTTTCACACCCTGATGAAATCCAAATAACAGACTCTACCCCATTCACAGGTTCTACTTTTAATTAACCTGGCAGTAAAATAAAACTGGCTAAGAGGTAAAAGTATCCATGTTGCATTGCTGTACATTGTGTCATTGTCTGTGCTTATAATCTATGGTTTATAGAATGTTAAACTTAAAGCATTTTTCCCCCTTGAAAATATTCTATCGTTTATAAGCAAGCCACTCATAATAACAATTGAAATTCACCTTTGTTTGGAGGGAAACTCAGCTCAGTGTCTTCCGATCGATCGAGGCAGTCATTAGTTCAGCCCATGAAAGGCATATGAAGCAAATGCTGTTCTGCTTTCTTATACCAAGTTTCCTTCCTCATTTTCACGTGTGCAGTGAGATCCATTAGAACCTCTTCGTATGTAATCCTTTGAGGGGTTCTTTAATAAGGAACCTCTTTATTTTAAACTTAGGTATTGTTAATGTACTATGGTTTGAAAAAATCAGCTCGGTTGCAGTCATTTTTATATTTTTCTCGTATAATAACTTTCCTGCAGTTTGTCTTCTCTACATGTTCAGTGAAATTTTTAATGGCTTATAATTACAAGAGGGAGAAGTTGTAAAGAAAATAGCCTTAAATTATAGGAGAGTAAGAGTTGACTCTAAAACCAGACAGCATCATCATCTGCGTGCACCCCTATAGACTGTTCTTTTCAGAAATTTGTGTTCATTGGGATGACCTGATGATTTCTATAGACATTTATCTTAATCTTTTGTTTGGTCTTTCAACCTTTGAGAGATGAAGTGATATATTTTCTAAGAGGTAAGGCATATTAGACCCAGATTTTGGGAGTTAGAATTTCAGAATCATGTATAACTAGGTAGTAGATAATAGACAAATGATTTAGTAGCTTTGTGCCTCATTTTCCCCATCTGTACAATGGGTTTAATAATACTGCATACTTCAGTGTTTAGAGACTGAGATGAGTGCCTAGAATAGTGCTGACTACATGTGAAGCATGAAAAAAATGTTAGCTACTCACTGCTCTGGTGAACGAACTTCAGATTTAAATGGAAATACACTATTTTACTTATGGGAAAGCCATTTTTGGAACTCTGTTCCTGTATTTGTGACTTTGCAAAGTGCTAAAGATTTCAGGAATTTCATCAACCTTGAGCCGAGTTCTGTAAAATTTCTGAAAGGATGTAATTGCTGCTTTTGTAAGGAGAAAGTTGTTGTCTATGAAGAAATGTTTCCTCACCAGATAAAGTGAATGAGGAAATTAGGAGATCTTATGAGGTAATGTGGATTTCTCCATGGTGAGTTTCATTTCATATTTCTTGATGTGAGTTTTACCACAGGATTGGACTAGACTGTTGTGTTGGCTTGATCGAGCATTTTTGGTGAATTCTGAGAATTCAGTAACCCACTGGACATTTTTCTGAGAGAATAGGATGCCTAATAATTTGGGTTGAAACTACCATTGTGGTGGCACAGTTTGAAAAATTGGTATTCTGGCAGAAAAATGGATAAGAAAGCTGTGGTATATATACACGATGGAATATTACTCAGCTATTAAAAAGAATGCATTTGAATCAGTTCTAATGAGGTGGATGAAACTGGAGCCTATTATACAGAGTGAAGTAAGTCAGAAAGGAAAACATCAATATAGTATATTAATGCATATTTATGGAATTTAGACCATATGACCCTATATGCGAGACAGCAGAAGAGACACAGATGTAAAGAACAGACTTTTGGACTCTGTGGGAGAAGAAGGCGAGGGTGGGATGATTTGAGAGAATAGCATTGAAACATGTATATTATCATATGTGAAATAGATCGCTAGTCCAGATTTGATGCATGAGATAGGGTGCTCAGGGCTGGTGCACTGGGATGACCCTGAGGGATGGGATGGGGATGGGGAGGGAGGGGGGAGGGGGGTTCAGGATGGGGAACACACGTACACCCATGGCTGATTCATGTCGATGTATGGCAAAAACCACTACAATATTGTAAACTAATTAGCCTCCAATTAAAATAAGTAAATTTAAAAAGAAAAGAAAAATTGATGTTTGACTTAGATAAATTGTTTCTTGGAAATACAGATTTTGAGTTTTATTAATGTTATGGAACATAATTAAAACATATATCCTTTTGTTTGCTTCAGTAGAGAATGCAAACAAACTTAGACAAAAACTTAAATAGAGGAATTAGACCTATGTAATTAAGTATAAATTTCCTGATGGCTCCAAATCCATTATTTACATGCAGGTTTGGGATAGTTTCAGTTTAAACAAGGGAAATGCTGTACAAGTTAGTTTCATAATATGAAAACTGGAAATCACTTTTTGGTGAAATTTCAAAATGCCAAAGAGTGGGAAACCTCAAAAGGGGAACTGATTTATGGTGGCATTTCTAGAGTTACAGAAGTATCTTCTCTTAAATATAGGTTTCAAAATGTTTGACCATAGGAAATATCCAACAGACTCCTTTATGTCTGTGTGCTTCATACATGTTAGCCATTGGTCTCTTAGTTCACAGCAGTGTTGGTACCCACTAGGGGAGGGTCCTCTGCCTTGATGCTGCACCTGAGAGGCTGTGATGGGAGGGGAGCAATGCTCATGAGCCAGAGTGCCTGGGTTCATTTCCTTGTATTCCAACTTACTTTTCTTGTGACCTTGGTCAAGTTACTTATGCTGTCTATGAAACCATTGTCCCCTCATAACAATGAAAATAAATAATAGCATTTGCTTCATTGGGTTTTTAAGGGTATAACAATGTTTGAATGTTTGCCAAGTGCTTTCAATAACATTTGTCAAATGGTTTATGTTAGTAAGTTTCTTGTAAGTGAAATTAAAAATGGAATACTCTATACCTGTGGGAATAGCCGACTAAAGGAGTGAATCAAAGAAGATATACCATGAAAGGTCCTAGAAATTATTATGATTTGGCAGGTTCCTAAACAAAACATTTAAAATCTCATCAAGCTCAAAGGGAATTTAGTCAAAACCAATGAAATCACACTAGATATACTGTTCTAAGTGACTATGTGGTCTTTCTTAAAGAAATCAGTCCTGCATTGGAAGGATTGATGCTGAAGTGAAGCTCCAATACTTTGGCCACCTGATGTGAAGAACTGACTCATTGGAAAAGACACTGATGCTGAGAAAGATTGAAGGCAGGAGGAGAAGGGGATGACAGAGGATGAGATGGTTGGATGGCATCACCGACTTGAATACGAGTTTGAGCAAGCTCTGGGAGGTGGTGAAGGACAGGGAAGCCTAGCCTGCTGTAGTCTATGGAGTCGCAAAGAGTTGGACATGACTGAGCAACTGAACTGAACTCTTACAAAAAGCTCAGAGATCTGTCCTATTTTACAGATGAGAAAATGGAATCACAGGCGTTAAGCAGGTTGCCCAAAGTCCTGCAACTGAAGCCCTCTGCAAACCCAGACAGTTTGGTTCCAGAGCCCCCTGCTTGGAACCAGGCCCTCTCTCTTCTGACTGCTGGAGACAGGATGAGTGTGGGAGTGCTTATCAAATTCTGGAGTTTTTGAGCTGGATGTTTCTTGTTGCTAAGAGGTATAATCCACTTTGGCTTAGACAGTAAAGCGTCTGTCTACAATGCGGGAGACCTGGGTTCGATCCCTGGGTCAGGAAGATCCCCTGGAGAAGGAGATGGCAATCCAGTCCAGTACTATTGCTTGGAAAATCCCATGGACAGAGGAGCCTGGTAAGCTACAGTCCATGGGGTCGCAAAGAGTCAGACACGACTGAGCAACTTCACACACATAATCCACTTTCATGGATTGGTGAAACTCTCTGTCTCAAAGTGAGGTACTCAGTTGAAAACATAAATTGGTTCACAGCAGTATTATCAGGAGAGAGTTAAATATGTAAGGAAAAGTATTAGAAATTAGAAGCCTGCCAAATGGAAATGAATGAAGAAAAACCATAGCCTTGACTAGATGGACCTTTGTTGGCAAAGTAATGTCTCTGCTTTTTAATATGCTATCTAGGTTGGTCATAACTTACCTTCCAAGGAGTAAGCGTCTTTTAATTTCATGGTTGCAGCCACCATCTGAAGTGATTTTGGAGCCCCCAAAATAAAGTCAGCCACTGTTTCCACTGTTTCCCCATCTATTTCCCATGAAGTGATGGGACCAGATGCCATGATCTTAGTTTTCTGAATGTTGAGCTTTAAGCCAACTTTTTCACTCTCCTCTTTCACCTTCATCAAGAGGCTCTTTAGTTCCTCTTCACTTTCTGCCATAAGGGTGGTGTCATCTGCATATCTGAGCTTATGAATATTTCTCTCGGCAGTCTTGATTCCAGCTTGTGCTTCCTCCAGCCCAGCGTTTCTGATGATGTACTCTGCATATAAGTTAAATAAGCAGGGTGACAATATACAGCCTTGACGTACTCCTTTTCCTATTTGGAACCAGTCTGTTGTTCTGTGTTCAGTTCTAACTGTTGCTTCCTGACCTGTGTATAGGTTACTCAAGAGGCAGGTCAGGTGGTCTGGTATTCCCATCTCTCTCAGAATTTTCCACAGTTGATTGTGATCCACACAGTCAAAGGCTTTGGCATAGTCAATAAAGCAGAAATAGATGTTTTTCTGGAACTCTCTTGCTTTTTCCATGATCCAGCGGATGTTGGCCATTTGATCTCTTGTTCCTCTGCCTTTTCTAAAACCAGCTTGAACATCTGGAAGTTCACAGTTCACATATTGCTGAAGCCTAGCTTGGAGAATTTTGAGCATTACTTTACTAGTGTGTGAGATGAGTGCAATTGTGCAGTAGTTTGAGCATTCTTTGGCATTGCCTTTCTTTGGGATTGGAATGAAAACTGACCTTTTCCAGTCCTGTGGCCACTGCTGAGTTTCCCAAAGTTGCTGGTATATTGAGTGCAGCACTTTCACAGCATCATCTTTCAGGATATGAAATAGCTCAGCTGGAATTCCATCACCTCCACTAGCTTTCTTTGTAGTGATCCTTCCTAAGGCCCACTGGACTTCACATTCTAAATTTACAGGTTAAAAAAGCCATGTTATGTAAACATAAACTTGTTTATTAACGAGGGTGTATATCTTTTCATATTTTTAATATCTATTTGTATTTCTCTTGGGGATTGATTTCTCTTGTCCCTTTCCCATTTTTATTTATTTATGTTTTTAATGTCAGGCTGTTTCTTTTATTGGCTTGTAAGTATATTTGCATATTTTGTTCCCACCAGCATCAATAAATCCCACTTTCCACTTTACATGTTACCAGCCAGCCATTATGACCTAGATCAGCCAAAGGGACCTACAGATGTTTTCAGTGCAAAGCTGCTGAAACACTGAGATGCATGAAGAGAGGGCTCTTTCTCTATACAGTGCATTTCTTTGAAGTTTTAGGGTTCCAGTGCAGGGCTGTCAGTCTTCTAAACAGCCAGGTAGTAAGTATTTAGGTTTTGTGGCCCCTCAGTCTGTCACAACTACTCAGCCCTGTTGTTGTAGCAGGAAATCAGACATAGTAAACCCTGGGTGCGTGTGGCTGTGTGCTAATAAAACCTTACAGACAGTGAAATTTGAATGTCATACAACTTTGTGCAGTGTGAAGTTTTATCCTTCTGATTTTCCTCTTGCAAATATTTGAAAGTGTAAAAACCATTCTTAAATCACAGGTTGTATGAATCAGGTGCTGGGCTAGATTTGACTTGCAGGCTAAAATTTGTCACACCTGCTTTAGACTATTTATATAAGAAACCACTGGGAGAAAATGCCAGTAACCAGCAGCATTAGGACTTTTTAGCCACCATTATGGGCACGACTGTGTTTTGTCTGTCTCATCTTCTGAATCTGTATCTACAAAATTTGGTGTCTCTCTCTCTCTTTTGAAGTTATTGTGAAATGAGAGATATATTGTGTATATGAAAATTCCTAAAGCTAGAGATAGTGACATGTTCTGTGTAAAATGAGTACTCCATAAATAGTGATCTCTTAATCTGTCTTGAATGGGTTCAGTTTGATATTTGATAAAGGAGTATATGCTTCTAATGTATTTGAATAAAAACTCTCAAGTATGGTTTAGTATGATCAGTTTAACATAAATTTTTCATATTATGTATAATCTAGATAATTCCAAACATTGAACAAGTTTGTTTGTTTTGCAAAAGTATTGTAACACCATTAGCTTTTCTGGTTATTTCTCTTATTGAAATCATCATCTCAGTGAATGCATTTAATTCCAAATGAAAGATTATTCAGGAAATCTCTGCCTGCCATGCAGTCTTCCTACACCTAGTGTGACCCTGGCAGCATGACACGGCCAGCTCTAATCCGTGGCCAGTCTACCCTTGACTTGGCTAGATTGAGGAGTAGATCTGCCCTTTATATTTCCCATATTCAAAGTAAGGTAGTCAGATTTGTTGATCCTTGTTTCTTTTCCAGCTCAAATATCCTGGTGTTCTTACAGAACGAGTTTGCTCATAGGACATTAGAGTGAATTGCATTGGTCTCTCTGGCAGAAACGGCTACTGCCTTTGCTCTAGCAGTAAGTCGAATATACATCTTTTTTGATTCATATCTCTGTGTGCATCTACACTGACATCCAGTGCTCGCTTTCAGAAGTACCAGAGAAGGAAATGTGGCTGCTTGCTTGAGAATAGATACTGTCTAGAGAGTTAAATGAGCTCAGCTTTGTACTGAGATTTAACTTAGTAGAATAGAATCTATTATATTGGAATTCGGTGAACTTCCTTTTACTACAGCTAATCCCTTTTATTTCTTCTCACATTATATTTAGATATTGGTATGTCTGCTTTGTATTTGGGAATCACCTCTGAGGATCATAAATAATTGATAAATTGTGTCCATTTCCAAGTGTGATGTGTGTTTTGTTTACATTAAAAAAACAATATGGCTTGTGTGGAATCTCACAACATTATAAGTTTGACTTAATTTTTCATTTACATATGAACTAATTGGAGTCCTGGTGTTTGAGTGGTAAAGAACCTGCCTGCCAATGCAGGCGAAGCAGGTTTGATCCCTCAGTTGGAAAGATCCTCTGGAGAAGGAAAAGGCAACCTACTCTAGTATTTTTGCCTGGGAAATCCCATGGACAGAGGAGCCTGGTGTGTTTTAGCCCACGGGATTTTAAAGGGTCAGACATGACTTAGCATCTAGACAACAATAACAACAATGAACTAATTGACATGAGATATCACCTTCAAAATAGATTTTGCCTAATCAGGTCAGTCGCTCAGTCGTGTCTGACTCTTTGCGACCCCATGAATCGCAGCACGCCAGGCCTCCCTGTCCATAACCAACTCCCGGAGTTCACTCAGACTCATGTCCATCGAGTCAGTGATGCCATCCAGCCATCTCATCCTCTGTCGTCCCCTTCTCCTCCTGCGCTCCCAGTCCCTCCCAGCATCAGAGTCTTTTCTAATGAGTCAACTCTTCGCATGAGGTGGCCAAAGTACTGGAGTTTCAGCATGTAATAAAAAGTATAGTATTGGTGACTATCCTTTCTTAAATAGATTCATTTGATATAGGAGTATAGAAAATATGAGTTATAGTATCTCATAACTTTGAACAAAGAAATTCCAACAAAGTATGTTTTAGAGTTTAATGTTATTTATTATATACACAAATGACAAACAGGTAATTCCCAACATTTTCATCACTTTCCTGTTAATGTTCATGCTGTTCAACTGCATAATCTTATTTAATTTGTTTTTCTCATAGGGGAAATGTTCACTAGCCCAAAACATAGGCAGTTTTTAGAAGCTAGTTAATAGAGATCAGTATCAATGATGGTACTCTATTTACTAAAGTTATCAAAATATGAGTAAACCAGTTCCTGTGCTGTTAAAGAAATATTCATAAGTTCCTGGTATTTGAATGTTGTAAAATAACTGTTTTAATAACTTTGCTATTTCTGCTGTTTTTCTTGAGTAGTTTTAAAACCTTTTAGTCTGATCAGTTACCATTTCAATTAGTTTAAATCCCTTAAGTTTTTCCTCATAATTGGAAGTTAGTAGTGACTGTTTTTACAGGTCTCAATTACTTAAATTTTTATAAAGAATATCACATAGGTCAGCATTTGGTTAAGGGACTGCAATATATACATATATATATATAAAAGCATGTATAAGTATATATACATATATTAGTATATAATAATTGGTGTGATTTTATCAGATTTATCATTCTTAGCTGATATAATAAATTCATAATAGGATGGTGATCAATGTATTTTTTTAAATTATAGTATACATTATTATGTGGTTACCCGTTTTGTCAAAACTCTACGTATCATAACCTGTGTGTAGTTTTGCATGTGGCAGGGTGATTGGATGCAGTTTGTTTTGCTACACAGCTACATGTTAGGTTACTTCTCTGCTTCTTAAGATTGCTTTCAGTATTGGACAAATAAATGAAAATTGCTTTCGTAGTCTTTTATTTATTACTTGTTTCAAGAGTTATTGTTACTAACTCAGCTACTTCTTAGTCAGTGTTAATATTTTCCACATAGTGCTTGCCTTTGGGGAGTTCTGTACGTGAATAGACTGAAATATTATCTCAGTTTATTTACATTGGTGTCTCCTCACTTGGGTCACTGCCGTCCTGTCCTTTTTTCCTATTGTCATGGGATGGAGATGATGCAGAATTGGAACATCTCAGCATACTCATCAGGGAATTTTTGAAGGATTTGCAAAGGAAAAAGTAGATGAATGGATCCAGGCATGCATTTAAGGACGTTAACCAGAGTGTGCTCTCTTTTACGTAGAACAGAGTATTCTCAGCAGTGCAGTCAAAGACGTCCCGGGTTTGACTCAGGGTGTAGGGAATTCGGGCAAAATGGAATGGAACAAAACATATAAAAAATACAGCAATGATAATGAAAACCTTGATGTTTACCTTTTTCTTGGGGACTTTGCCGGCGCCCCTTGTTCTCACATATGACTTGTACAGTTCTTTGGTAATGAGCGTATAGCATACGATGACAATTAGAAAATTAATCCAGAAAATGACTTGACAGACATAATTGACTATTTCATGCCAGACCAGACCAAACTCTGACTTCAGAAATGAGCATTTCTTCACAGTCTTGTCACTCGGCCTCCTGTTGGTCAGAATCATGTTAGGCAAGGAGATTAAGAACATGAACGCCCAGATGACAACCGAGAGAATCTTAGCCCCCAAGAGATTGTTGGGGTTGGCCGTCTTAAAGGGCCTGGTGGTCTTCTGGTAGCGATCAATAGTTATTAGTCCTAGGAATGAGATACTGATGTACATCGTGAAATAGAACACGACAGAGGTGACTTGGCACACAAAGGCCCTCAGATGTCCTGTTCCCAGTTTAGTATCGCTGAGGATTTTGAATGGAAAAGTCAGAATCATGAGGAGGTCGGAAATGACTGTGTTCTTAAGGAAAATAATAAAGTTGGATTTACTGCGGATTTGAAAGAAAATCCTCATTGCCAGGCTGTTTGTGATGAGTCCAACAAAAAACAGGACAGTGTAGAGGAGTGGGAAGAGCACCTGGGTAATCTTGTAGTCTCTGCTGCACTGGCTGCTGTTCCCAGCCACAGAGGTGAGGTTGTCCATGGCTCGTGTCTCTCTCTGCTACCTAGAGGGGGATGGAGGGAATGATTACTTTCAGGTCCCTGCTATCTGATTTTGCCCCCATCTCTGGGTAACGTTTTTGGAGAGACTTCTCTAAAAATTGAGGTGCCTGATCCTCATTGGGGCAGTTAGTAAAGAACAGAAAAACCAAATCAAAATATTTCATAGTGGCAGATATTCTATTTGCACAGTAGAATTGTCTGAAGAATATTTTATGAAGATGTAGTTGCTTTGTATTTCTTATTTTTTGAATGTTTGCCTCTTATAAAACATTTTTGATCTTAGGCAAAAGTGCATATACATAAAACCTAGAAGAGAAATACTTAGGCTATGCTTTATTCTCCAGTTTCATTTCCTTACCTTCTGACTTTGTTGTTTTTATTCATAGTCACTTTTCCTATAGCAATCCTTACTCCTGGACTCATTTTCTCTAGTACCTTCAAAGGGTTCTAAGGAGAAATGACTGATAATTGCGTATAGACTTTTAAACTAAAAAGTGAAAAGTTTGCATAAAATCACTTGTATAAAATTTACTGTTAAATAAAAAGCAGAAAACAAATTTTTCCCTTTATAATTGGAATGTATTTCTGCCTCTGTATTGCTCTGTCATCCATTTGAAAATCAGCCTCACAGAGTATTCTTTGCGTGCAAATATTTTAACCCATGTGCATCTCTTTTCCAGCTTTGCTTAGTAAATTTTAAGGTTTCACGTATGTTTTCTTGACTATCATTCAGGGAAGAAATTTTAAATGGTTAAAAAAAAAATGAGGAAATGATTTCTCTATGTAGTCATTAGATGGCATTCCTCAAAATACCCCAGGCCTACTTCCTAGGTTTATAGAGTGTATGATGGTTACGAAAATGAAATATCAAGATCATGTCCTTGCCTGGATCTGTAGGTTTTTTTACCACAGCAGGCAGCAATAAAGGAAATTAACACTTGACTTGAATATGTTAACTTGAATACATTATTTGGCATCTAAGTTTTGAAATATAAAATGAAATCTGTAAAATTTGAATTTATCAAAAAACCAATGGAATTGATTGTAAAGAAAATATTATTCCTAAATATAAGACATGGTGATATTAATGCACAGATACCTCAATAGCAAGAAAAAAATTCTAAGTTCCCCCAGATGTCAATGGAATTCTTTTTTCCATCCTTTTATTATTGAACGTTAAACAAATTAAGGTTTACGTCATACACCTCCTCACCAGTTTAACTTAAAAAAAAGACTAAATAAACTCTAGAATTTGATAGAAGATAACCGACTTAACCTTACTTGCAACTGCCATTTTTCTTTGTTTATGCCCTGATAGTTTTGGAAATTATACTTTGAGAATGCTCATTTTTCATAAACTGTTGCTTGTTTATCAAGTATTCTTGACATGAAGAGCTTCAGCTCCCCCTAACTATAGCAAATCTGATTTTATACTCAAGATAAAATAACTAAGACCATTTGAATATTTTTTCCATGTTCTGTATAATTTCTTTTTAATGAAGAAGTTAATGGTTATCTCCAGCATCATTAATGCAGCTTGTAGTTTAGTTTATATTCAATTTAAGTACTCATATTGATACTGCTATTAAAGGTTTCCAACTTAAGAAAACTTGAAATAAAAAGTACACACACATCATAGTGCAAATACATATGCTTGTCTAAAACTTTTAGATATAAAATTACCTGATTACTCTTGATTCTGAAGGATTTGAATGTGTCCAGTAAGTGGTAGTTATTACAGGCTGTAGAGTGGCATCTGTTATTTTCCTTTTAATGTCTTAGTTTAGCTGCTCACACTCTTTATGATAGAGAATCTGCTGAGGTTTCCTCAGTCAGGTCTTGAGTGTTCTGGAGAGAAATAGGGGGAGAGAGGAAGAAGACTTCACAGTCAGAAATTACCTTCAGATGCTGTGGACTCAGGGCTGTGCAGACACTGTATTTCCGTCTGGCCCGCTTTTAGGACTTCTTCTTTTATTTCCTTGGGAAATATGGGGCACGGAGGGTGAGAAGTCATCTTTGAAAAAGCAATTTAAAATCCTGTGGCTTTTTACTGAAACCTGCCATAGAGTTGATGCGTTGTGAGCTCTTTGGGTTATTTCCCATGCAAATGATAAGTCCAAGAGATCAAGGCTACTGATGTCTGCTTCCTGGAGAAGGCTGCAGACTTGCTTTGTCAGATGGTTATTTACCTGAAAACATATTGTGCCCAACACTGGAGATCTATTGCCTTTTAACAGGTAATCACATTAACTTGTAATGTGTGCTCATTAGGGATGTTAGGTCTCTTGCTCTTTGTTTTTTTTCCTGGTTAATAATGTCATTATTTTAAATCTGTATTTGATCAGCTCTTTGTAGGCGACACAATTTCCTCCCATTATAAAACTGAAGATTGTAAAATTACATTAAGAAAGAAAAAACCAGTTGTATCCATTGCTAGGCTTATTATATAGGACTTTTATGCCTATCTTGAATAGAGTTTAAACAAATTTCTTTTGACTTTGCCTTTGTTTTTTGGGGAAATATATCATTCAGTGAGGGCTTTCCAGGTGGCTCAGTGGTAAAGAATCTGCCTCTCAGGCAGGAGACATGGGTTCAATCCCTGAGTTGGGAAGATCCCCTGGAGAAGGAAATAGCTACCCATTCCAGTATTCTTGCCTAGGAACCTAAGAACCCCATGGGGTTGCAAAGGAGTCGGACATGACTTAGCGACTAACAACAAGAATCATTCAGTGAAGAGACTCACTATCACCTTTATATAAATATTGTGGATACTCATGCGTGTGTACACACTCACACACTGTTTCGAACTATAATGTCCTTCTGTTACCAGCAGATCCACTTGGGTAAGTGTCTTTGTTGTAAATATATCTTTTGGTTATTTATTTCTTCTGAGTTTTGAGTGTGTCTGTCTTAGTGTGGATTAGGTGATCTTCACGGACGGTTTTAAAAGTATAGAACAGCAGCGTCACCTGAGGAATCATAAGTGCACTTTCCTGGGCACCATTCTAGCCCCGGTGGTTCAGAAACTCAGGGATGCAGCCCTCATCTGTAGTTTCTTCACCTGTAGTTTCCTGTATGAGTGATGCTCATATTCCTTAAGGGTTGAAGGCCACTGATTTAAACTAGCTGAGAATTTTGTTGGCATTATGGATTTGAAATCAAGCTACAGATTTGGGTAATTTCAGTTGGAAATGTCAGTCACGTCATGGTCCCCATCTGTTAGTCATCTAGACGTCGGTTTGATGATATACTCTTGGAAAATTAATTTTATTTGTTGGTTTGGAGAAGAGATCATACTTTTTGCAAAAGCTTTTATGCCAAATACGCTTCAATAATAATAGCCCACTTTGGGTTTCTTACATTGTCATGAGTTAACTATTCTGTGAAGTAGGTAATCGTCTTATTTCTCTTCTCTGGATGAAAACAGAGGAGCAGAGCAGCAGAGTTAGAGACCCGATTCCAACTTATGCTCTCTAGTTCTAGAGCCTGCACCTGTGACCACTGTGTGCAAAAGTCTTCCCCATCTTACTGTCTCTACAACCCTTTGCCTGCACCGAGGCCCACCAGTGAGAGGTGAATGCCATGAATGGGATGGCTATACTCCTTTTAGGAAAATAGGAGTCATACTTGCCTTTACACCAGATTGATTGTCAGCTTTAAGGAATGTTTGTGAAGTGTGTCTAAGACCTTTGGATGAAACAAGGCTTGGGGGGTGGTGTGGGTGAAATCCTGACTATTTTCAACAAATTTAATATGCCACACAAAAGGAACACTAAACTCATTTATGTTTCCAGATTTCTATAGTGCTGTGACTAGGGAGTTGAGGGGTAAATGAAAGGCTCCAGATCTTGATCTAAATTAGCTTTATCTCTCCTCTGACTTTAACTCACAACCACACCTGTCTGTGAACCTTCTCTGATAATGTTTTGTCATTGGAAGATGACTGGAAAAGTGAACGAATTCTGTATACCCTAGAATTTTTATATACACATGGTTTAATTGGTTTCTTTTTTTTTTTTTAAATCTAGTCTACTAAAGGTAGTCTGTTTATCTGAAAATACATATTTGCTTCAAATAGGATTACAGAGAATGGAGAGGGCCATGCCCTGAAGTGGTAGGAACCTGTGGTCCTTGTGAAACTGGGTTGGGGAGGAGATGAAGAGGTAATGATGCCCTTGGATTAGCGCTTAATGCTATTTTAGTTTTTGTCTTATGGTTTTAAAATGCAGTTGTGTTGACATTAGTGAATGTCTGATGGAGCACATGGATTTTAACGCAGTTCTCATGTCATCTGGTTTGGCTTTACCTGTTAGAATGTAGAAATTTAGGTTAGATATTATAAGATACATTCAAAAAGTAAGGAGTATTGGGCATTGTGATGTTTAGCAAAAAAACAATAAAAGTATGCTATCTCTGGTGATCCAGTTTTGTCATCCTTGTCTTGCGTGTTTTGCTTGAAAGCAGAGGAGTGGCATCTATAATTAATCCGCTCGACAGCCATAATGCTCCTAGGATGCTCTGAGTTTGTTGGATAAAGGCCTCATTTTGGCCATACTGTTGACTATAAGCTATTATTGTACAAAGCTTTCCTTTAAATATCTAATTATAGGAGTCCCTGATTCTCTTGATTTAGAAAAAATTACTCCAGGTCAGGTGTCATACTACTGAGAAGCTGCTGCTAATTTCCTTCTTCTTTAGCAAAGCCTCCCTGCAGTGTGCACACCCATTCTCCTCCACCAGCCCAAGGCTTATTCCTGCTGTAACACTGATTTGAATATTCTATTCTATATAGAATAATATGGTCCATTGAATGCTTCAGCTGAAAGAAATAATGACTGGAGGTGAAAGAGTTCACAGCTCTAATCTCACCACCGTGGTCACATCCTTATGAACTCACACACAAGTTTTGGCAACATTTCTAGTCACTTACTTTAAAGAAATGAAGATGACTAACATCAGACTAGTTAATTCCAGTTTTCCCTTCTCAGAACGTTTGGCTTAAGGAACATTTTTCAATTGCTATAGTATCAATGCAACAAGCCTTCCAGAGTTTTTGGATGTGTATCCTCCTAATTGCTCTTAAAATCAATTAAGTCTTTGTGAGTTTGAGATATTATCTGAAGAAAGAAAACTGATTGATCAGGAGGATAAGATTTTCAGAACTCAGTTTATAGGGAGGTGACCTTCTTAACTCAAGGACAGCAGTGGGTAACCATGAAAGGGGATGGCTAGACTTCCATAGACTGTCCTGTGGATTTTTTTCTCCTGCCCAACAGATGTGTCCTTCAGGGTATCAACAAGAGAATAATCCTTTGATAATGATCTTTTGGGCTTCCCTGGTAGCTCAGACAGTAAAGAATCTGCCTGCAATGCAGGAGACATGGGTTTGATCCCTAGGGCTGGAAAAATCCCCTGGAGAAGGGAATGGCTACCCACTCCAGTATTCTTGCCTGGAGAATTCCATGGACAGAGGAGCCTGGAGGGCTGCAGTCCATGCAATCTCAAAGAGTTGGATATGAGTGAGCAACTAACACTTTCTTTGAGCTTTTACAGCCATGCAACTTCAGAGTGTTTTAATACTTAATTGAAAGAGCAGAACTTAACCAATATGTTTGGTAATATGTGGTCCATTTTCTGAGATTGACCTTATTCTCGTGTGTATGTTGCTATTTGAAGGCTTGTACATTTTCTACATGCACAAAAAATGGATGTAAACGAATCTTGTAGGCTATTGCAAGATGGTTTGCTTTTAAAAACGTTGCCTGTCTTCTTTGAAAGCTAGTAACAGCTATCATGATTTCCCCAGAAAATGTTAAATGTCAGAAAAGCTGTCTTCATGCCCCATGTAGAGAGTGACCAGTGCTTTGGGCTTTTTTCCCCCAGCTAGCTGCAGGCTTCTTTTTTTTTTTTTTTTAAATTCCATCCCCTGACTCTTACCTCATGACTTTGCCTCTGGCCCATTCCCTGAGCATAATAGGGCCAGTGAACTGATAAAAGCGTCTCACTTCTTCACCTCCAGATTTCCCTGTATTTTCACCAGTTTTCATTTCTGTCTGTGGTTAAGTAGAAAGATGTCCTCGTCTTTCTTCTGAAGTTAATCCAGACAAGAGATCACTGTTGCCTGTCTCCTTTGTCAGTATGATCTGCCTTCCAATCCGGACTTCCTTCCTGGAGACTCACTTGAAACATAGCTTTGAAATGAGAGTATGTCATTGGCCATCCTAATAAAGTGACCACTTTCCTCTCAAGCTATTTTTCTTTACACTTAGCTGCTAGTAAGTGTGGGCTACTTCCCTCACAGTCACCATTGCACCATCACTCTTACTCCAACCTCCTGTTTCCTCCTCTCTGCCCCTACCACTCTAGAGAAACTTCTCTTTTGAGGTTCACACAGTTTTTTGTTTGTTTTTTAAGAAACAAGTCAGGGAAGCCAGCATCCACTGTGATTTCTTAACTGTTTTCAACACTGTTGATGGCCCCTGTTATTAACTGTTGCTTCCCTCACTTTTGTGACCTTGACTTCTTTGGTTACTTTTTAATTATGGAGACTGTATATCCATCATTTGATGACTTATTTATCCCCTTCACTGTCTCAGCATTCTTCCCTCCCATACCCTTTCCAAAGAGAACATTTGAAACTTCCCAATCCTTTCCTAACTTCTTTCAGGTACCTCTTGATTTTGCTTCTTATTTTTTATTTCTACCATTAAGATCTAATTTATACCGTACAAACTTTTTTGGTCTTTCTCTCTGCCTCTCATTTCTCATCTTAAGTTTTTCAACACTTAGTTATCAAGCCAGCTTTTCTATAAAACCATGTTTTGTTCTTATCTTCACCCCTGCCCCATTCTTTTTGTTTTTTGGTTGATCTACTTAATTATTCCTTGTTTCACATATTTATCAAATATTAAGTGCCATTAAGGAGAATGCAACTGTGAATTAAATAAACCTGGGTTCTTTCTCACAAAGCTGACAGTCTAGTGGAGAAGATAGAGATTTAACAGATACTGAGAAAATAAGTGCTGTACACTGTGATAAATGCTCCAAAGTCTGTCCTCTCCACCCCTTCCCCTGTAGTGAGGGTTCTCACTAAACTCGGGTGACAGAAATGCTGTCATTGCACACAGCATTTCTACAAGTGCAGTTGAGGGTGTTGAGAGTATTTCAGGTGGCAAGAGGAGACCAGCAAAGGAAGGAAGTGCTCAGTGCCTTTGGGAAATACTGAGTGGTAATGTGGTTGTAGGGTGCTTACCGGGGGAGGTGCAGTAATATGAATGGGCAGCAGGGGGTGCTGTATCTGATATGCCACTAAGCATTTTTACAGACATATCTCAGTTCTCACCCAAACCTTGTAATAAAGGAGGTGTTATCAGTTTTTAGGGGAAGAATCTGAGGCTCAAAAAGACTCGTTATTCTGGACCATGGCATTGGCAAGGGCATACCTTGGGTGCAGTCAAAGCCTTCTCTTACCCTGATCTTGGGCTGTTACTTGATCAGTGTGGAGCCGTAGTACTCCGTGTCCATAGAACACATGGATCCTTCCTCTTCCCTGTTTGGGCCTCAAGCTCTGCAGATGCTGCTGGGATGACACTGAATCTGTACTCCTTAATCAGGGGACATTCATCCATGTATTTTTTCAGGGTTCATAGTACCTTGTCTTGCTGTAGGTAGGTACTCTCTAAACAGCTATTGCTAACATCTTTCCATCACCCCTCACACTCAAGGTTGCATCAGAACCACTTGACAGGTAACTTAACTGAAAACAATCACCAGGGCACATGACTGACATCTGAATTTTGTGCAGTTTCCTCATTGCCTTTCTGTTCCCTTTGTAGGGCTTATATTTACACATCCCACCAGACAAAAAGGAAGTATATCAGTAATGCTGTGGAGGAACAACAAAATCAGAGATTAGTGCAGTAGCTCAGGTCATAGAGCTATAGGAATCACTGTATATGTTGACTTCATGCTGGGATTAGGTCTGTCCGTTGAGACTTTGGAAGAGATTATGCAACTCAGGGTATTAAATAACAGCTTCTAGAAAACACTGCTAGCTTTTTTTTTTTAAAGAAGGGAAATTTGAGCACTTAAAATAACATTTGAGGCTGTGGTAGCAAGATAGATTGGCAGATTATGCAAATGTATGTTTCTGATAAAATGTTATAAAGAAGGAAGCGATGCAGGAAATGGTGCCTTGAATGCAGGCAGGTGAGAGAAAGACGGAAGGACAAAGAGAGACTGAGAGAACAGTCACTGAAACTGGGAGGAAACAGGGTCTCACTTCAAGACTGCAGGGGCAAAATGCTGCTTGTGCAGAGCACACACACGAGTGTACTCCATATTGAACATTAGTGTGCTTCAGGTCACAAGGACTCTGCTCTTTTTTGCAGCCACTGCTAATTTATATGCACAGAGTACAGTTTGTTTTTCCTGGGACAAATCTCCGTGAGCTTCTTAGGGATAGATACTAGTAGTGATAGTAAGTTCCTCACATGAGTAAATATGGGCAAATGGTAAGAAAAGGAGATGGGCTAAATGATAGAACTAGGAATTTTACCAAGAAAATTTAGTAATATAGGATCAAAGAGAAAAGATTACATAGAAAAATTCAAAACCAGGCATAAGAGAGGACATGTTTTGGATTATTTAACTTTGATTAAGGAATGTATTTTTGTGATGCTCTGCCTTAGTAATTTCCTCTCCTATGTAGGAAAAACAGTGATTGAATTCACTGTGTTTGGGATGGAGATGGGGCGGGGAGGGAGGTGGTGTCAGAGTGTGTTTTCATTTCCAACTATTTTTCTCACACCTAATAAGACCATGCTGTCTTTTGTTTGCAATTGGAAAGAAATACATTCTTGTGTCTTACACAGTCATGTTGGAAGTTAATGGAACTGTCTTTTTTTTTTTTTTTTTTTAAATAACAGTACTTGAGGATCCTAGCAAAAATATAAACTGTTTAAAAATGTTTAGTGAATATAGAAAACCGAGCTTACTAAGAAATAACATTTTCCATAAGGAAAAAAATAGAGCTAGTGTGTAATTAGGATGTGACATTAACACCATGTTAAATTTTAAACAATCAAGAGTCAAAACTTACTCTGTAAGGTACGCCCACATCAACTGCTTCTATTAAGACTTCAGGTCAGTTGACACTGTGGTTTTTTTTTTGTTTTTTGTTTTTTAAACTTTAGCAAGTTCCAAACTGGAAAAACAAGGGTGTTGCCAGTGGAGGTTGAGGTGGATTGAAAGGCGGGCCAGATGCCACCACCGCACGAGCCAGCATGGAGATGCTGTGGTTAGCGCATTTCATGTCCATGAACCCCACCCTTTAAACAGGGTTTTCAAAACGCGTTTTCTCTTTTTCAGGATGAATCTTCAAGTCATGAATGTAACCAGCGCACAATCCTTCTTTACGGAGTGGGAAAAGAGCGTGACGAAGCCAGACATCAGCTGAAGAAGATTACCAAAGATATTTTGAAAATCCTAAATAAGAAGAGCAACACTGAGACAGGGGGTAAAGAGCCCTCATGCATTTGCCCCCATTTGCTCTCTTTTGTCTTCTGCCTTAGCAGTCTTTATCAAAGTCATACGTGGCATGGTCAGCAGTGTTTCCTCCCCCAAATGACTGTTACATTGAAATATGAATAAGCACATTGAAATTGTAAGGCCTTGATTCCATTTATAGTTATATATTCCATTTATTTATAGGCACCATTTGAAATGGTGCCTTCCATGGATAGATAGAGGAAATTTTTACTTGCTCCTCTTTTTTTCATATTTCCCAAATTTTCTGCAATAGTCATACATGAAGTATTAAAAGAACTTCCCTGGTGGCTCTGAAGGTGAAGAATCCACCTGCGATGCAGGAGACACAGGATATGTAGGTTCAGTTTCTGTGTTGGAACGATCCCCTGGAGAAGGAAATGGCAACCACTCCTGTATTTTTGCCTGAAAAATCCCATGGACAGAGGAGCCTTGCAGGCTACAGTCAAAAGGTCACAAAGAGTCGGACATGACTGAGTACTAAGCATATGTGATAAAGTATTAAAAAATGGAAAACCCTTAGTCTAGAAGAGGTCTGTTCCCCTAATTCCATCCTTTCTCAAGCTTGCAGTTGGCTTATCATATTTTTGTTGTTGTTTCGTTGCTCAGTTGTGTCAGACTCTTGGCAACCCCGTGGACTTTAGCCCATGATGGTTCTTTGTCTGTGGGATTTTCCAGGCAAGCATACTGGAACAGGTTGACATGCCCTGCTCCAAGGGGGTCTTCTTGACCCAGGGATAGAACCCACATCTCCTGCATTGGCAGGTGTATTCTTTCCACTGAGTCACCAGGGAAGCCTCATCATATTTACATGATAATTTAAATTTGTGACAGTGTAGTGACTGATCTTTTCTTATGTTATTCAGAAGAATAGGTGCAATAGGTAGTGGAGGCTACCTGCATCTACAAACAATTTGTGTTAAGAATAAAATTGGGTCTTTGCTCCATAATGACTTTACTTGGAATGCTCTTTCCTCAATCTTTTTACATAGTTTTTACAGTGAAGTTATGCCTTTGTATTATGTCACCTTATTGCACAATTGGAATTTTGTAATTATCCGGTTCACATTGGCCTAATTACCCTTTCCAAAGTTTATTTTATTAGATAGTCATATGATTTAAAATGTGATATCATTTTGTGTACTCCACTACCACCAGTGGTGTTTATTTCTCTTTTACTTAGGTAACACAATGGGAAAAAAGTTTGGACTTTCCCTATGAAAATAGCACACTTCCCTCACATGGCATAAACCACCTCTAGGAATTCCACTTTGTTGTTCACTACAAAATAAATACTGTTTTATGAACCTTTTCCCAGAGGATCCATTCTTAGGACTTTAACTGAACAAAATACTGAAGCTTGTCCCCAGTAGATCTTTCCTACAGAAAATTTAGATATAACCAATGCAAATAGCTCTCTTTCCTCTCCGTCATTAAGGGTGCAGATGCAGAAACAAGGAAGGAGGGTGGCATGTTTTTCAGTCTTAAAGTGTGTTTTGGGCATCTGATGTATTAGAACTCAATGGGGCAGCTACCTTCATGTTATTTACATCAGATTCCCCAACTCTCTTCTGTGGCCACATAAGGAGCTAGTGCTGTAGGAGCTCCATGAGGTCGTGGAAGGGAAATGAAACCTGTTGCCATTATCGAGATTGTGAGGAGGGGGAAGAACTGCTCTAAAAAAACTGTCGATCTGCTATTTTTCTGTTTTCTCTATTAAAGAAAAGAGGAAATAGGCTGAATTTCGAAGCTCAGCAGCTGGCTAGCAAAATGTATCCGAAACTACTCTTTTGTATATTTGGGAATGGGATGGACACTTTCTCTTTAGGAGGTTCAGTAATACAGGCTTTTCCTAAATTAATTTTAACAAGTCTTTCCAGATCCTGTGGAATGTTTGGTGTTGGAAGGGTGAGGGGTAAGACAAGGAAGGAAGTGCTGTGGTGTCCTTTTCTGCTGAGTCCACTTCCTTTCTTTACAAAGAGTTTTTAAAAAATGTTTCACTATCGTCTGTCCTATCTTTGGATTAGTCTCTTAAATAGTCAGTTCTTGCTTGTGAACTCACCAGGAGATCATTGTTCTTCCATGCTAATTTTTGAGATATTTGGTACTAGAGGCACTGCTGAGGAGAGGGGCATCTTCATTGGTGATTTTGTCTTTCCCACATTCTAAATAAAACTCCTCATCAATCAGAGAAATATGTTTGTTAATTTGGGATAGCGAGCTGCCTTCTGCTAAGGAGTCTTAAGTTTAAGTCACTATGTAGACACTAGCATTGATATGCTGGTGAGGCCAAAAAACAGGTTGTGTTAGCATGTGTTTGATTTCTGGTTACAAATAAAAACATGAATTTGAGGAACTCATTAGGTATGCTCTCAGACCAACCAGACTTTGCCTGGGAGGGTGGGGTGGATTTATAATCTAATGTTGAAATGACATTTCAAGTCGAAGTAGGCAAGTCTCATTCTACATTTACATTGACAGGTCATCTTTGGATATGAATTTTCAAACCACTAATGAAGTTTATCATAACAACAAAAGCCCAAACTTCTAAGATTAGAGATTCAGTATATGTGCTGCTGAAGTGAGCACCAGGATTAGAATTGTTTTAAAAAATGGAAAACCAAAATTAAGCCACAGAAGAGCAATAATATATATTTTGAAAGCAAATGAACATAAAACAGACGAACATCTATGAATTACTATTATATTATTGCTTATGTAAATATCATTAAAATAAAATATTCCTTTGAGAACCAACAGTAATCTCTTAAATTTTTCTTCCACTTAGCTATGTGTAAGTAAATAGAGCCTATTAATATAGACGAACCAGTAAAGAGGCTCTTTTGAGTTCTCATACTGGGTCTTCATCCTCAATTCTGTTACTTTTCTTGATGACACACTTGGTTTTGGTCCCAAAAAAGACTGAATAAATATATTAACTTCACTTCCAAAGCTCATGGTATCCAAGACTATTGGTGTAAGCTTTCAGTCTTGGATCATTGATGTTAGTAAGTGAAAAATTCAAAACTTGAATATTTTAAACACACTTATGACCTGTGAGCAGTTATATTGAAGGCAAATATCACACTTAATTTCTACCTTTGAGAATAGATATTGAAAAACTAGTAGGTTTCATGGACTTCTTTATTCTTATTCTTTGCATTATATTTGGTGTTATTTGGCAAAAGTTACACATAATCTTGTACCTTATTTTACTCAGCACATTTTGATTCTCTGTTTGTTTGAGGAAATAAAACAGCCTGGGTTTTTTGCTTGTCTTTTGCCCCTAAACCATACTTGCTTGTTGTTGAAAGAGAAATCACCCAAACCCATGTCCATTGAGTTGGTGATGCCATCCAACCATCTCATCCTCTGTCGTCCCCTTCTCCTTCTGCCCTCAATCTTTCCCAGCATCAGAGTCTTTTCCAATGAGTCAGCTCTTCACATCAGGTGGCCAAAGTATTGGTGTTTCAGCTTCAACATCAGTCCTACCAATGAACACCCAGGACTGATCTCCTTTAGGATGGACTGGTTGGATCTCCTTTCAGTCCAAGAGTCTTCTCCAACATCACAGTTCAAAAGCATCAATTCTTTGGCACTCAGCTTTCTTCATAGTCCAACTCTCACATCCATACATGATCACTGGAGAAACCATAACCTTGGCTAGACAGACCTTTGCTGACAAAGTAATGTCTCTACTTTTTAATATACTGTCTAGGTTGGTCATAATTTTCCTTCCAAGGTGTAAGCATCTTCTAATTTCATGGCCACAATCACCATCTGCAGTGATTTTGGAGCCCCAAAATAAAGTCAGCCACTGTTTCCACTGTTTCCCCGTCTATTTGCCACGAAGTGATGGGAACAGATGCTGTGATTTTAGTTTTCTGAATGCTGAGCTTTAAGCCAACTTTTTCACACTCCTCTTTCACCTTCATCTTGGCTCTTTAGTTCTTCACTTTGTGCCATAATGGTGGTGTCATCTGCATATCTGAGGTCACTAATATTTCTCCCAGCAATCTTGATTCTAGCTTGTGCTTCCTCCAGCCCAGCGTTTCTCATAATGTACTCTGCATAGAAGTTAAATAAGCAGGGTGACAATATACAGCCTTGACGTACTCCTTTTCCTATTTGGAACCAGTCTGTTGTTCCATGTCCAGTTCTAACTGTTGCTTCCTGACCTGCATACAGGTTTCTCAAGAGGCAGGTCATTTGGTCTGGTATTCCCATCTCTCTCAGAATTTTCCACAGTTGATTGTGATCCACACAGTCAGAGGCTTTGGCATAATCAGTAAAGCGGAAATAGATGTTTCTCTGGAACTCTCTTGCTTTTTCGATGATCCAGCGTATGCTGGCAATTTGATCTCTGGTTCCTCTGCCTTTTATAAAACCAGCTTGAACATCTGGAAGTTCACGGTTCACATATTGCTGAAGCCTGGCTTGGAGAATTTTGAGCATTACTCTACTAGCGTGTGAGATGAGTGCAGTTGTATAGTAGTTTGAGCATTCTTTGGCATTGCCTTTCTGTGGGATTGGAATGAAAACTGACCTTTTCCAGTCCTGTGGCCAGTGCTGAGTTTTCCAAATGTGCTGGCATATTGAGTGCAGCACTTTCACAGCATCATCTTTCAGGATTTGAAACAGCTCAAGTGGAATTCCATCACCTCCACTAGCTTTGTTCATAGTGATGCTTCCTAAGGCCCACTTGACTTCACATTTCAGGATGTCTGGCTCTTGGTGAGTGATCATACCTTTGTGATTATCTGAGTTGTGAAGTTCTTTATTATACAGTTCTGTGTATTTGTGTCACCTGTTCTTAATATCTTCTGCTTCTGTTAGGTCCATACCATTTTTGTCCTTTATTGAGCCCATCTTTGCATGAAATGTTCCCTTGGTATCTCTAATTATCTTGAAGAGATCTCTAATCTTTCCCATTCTGTTGTTTTCCTTTTTTTCTTTGTATTGATCACTGAGGAAGGCTTTCTTATCTCTCCTTGCTATTCTTTGGAACTTTGAATTCAAATGGGTATATCTTTCCTTTTCTCCTTTGCTTCTCACTTCCCTTCTTTTCACAGATGGCTGTAAGGCCTCCTGAGACAGCCATGGTGCTTTTTTACGGTTCTTCTTCTTGGGTTTGATAGTCTTTTTCTTGATGGTTTTGATTCCTGTCTCCTATACAGTGTCATGAACCTCCATCCATAGTTCATCACGCTTCTGTCTGTTAGTTATAGTCCCTTAAATACGTTTCTCACTTCCACTGTATAGTCATAAGGGATTTGATTTAGGTCATACCTGAATGGTGTAGTGTTTTAGTTTAGTGAAATCTTTCTTAAATACAAAAATCTGTAAAACGACCTTTGTTCCCTGAAATTAAACTTTCCCATATAAGATGGTGTGTGAGGAGGCTTTTGTTTCAGTAGCATTTGACTACTTAGAATCACAGTGTTGGAAGAGAACCTTGAGATCATATAGTACAGCATTTTCTTGGTTTTAGATTTGTGTTTGTAAATACATATATTAAGAAGTATTTTTAAAAAGGACCTAATTATTTCTTGATCTTATCCTCAGAGCTGTCAATTACAAGAGCTCTTCTGGAATAAGCAATGTTCGTAGTATTTCTTACTGTTATTTTTTCCAAACTTCTCTATGTTAAATTGATAAAGTTAGCACTTTTCCAGTAATGTGGACAGATTTAATTCTTTCCTGTCCCCTAAAAAGTTAGGAATTGTGTAGGTTTCCCTTTTTACATATTAAGTTGTTAGACAGTCTCCTAACAAGATGCCAGTGGAGTTTTCTGTTATATTCATTTGAGCCTGGGTGATTTTTTTTCCCCATTCAATGTTGATATCATATTTTAAAAGTTAGTGAGTAAGAAATATTTAAGGAGGGATTTCTCATTAATCCTGGAGAAGGGAATGGCAACCCATCCAGTAAGTATTACTTGGAGAGTTACATGGAGAGAGAAGGTTGGTGGGGCTAGGGCTTTGGTTGCAAAAAGTCAGACACGACTGAGCAACTATCATTTCTCATTAATAGACAAAATTTAAGTATGTTACATAAATGAAAATAGTTAATGTTCAGAAAATAATTAGAATTACCTCCTCAATATGGATCCATCTCAGAAGAATTCTATTGAGTGAAAGATGACAGATATAAAAATATATATCATATGATTCCATTTGTATAAAGTGAGCAACACTAATCTGAGCCATTAGAGGGCAGGCTCTTGGTTCTCTGGGGCGAGGAGGTGACTGCCCGGAACCTGAGAGGGCTTCTAGGGTTTTGGTATGTGATTTTGTTATTTGAGTTTCATTACATTAATTAATTAATTTTGTGGAAATTCAGTGAGTCTGTATACTTTTCCGTATGTGTGTTACAGTTCAGTAAAAAAGTATCCCTGAAAAAGGTCAAGAGCTTCAATTAAATGAAAAATAATGTATCTGCTGTGTGTTTATTTAGTTGGAGATGAAGGACAGAAAGCCAGGAAGAACAAACAGGAAGCATTTCCAACCCTGGAGACTGTGTTCACAAAACTTCAACTCCTTTCATATTTTGATCAGCATCAAGTGACATCTCAGGTAGCCATTAAAGCTGATTTATTATTATTATTTATTAAGTAATATCTGGAAATTAATTAAGCATTTATAGTTCTACCTTTAGGAGAGTTAGGTCAAGATATTAATAACTGCTTATCTTATTTCTTAAAATTATATTTGTTTTAAGGATATTATTTGATTTGTACGTGATTTTCTTTTCTGCAGAAATATGTTTCAACTTCTAAGTAGAATCATGTATAAATTCACATTTCTTACCTTCCAAAATTAAAATAATACATAAAAGGTATTTGGAATATTGGTCTTCTAATTACTTTCACTTTTTTCACATAGATTTCTAACAATGTGCTAGAACAGATCACAAGCTTTGCATCAGGAACATCATACCATCTCCCATTGGCTCACCACATTCAGCTCATCTTTGATCTCATGGAGCCAGCACTAAATATCAATGGACTCATTGACTTTGCAATACAGGTATCAAAGGCATCTGCCTTTTAGCAAAGCAAACCTACTAGGCATTGTACAGTTTACAGTGAGCCACCCCATGCAGTTTTGTATAGTTGAGACATTCGATGTCAACGGTATCTAAGTAGCATTTTCAACTAGCGTCTGTGTCCATAATTTTCAAATAAATATAATTGGTGTTAAAATAGTAAAAATCATGAGAGTTTTGACTGTATTTCTTATTTGTCTTTTGTTGTTTTGCTTAGGGAAAGGTGAAAATTTGCTATTTATAATAGAGTATATTTTATGTAAGAGCAAAAAATATGAAACATGATTGATTTGATCCACTATTTTTCTTATACACATAGTTGAGTTCTTTTGTCAGTATATGTTGTTAGTGAGTAGAAATAAAACATATCTTTTACTTATTCTGTTGGAAGTGTTAGCTTTGTTAATAATAAGAAAATACCAATGAATAACTTCCATTTATTGAAAATGAGGTGTAAATGGAAGAAAATCAAGAGGCTAGGGGTGTTTTTTCCTGAAACTATCCAGTCCAGAACTTTGGGCCACCATAAAATTTTGGCAACTATTTCAGTATTGAATCCCTCTTGATGGCATGGACGGTGTTGCCCAGACAGAAGGAAAACTATAATTTTGATAAAGGATTAAAAGTAAAAGCCATTTAATTGCCTCAGGTACTGCGATGGTGGTTTTATTTTTTTTATTTTTCCTGCGGCAGAACAAGAAAGGGTATCAAGCAGTTTTCGGATGTCTCAGTATATCCAATGTGTGTAAAAATTAGCGTTTTTTTCCTGTTTGTTCTGGCAGCTACATGTTCATTCGATCGTTTTGCCTTTTGTAGCTCCTGAACGAACTGAGTGTTGTGGAGGCGGAACTGCTCCTGAAGTCCTCCAGCCTGGCAGGAAGCTACACGACAGGACTGTGTGTCTGCATTGTGGCTGTTCTCAGGCGCTACCACAGCTGTCTGATCCTGAATCCCGACCAGACAGCCCAGGTGTTTGAAGGGTTGGTATATCCTAAAATGTGTAAGGTGGCTTTTTTAAAGAAGCTTTATTTTGAAACAATAACTTAATATAAAGTTTGAAAGAAGAGCAAAGGCCTTCCTGTATACCCTGTTCACAGATTTAACAATAGAATGTGTATTTGTGATAAAGTTTTATAGTGTCTTTAAACGAAAATTAGTACTGTTTGTTTCATAAAAAGATGCATAGTTAAAGAAGGCTTCTGCCAGGAAGCGTTTATCAGAACGGTGATAAAAGCATAGAAAGCCTGCCTGCCTACTTCTCTCTCCCTGGTTACTGTCATCTCTGCTGACCAGAATCCTGAATTATTATGATTGGTGAATATGTACTTTTCAATTTCATTTCTTTTATAAATTAAAGGAAAATTTTGATGAGTTAATCTAGAATAAATGACTTTTTGATTCTTAGTCTTTTTCAGTTTGGGTGAATTGTAGGCTAAGGTTTTCTCTTCTACCATTAGAGAAGTTGGGCTAAGTAATTACATCACTACCATTAGAGGCTGAAATTACTGGGACCAGAGAAATATAATGAGCTGTCAAAACACTTATTCTCAGCTCTGTTTTGTCCACTGCAGACTTCTTTCTCCGGGCTTTATGTATATGTTCTTAAAAGAAAGGCTACCTCTTTTTCTTCCATTTTTCCCAATGGGCTCAAAAGACAAACGTGGAGTTCTTTGGTTTCACAGTGCTTTTTTATTGGTAATCCAGCACATGTAATCTATCTATTCTAGAGTGGCATCTATTTAACAGCAGCTTTTGGAGGGAAGAGGAAATGCTACCACATTAATTCTACACAGAGGTTTTTAAATTTGTAACTATTCTTTGAAGTCTTGAAGATGTTTCTGTAATAATGTATAAATTTAAAAAAAAACCCAGAACAAAGTAAATTCAATTATTGTTACATTCAGTTCATGTAAGAGGCTGTCTCTTAACTACATATGCTTTTCTTTAACTGCATTTCCCAAGATGAAACATTTTTACTTTAACATTGAAGTACATTTTGGACTAGATTTTAGGCTTAAGTAGAATTTTTGCTTTTAGACTTTTGCTAACATTGAACTTGATATAAGTATTTCTGTGCCTCTTCTCTATTTGCAGCCATCCTCACCTAACAAATACTGTCTTATCACTTGAAGACACCTCATTTAATATCTTCTTAATCTTTGCTTCAAGTTTGTGTCTCCTATTCTGGCCTCTTTCTTCAATTTTTAATCTGTGACCAGAGTCAGCAGATTTTTTTTTTCTCTGTTGAGCCAGTTAAATATTTTAGCCTTGATGAACCGTAAATTTTCTCTTCTTGTGAGAGAAAAGCCACAGATAATAAACACTTAGATTATTAATAAGTGGCATCTGAAACATCTCTGATATTCTCAAATGTAAGAAAATAGCTACCTTAGAATCCAGAAAATATAGAACTGTTTTACAGCCCTCAACTACCCTGTGGAGTTGAATAATTAGTACCATTTTACAAGTCAAGAAACTGACACTCAGGCCTGTTAATTGGAGTGGCTGGTGAAGTGTTGTACCCAGCATCTCATAGCTAATAAATCTGCCAGATTGCTGAAACAGTTAGCAATCATTTATGCAGCTCATTCATACTGTTTGATTTACACCATACTTTTTAAACTGTGAATGGAAATGCCCTAATTGGTCATGAAATGAAAAAAATTCTTTTTCACAAGTAATTTTTTTTCCCTTTATTTTGAAATTATGTCATTATCATTCATTTTGATATTTTAAATTTGTGTTCTATTAAATGTTTATAAAATCTTGTTTGATATTCACTTTGTATTTGTTTTTTATCATATATAGTAAAGATAAGTACTTTTCCCCATACTCTTATTCTGGGTTGGGGTTTTTTTTGGTACTTATATAAACATACTGGATCTCGATGTGAAATGTTTTGTTACTTCTAGGAAGTGGAGGGAACACTGACTTTGATAGAGTAAATGCCTGGCAATCTTTCAGTACATGTTTGTTTTCTTCAATCACAGAATAATTCTTTGCTTTTTCAAGGTATGCCTGGAGCTCTTTTGGTTTATATAGGTAACAAATGATTGAAGCACCTCCTTTTCTTCTTAACTTTGGGACACTTTTGATGTAACTGACAGCCATTTTCAGTAGTCTGCATCTGCTGCTGTCAGTTCACAAGCTTGGGATGCTACATGCTTATTTCTTTGCATGGTTTGCTAGTCCCACCTCTGATGTTGGGCTGGATTTCTTTCTGGATGTTGGCGCTTCTCTGTCTTATTTTGAAAGGCATTTCTCATTTACACCCACAAAGAAAAAGCCCACAGCCTGGCAGACCCATTTCAGGGAACACTGCTCTTCCTCTGCTATTGCCAGCTGAACAACAGAGCTATCAGGGTTCTGCTGCTCCCAGAGTGGGAATAACAAGTCCAAGTCTGTGTGAGCCTTCAAGTCACAGGTCTTGGGAAGGGTGCCCGGAGGTATTGCCTGTGATTCCAGTGTCCTTCTCAGCCTTGTCATCCCAGGCTTCCTCTCCTCTTCTAAACAGCAGAGAAGGCTCTAGACTGGGCCTCTGGAGACCCGAGTTCTCTTTTTGGATCTGCTATAAACTAGCTCTTTGCCTTGTTGGCAAATTCCATTACCTTTCTGAGCCTCAGAGCCCTCTTTGTAAGATAAAGAAGGTGAATCATGATTTCTGAAGCATGTTTCAGCTTTAATAATCTTGAGTCATATGTGACACTGTTGTAGTAGTATTGAACCCTGTAATCAAATGCAGCATGGCGGTGGAATCTGACTCTGATAGTTGGATGGACCACTGGGTGTCTATATGTGTCACGTGAAATTGTGTGCTGTATGAATTGTGGCCCGAGAGGCCATCTCTCTGATCTGGGAAATTGGAGTAGTAAACACTTCTTCTGAAGTGCAAGTGTCATATCACCAAAAAGAAGGAGTTGGGAATTCTTAATTAAGATTAACTAAAGTAAATTTGTTTCTAGTTTGGATAAACAAGGAGAATGTGACCTCAAACCATGAATTTGTCAGTTTCATGCCTGAACCAGCTTATGGTCTTAAAATTGAACTTATCAAACTTACTGATATGAAGAAATTGCTCCTTTATAAAGTGGACATGGGGTCCTTTGCATATTTCCTGAATTTATCAATCTTTTTACTCAAGAGAGATTCTCTGCTAAAAGTTTTATATCCTAGTACGGAAACTTTATTGATGGACTCCTCCCTATACATCTTCTGCATGGAGGAATTTCTTTCATTTCGTATTATTAATGGCATTTCTGAAGTTTGAAAAATACTTATTGTTTCAAGATCATAATAGAAAATGATATTTTATTCAGTTATTTACTTGCTATAATGATTAGTGTTAACCGTCTGATATATTTTTTTTCTTACTCAAAGTAATCAGGGACATATTCTCACTCTAAAAGATTCAAGCAATAACATATATATTGACAAAGTGTGTGTCTCATGTCCTCGTGTATTTTTCTCCTTAGATTGTGTGGTGTGGTAAAGCATGTTGTGAACCCCTCAGAATGTTCTTCCCCTGAAAGATGCATCTTAGCCTACCTCTACGATCTCTACGTGTCATGTAGCCACCTCAGAAGTAAATTTGGAGACCTCTTCAGGTGGGTAGAAGAAGGTCAAAAGAATAAGAATAGGTTTATGCACCGCCCCCTCCCCCCCGCCTTTTTTTTGTGTGTGTGGGCCAGCCAGTAGTGTCATCCTTTTTAATAATGAGAAATAATCCTAATTATATCTGCCAGAATTCCTGTTGAATTACATTTCATTGTACCTGTAACTTCCTATTCCAAATTACTATGCATGTTTAACTCTGATTGCAATTTTGGTAGAATAGAAAACATTCTGTATTTTGCAGTTGCTATTACCTCACTTAGAAAATTGTTTCCCCACCATTTGCATACTTCCTTTCTCCCTGCATTTGTTTCTTTGACTCCTTTTCCTTCCTACTTGAAATAGCATTTCTGGCTCCTTGTCATTCTTTGCAGTTTAGCACTTGTACCCCCAACAGATGGAGAGGTGCTGGAAACTCCTTACTTACTTAATGTTGTTTGAGGAAGTTTAGATGATTAATTATAAGTTTAGATGATTAATTATAAGGAAATGGTAATAGCTGACAAAATAAATTTGGAATCGAGAATCAGGCAAGGAAAGAATAGTCAGTTATGATTTTCTTCACTCTTTTGTACCTTGCATCCAGTTTGTTTGTAAATCTGAGAAACTCTGTCTTCCAGGTATATCTAGAATCTGATCACTCTTTATTGCTTTGCCACTCCCACCATGCTCATCTTTTGGTTGGACCATCACATTTTCCTTCTAACTGCTTTCTTGGCTTGCATCCTTGATTCTCTTAAGAGTATTCTCAACATGTCTTCAAAAGTCACCCTTTTGAAACAAGAATAACTTGACATATACTAGTGGCTTCTTATCTACTCAGAATAGAATTCAAAATCCTTCAGGATCTACTGGATCCAGCCCTGACTTATCTTTCTCTCTGTTCAGATTAACCACATGGAACTTCCTATTGGTTTCCAAACATTCTAAACACACTCCCATCTTGGAGGTTTTGCACTTGGCTGTTACCGCTCTTGTAAAGTTTTCCCACAGTTACTTGCTCACTCCTACAGTTCATTCAGGGCTCTGCCTCCCTGATCAGCCCCTTTGAAGTAGGACAGCCCTTGCTCCCACTCTCTGTCATTCACTGAGCTTAGCATGATTCCCCCTCCCCACTTCATACATTATACACTTATTTATGGCCTGGCTTCTTTCTAGAATATAAGCTTCTTGAGAGCAGAAGCTTTGTATTTTCTTCATTGCTCTATCCCAGTACCTTGAAGAGTATCTGGCTCATAGTAGGCACTGCAAAAAAAAAAAAAATCTGTTTAAAGAATGATGTATACCAAAAAGAAAATCTGTGATATTTTTAATGGTACTCATAGGGAAAAAAATGTGAAAGTATGTCTTTATGAAATGAATTAGGTTTAAAAATAATCCCTTATGAAATATTAATATTTTCCCCCAGAAATGATGTAAAAACAATGCCCCATGTTCTTCTGTTACTTTGCAGAGAGCTTTCAGTTTACAGTTTTCAGAGAGTTTTCTCATAGATAACTGGGTTCTTGCAACAGCCCTGTAAGTTTCTCAAGAAAGCCACAGTGTTTGACCGCTAATGCTCCTGCAGGGTAGTAAAGCATGTTAAGAGAGTTAATTCAAGTATTGCACTCTGGCTGTGCAGAAACTTAGGAGACCAACAATGAACTGAGGGGCTACTTAGCATTAGCAATTAAAGACATGGAAGAAAATTTCAATTCTCTTGGAAAACCTTCAAGTCAAGTGTTATTTATAGTCTAGGATTAAGAAAATGGTTGAAGAAAAGCTAGATATGCAGAGAGATGTCTATTAATATATTACTAAGCCAGTTTTAATGATTGGATCTGAAACATCATCTATAATGTGTATAAGTGTAATATTTGAATGAAATAGATCACTAATCACATCTACTTATGACTGAGCAGGCTTCCCTGGTGGCTCAGATGAGTAAAAAAAGTCTGCCTGCCAGTGCAGGAGACATTGGTTTGATCCTTGCATTGGGAAGATAACCTGGAGAAGGGCATGGCAACCCACTCCAGTTTCTTGCCTGGAGAATCCCATAAACAGAGGAGCCTGGTGGGCTACAGTCTGAGAGGTCAGAAAGAGTCAGACATGGACGGAGCAGGTAACATTCACTATGACTGAGCTGCTGCTGTGTGCCAAGGGCTTTGCTGGGTTGTTTTCATCAAGATCTTTAATCCTCCTAACAACCCCAGGAAGTAGAAATAATTTTTCCTATCAATAAATGATTGTTCTTCATCATAAGTTAATAAACGATGAAGCCTACATTTGAATATAAGTGATTTTGGCCTTGAGCTATGTGTTGCTTTCATTATTCTATCAGGTTTTTATGACGCATACAGCTTCAGAAGGAAATGAGAGTTTTTATTTGTTTGCTAACTGCATATACTCCTGAAACAGAGAGTGCTAAGACTTTGACAGTGACCTTGATGGCAGCTAATGTTTGATTAAAACCTAGAGCTCATCTGTAAAGAGTCTAAAGACAGACTTGGGTAGATTGTTAGAATTAAGTGGGAAGTTGAAAAAAGGTACTGCTTTGCTATTTGCAGAACTCTGTTTCCTTAACACTCAGAACACTGGGAGGTAGAGGAAACCAGGGACTGATAATAGGAAGGGGACCAGCAGGGAGAAAAATTGGTTTTTATTTCCTTTTTAGTTGAGAGGTAAAACAAATTTAGAACTATTGCTAAGTGAGAATGTATGAAAAGTTGAGTGGAAAGCATGGCAAGGGTTAAGACAGGGAAAAGAGAGATTTTAAAAGTGCTTGGAGGACTTGTCTAGTCCATTGGTTAAGAACCCACCTTCCAGTCCTGTGGACATGGGTTTGGTCCCTGGTCAGGAAAGATTCCACATGACGTGAGGCAACTAAGCCCATGTGAGCCACAGCTACTGAAGCCCACATGCCCAGAGCCTGTGCTCTGCAGCAAGAAAAGCTACCGCAAAGAGAAGCCTGAACATCACTACTAGAGAGTGGCCCTTGCTTGCCACAATTAGAGCAACCCTTCATGCAGCAATGCAGAGCCAGCATGGCCATAAATAAATACCATTTTAAAGTTAAAAGAAAATGAATAAAAGCACTGGGAACTATTTAAGATTTATCATTTTGAACAGGTCATGAATTCAGGTTGCAAACTTATATCCTTCAGCAACCACTGCCAAGCATTTATATAAGTTGTCTGCAAAGAAAAAGCATGTAGAAAGTTGTATTTGCTACCATTTAGTGGGTGGCTTTAGTCCTCCCTCTTGGCCCAATACTTTCCAAGTGTATCTGGGACTTAGTTTTACCTGTGACAGTTTTTTTTTTTTAAGCATACAGATTCTTTTTTTTTTCCATCTAAGCAGTTCCGCTTTATTTTTGTAATCTCTTGGTTTTTAAAGGAAGCAGGGAGGGGTTTGTGAGGGACTTTCCATAGTTGCACCAATCACATTAGAGGTCAAATCATCATGTGCCATCATTATAACAGGAGTCTATGGTGATCATGCGCTATCTATGTGCACAGAAGTCAAGAGAGCCAATCAAAAGTTTTGACAAACAACTTAGGCCGCGCCCTCATCTCTTCTGCCAGGCGCCATCTTAGCTCTAAACCGCAAAGCTAGCCCTTCTTTTTTAAGGTTTCCCATCTAGGGCCCTACATCTCCCCCTTTTTTATTTTATTTAAGCCCTCGAGACATTTATATTGATGTTTTGTAGAGCAAGGCATAAAGCTGTAAGCAGCCAACCTCCAGCCTCGCCAGCCCCTCTTGTGGCTGTGCCTGTCTTAGGTTACCCTCCTCTGAGGGTCTTACCCATCATTGGCTATCCAGCCACCCCTTGGGGGCTAGGCGGAATCTCTCTAGATGATGGGCATCTAGAACTCTTTTATTTATCTGTCTCGGTTAATCTCTTGAAGGGCTAAATTAATCCAGGGGTTTTGTGGGTGCCCAATGTGGGGCTCCTTGTCTATGACCTGGGCAAGCATAATTATTTTTTGCTGTAAGCGCCTATTGTGGGCTGTGAGATTTTTTACCTTTAACATTACAACAAGCAGGATAACAAAACAAGCAAATAGAAGGCATATTTAAACCAGGTAAATGGACTTTGTATCCAGTCCCATAGATCCATTGCTCCCTTTTTCACCTGTTAGAGCGATCGAGACGTTGAGTGTCTTGGCGTGCATAGACTGCAATGTGAGATACTCCAGCTTTTGTCTGACAGCTTTTCCAGTGTTAAATGAGACTCTAACAAGCATACAGATTCCATACACCTAACAGTGAGGTCCAGAAGTCTTTTAATTTTTACAAATTCCCCGAGGTGATTGTGAAGGAGAAAATCTAGAGTCACGTTTTGGTAAACACTGAACTGAGCAATCTCTGTTTTCTGGAAGCAGTTGTCAGTGGTAACAGTTTAGGGTAAAGAGTCTATGCTGCTGCTGCTGCTGCTGCTAAGTCACTCAGTCATGTCTGACTCTGTGCGACCCCATAGACGGCAGCCCGCCAGGCTCCCGGGTCCCTGGGATTCTCCAGGCAAAAACACTGGACTGGGTTGCCATTTCCTTCTCCAAAGCGTGAAACTGAAAAGTGAAAGTGAAGTCGCTCAGTTGTGTCTGACTCTTTGCGACCCCATGGACTACAGCCTCCCAGGCTCCTCTGTCCATGGGATTTTCCAGGCAAGAGTATCAGAGTGGGTTGCCAGAGCCTTCTCCAAAAGAGTCTATAGATCTTTTCATTTGTGAGGAAGTCATTCCTGGCTACTATTTTTATAGGTGCATAAAACTAGGGCATGTCACCTTGATCACAAATAAATTTACTGAAATTTATAAAGAAAAGATTTTCTGTTGCTTAAAACAGCTCTTTTGTAGAGAAGATGAAACGTTGTTTATGGACTTGTTAACCACAGCAAGTGGGCAAGGACAGCAATGTGCACACGGGGTCTGAGCTCCGAAATCAGGTCTTCCTTCAGCTGTAGCTGCAGCACAGGATTTGAGAGGATGCTTTCTAATTCCCTTTTATACACTTAGACAATATATTCTGTATATTATTCTGTATAATTCTGAATATTGTAAACCAGGTTCTTAAAACACCCTAGATACCACGGAGAAGCACAACATGATACATTTTTAGGAACAGTATAATGGTTTCTCTACTCTCATAGAATTTGTATTTGTGTATTATCCGTATCTGCCTTCCTAGAATTTAAACTCCTTGAAGGCAGGGAGTCAACCCTTCTTTCCCAGTTAGGCATGACACATGAACCTCCCTGGATATTCCGAAAGGAGAGGAATAGTTTTACAGGATATATGGTTAGGATAAAAACATTAAGTTATTGCTGGTGTGTAATCCAATCCATTTTTATTAGTCTTAAGTTATAACACTCACTGTTCAGAAAAGTTGTTGGATGTGTTAGTAGATTATTTTATTTTTAAAGCATGTAAAATGTAGAAACAACCTAAAAGTTAAGATTAGTACCCAAATGTCTTATTTTTGTTTTGTTCCTCTACCCAATTAGTAACTATTTTTTGAACTAGAACATTCTAGGCACCGTGTCTAATGCTTATTATTGGGAAGTTGGAATCAAGAATCCATAATGTGAGCTTTCTCTAGGAATACTTTACAGTTGCTATTTAATCTGTCCTTAAATGAAGTCACTTTCTAGTTATTGTAGTTTTGTTTTGTCTTTTAACTCTTCTTCTTGTAACCTCAGTAGTGCCTGTTCAAAAGTAAAGCAAACCATATATAATAATGTGATTCCTGCAAATTCTAACTTGCGATGGGATCCAGACTTCATGATGGATTTTATTGAGAATCCCTCGGCCCGTAGCATCAACTACTCAGTGCTGGGCAAGATCCTCAGTGACAACGCAGCCAATCGCTACAGCTTTGTCTGTAACACTCTCATGAATGTATGTATGGGTCATCAGGATGCTGGAAGGTGAGCTGGGCTTTTTGATTAAACACACAGTTGTTGCACGATTGCTACTTTGAAATTCAGATCTTTAATTTGAGACATTTGGCTTTGTTTTTTAAATCTTAGTTTGTTACTGAGTTTACTTCAGCTCTATTCTGGCTGCTTTTCTTAACCTGGCTTATTGATCTGACGTAAGATGCTCTAGATATAGTCTATTAGTTGTCTGATCCGTTTTCAAAAACATGTATGACAAAAATACCAATGAAAAATACACATAATTTTGGAAATGTTGGATTTAGGCCTTTTTACTTTTTTAAATGTTTTTTAAAAGCATGAATTCATAGGTCAGATGTGTTTACAGAACTAAAAATATGTTAATTGCTATCTGTACTGGTTATTGTTTGTTGCTAGACAGCATTAAATATTAGAAAACATGTGAAGACATTTCCTTTCTCTTCTGTCCCGTATTCTAGTAGGTAGTTTGTCAAGTGGATTTTTATTATATCCTTGAATCTAAGAAATGAATCCCATGTTCGATGATACTGAAATTATATGTTCGTTGAGTTTATCCTGTACGAATATTTGTCTTTTGTTACTTTCTCCTATGTTCTTTTTCTTCTTTGTAGGATTAATGACATAGCCAATTTCTCCTCCGAGCTGACGGCCTGCTGCACTGTTCTCAGTTCAGAATGGCTGGGGGTCCTGAAGGCTCTTTGTTGTTCTTCAAATCACGTGTGGGGGTTTAATGATGTTCTTTGCACTGTAGATGTAAGTTTTCTGTTTCATTTAAAAACTCAGCTGTGCAACAAAATATTCAATTAGTAATTTTTTTTAGTTGACTCAACTCTTAACTGAAATAATATAAATTGTTTTCTTCTCTCTCTGTGGAAGTGATAAACCAGAGTGTGATTGCCAAGGAGAAGTAAATGGAAAAAAAAAAAAAAAACTAAAATAGCTTAATTTAGAGTGGAGATGCCAGGAGTCTCCTTCTTTGTTAGCTGAGACTTCTTGTCTGTGGTCTCCTCAGAGTAGTCTGTTCATAGTTTACTAAGTGCCTTGGGTCCTTCATGGTGCAGGGCATAACTTAACTAAAGCAGTTTGTGTTCTGAAGTCAGCCAGTTTGTTTTCTTAAGGTGAGAAAAACTCTCCTTAGAGTATTGGTTCTGTTGTGTGGGATTAGGATGTCCAGGCTCAGATTTGTAGAGGTGTCCAATCTTTCTGAGTGACTGTGTCTGAAAGTTTTTGAAGAGATGTCCATTATAAAGTAACAGATATTTTCTCAATTATCACATTGCATCAGTGTGTGAATTTCTTAAAAATCCATCTTGATTCTTTATTTCTGCTTGTCACTTCCATCACTTCTTGCAGTAAATCATGTTACATATTAGTATATCTCATATATAGAAGAACTGTATACATTATAAAAACTGCCTCTCAGTTAACGTTTTATTTCCTAGTTCTGGTGTCTCAAGACCACATGGGCAATCCTATCTATCCTGTGGGCACCTAAGATGTAAAACTCATATCTGTGCCCTACTCTTCCAGACAGCAAAGACCCAAATTTCTGTCTTTAACATAGGTCCTTAATCTTTCAGTTGTTTTTGTTGCACTTTACCTCTGCTTGTTTCCTCATCTGTGAAGTTGGAATTAATAGTATGAACCTCTAGGTGCTGTACTCTTTCTCTGTAAATCTCTAACCATAGTTTTTGACTTACAGGACAACTTAATGTGGAGGCTGCCATTACAGCTGTTTTTCTTATTATTTTCTGCCAAAGTCTTGTGAGATCTCTAAAGGGTAGAAGTTTCACTCTGAGTGAATGATTTTTTTCTCCTCTGATTCTCCTCTTTCTTTCATTTTCTCCCTCACTCATCTTCACTCTTCTTTAAATTTAGGTGTTGATGAGAGTTTTCACAGTTGTTTTTAAAACTAATTTAATTATCTTACAAAATTAAGATTAGTTATTCCTGAAAGAAACACCAAAACACTCACAAGGCTTGTTTTTCAGTTAGGAGAACCTCTTTGTTTTCCATTGCTTCTAATGATCTTACCCTTCAATATCAGATTATACTGCATTCTGCCAAAGACTTACTTATGTTATATCACTTAGAGGTATCTTCATTTTGCTGTTTTATTGTTTGGTTTCTCGGTTACATGTACTCAAGGTACAGCTTAGAATTGTCTTAAAGCATTGGGATATGGGTGAATCTCTTTCTTTGTCTTAAAAAATAGAAAAAAGCCCAGAGGGTAATACTCATAAGCGATTTCCCTCTACTGGTTCCTTTTGGGATTTGAGATCTAATTGGTGTTGCCTACTTTCTCTTAGATATGAATCTTAAGATGTTATTCAAAAGGGTGTTAGGTATTAAAACATGTCAATGTTTTTCTTGAAGGTGAGTGACCTTTCATTCCATGATTCATTAGCTACTTTCATTGCTATTCTGATAGCACGACAGTGTTTCTCCCTGGAGGACGTCGTGCAACACGTCGCACTCCCCTCTCTCCTAGCCGCAGGTAAGGCTGCATCCTGGAGCTGCCCTGGTTATTTGATTGGTGTCTTGGTGCTGTGGTCTCTTACAAGTGGAAGGAGTGACAGTAGAATTTGAGCAGACATGCAGTGTGCAATAATACGTCATCAAGGTAGAGATGGTAGAATTATAATAATTGTTCCAAACAAAGTCACACTGATTTAAATGGAGAAGGTTGGAAACGGCTATCTTAGTACTTGTTTGTAAGAGAACTCTCAGGTGTCTCAGAAAAGAAATAGCCAGTGCTTTACTTTTTACTGTAAGGAGCATTTATTTAAATTATTCCAGAAACTTCAGCTTACAAGAAATGCGGAAGATACGTTCTTCAGTATGTTTCAAAACTTGCTTTTAAAATCCTCCCTCCTAGCTTGCGGAGATGCGGATGCGGAGCCTGGGGCAAGAATGACATGCCGCCTACTGCTTCATCTCTTTCGAGCTCCCCAGGCCTGCCTGTTACCTCAAGCAACCGGTGAGATGACAGTTGAAATCTTTCTGATGATGTTTTCATTTGGAGCTTTAGGTTTAACTTGACCAAGTAGGCTGTCCATTCTGTAATCTCCTTCCTGATTTTGGTGGGCTTGTTTCAAGGCGATGAAAGAAAGGGGTTGTCAGCTGTTGAGAAAGGTCTTCAGCACCTTTCTTTTACATAATATCAGGGTGTATTGAGAAACTCACATCAGGAGTTAATAAACAATAAAATTACCTCTGTTCCTTGGCCAAGTCATGCTGGTGGGCAGTGTGATCCTCCAACATACTCTTGTTGGTTAAGAACTATACTCTAGCAGCTTAGGGCAATGGCATTTCATTTATTCTTTCACTAAGGTGAAGGGATTAGGTAAAGAATTCTAGGGATTAGAATTTAGTGCAGTCTGTTCCTAAAGATCATTTCTATGTAAATGTGTGTGTGACATCAGCAGAAATGGATAAAAGTGCTACTGATTTTTTTTTTGATACATCTCTCTGAAGAGCAAAGCCATTGTCTTAATAATTAAAAAATACAAAACAAAACAAAACAGTACTGGATACTGGCAGTGTCTCTTAGTGAATCCATGAAACGTCAATTAAAGCTAGGTAATAGCAATTAAGCGCCCACAACTTACCAATGAAAGGCCCTGCTAACTGTAAATGGTTACAAACAGTGGTTAATGATGATGATGAATCTGTTAAAGCTTTGTTGTTTTTCTTATAGGCAAACCTTTCCCCGGAATAAGATCATCTTGTGATCGACACCTCTTAGCTGCTGCTCACAACAGCATTGAAGTGGGAGCCGTGTTTGCTGTCTTAAAAGCAATTATGATGCTTGGTAAGATTATCCTGGCACTGAGCTTGGTTAATCACTAGAAACAGAGGCAAAATAATTTCTATTCACTCGTTAAAATTATTAGAAACACATTTTTGTTTGTTTATTCTCTTGGAAAAATTAGTTGTTTTTTTTCCAAGTTTATGTTCACTTGGACTATAAGAAGTCTGTCCCTTACTTACAATTCTAGGGGAATTTAAATACTTTTTTTCATGTGGCATTTTAGTAGCCCATAGGGTTGTTAGGATTTCATTTGTTGGCAAAAGTCACACTTTGTGATGAACTCTGTTGAACTGGTAATCTCTGTAAAGGTTTACATTTTGTGTTATACTCCTGGACTAGAATACAAGAAAATCTGGGTTTTAATCTTAGTTTTTCATTGTGATCCTGAAAAAGTTTCTGTCCATCTGCCTTAGTTTTTTCATGCAGCAGGTGATAATTACAATGATATTGATACTGTTGATAAATCAGTTTTAGATATCACACTTTTTCATTTAATTTATAATGTTCAAGACATCCCTACATCTTTATTGATATCTGTTCTCCAGGAATAGTAGTACTGTGTTTTCTGTTCATTTACAGTGCAGTAGTTAAAACATTTTTATTCTGTAAATCATTCAGGATTTAAAGGATTGGGAAGGATTCTTGAATTCATATTGCCTAATTTCAACTTAAGGTACCCTCTTTTGGTCTTGACTAAACAAAAATTACCTCTTATGTTCCAAAGGAACTCCTTTTGGCTAAAACTGAATTTGCTGAGTTTAGATGAATTGTTTTAGGTGAGTCTTAAACGTGTTTTAGAATGTATCTTGATCCTTTTATACCTCTCTTTAAGAAGTATTGGGGCTTCCCTGGTGGCTCAGATGGTAAAGAATCTGCCTGCAATGCAGGAGATCCAGGTTCGATCCCTGAGTCGGGAAGATCCCCTGGAGAAGGAAAAGGCAACCCACTCCAGTATTCTTGCCTGGAGAATCCCATGGACAGAGAAGACTGGTGGCCTACAGTTCATAGAGTTGCAAAGAGTCAGACACGACTGAGCAAACAACACTTAAGTATTATTTGGTGATGATGAGGGTAGGTAACAAGAATTTTCATCAAACAAACTATTTAAAGTTCACCTTAACACAGACACACACACACGTGCACACGCACATGCACACGCACACTCTCTCCTATTGAAATGCCCAGGGATTTTGTATTTGAAATGGAAACGTAGAGCCATATGGAGGGCCACAGCCTCTCCTCTGAGCTCTTAGTACTATATTGCCAACATTAAATTGCTCATTTCAGTAAGATTTTTCTACTTTTAATGTGTTTGAAAGGAAAGCTGGCCAGTCAGTTCTATTTAATAAATAAATATAAGGACTAAGCAATCAGGGACTGACTTTTTCTTACTGGTATTTCTAATGCCCATCAGGGAAAGATTTTCCATAAGCTAATGTTGAAAGTGTGAATGCATATGTGATAGACATTTTCATAGCAGAAACCAAAATGTGTACCATAGAAACATTATATTTAATGGTTTAATCCCAAGTATAATTTGCCAACCTCTTTAAGTATACATATTTTAATATCAGTGCCTAATCACCAATTTATTTTTATCTCATGGCCTTTCCTTGACCTTTTTAATTGGCCCCAGTTCTTGGTGAATTCTACATCTTCCTAAGTGATAGAGGGTTCTTCAGGTCTGAGAAGTCAGGATGAGGATTGTTGAATGTCAACAGACCCTTGGACCAGGCAGGCACTGAACACTGTGTCTGTTCTATTGTCTCTGCCGTTGCAGAAGCTTCTAGCACAGCCTTCCTGACCTTCTCAGTCATCCTAACATCTAAATTGAATGAGGATCGCCTAGATTGGGGCTGGCAGAGGTGTTTCCTTGTTTTTGCAGTTTTATTTACCTTACTGTGTTCTTATCACAGTGTTCTCTCAAGTCCTGTCCGCTAGGATCTATTTTGAGTGAGGGAGATAGGACTGTTTTATGGAATTCAATTTCTAATTTCTCTAGTAGTTTAAGGTGTGGAAACAGTTGTTTATAGGGCTTCCCTGGTGGCTCAGTGGTAAAGAAAACTCCTGCCAACTCAGGGGATGTGGATTCTACCCCTGGGTCAGAAAGATTCCCTGGAATGGGAAATGACAACCCACTCTAGTATTCTTGCCTGGAGAATTCCATGGATGGAGGAGCCTGGTGGGCTACAGTCTGTGGGGTTGCGGAGAGTCAGACACCACAGAGCGTGCATGCACAGGCTATTTATGGGCTTCCCTGGGGGCTCAGTGGTAACGAATCTGCCTGACAATGCAGGAGACTCGGGTTCAGTCCCTGAGTCGTGAAGATCTCCTGGAGAAGTAAATGGCAACCCACTCCAGTATTCTTGCTAGGGAATTCCTATGGAGAGTGGAGCCTGGTGGGCTATAGTCCATGGGGTCGCAGAGTTGGACACAACTTAGTGACTAAATAACAATAGCAACAATAGTTGTTTATATCTTCTAAGTTTGGAAATAGCATGCTAAATGTTGGTACATGTAGAATTCAGTCTTTGTTCCAGCTTTTGAAGAGTTTGGTTGAATTAAATAAATGCCTATGAGTGAAGTGAACTTGGTGCTTTTTTGTATAAATATTTGAATGAGAAATGTATGATAATATGTGATAAGATATTGAGTTGAAATGTATTATGTGTTCCTCCCTCCCCTTAAGATTTTTTAAGTAAACATTTACTAAGCATTTCTGATTTTTTAAATTCAGCAAAGTCAAAAGTTTTTCTTGGCTGACTTAAGGGTTTTAAAAGGCTTTTTGCACTGACCTGGGGTTGGTTTCCCTTACAGTGAAGTAGTGAGGGCTTTATCTAAACTCATTTGTTGGTTACAGGAATTTTTCCTGTTCAATGCTTGTGATCTTTGTGCGTAAATAGACAAGAGTTTAGAGGCTCTGTTTCCATTTGGCAGTCTTTTTTTTTTTTTTTTTTTACCAAATTACATTAATTTTTCCTTTTTAAAATATGACAAATTTTTGTCTTTCATGGCTAGAGAATATTTCTTATTTCCAGCTATTCAATAATTCTGCTCAGTTTTTCCCCCAGAACTTTGTTGTGAGGAAAACACTTTCCTGAGCTTCATTTTACTAAGTATATGAGAGGCTGATCAGGTGAGGTTTTCTAATTTGGATGTTTACAAAGAGGAAAGTGAAAGACATGGGTTATTCAATGAATGCCCTATTTTCCAGGGCTTCCTTAGTATGCATTGCCCTTTTCCATTCCCAGGGAAATAAATCTCTCTTGTCAAGAAGTTGATAGTAAGGTGGGCTAAGGCAAAACTTTTCTCTTGACCTATGGATAGAAAATAAGTCATTCATTGTAAGAGAAGAAATGAAAAAGGGACATCTAGAAGGGTGAGTAACCAATTTTTTCCTTGTCTATATAAGTCAAATGAATTTGCATACATTTGTGCTTGAAATATTGGTGAAATCAATGTTCTGTGATTATTAAGTGTGATTCATAATAGCCTTTCCAAGTTTGGTGAAAGTATACTTAATTCTATAAATGAAATAAAAAATGAGCCTTGAACTTTTTTTTCCCGTGTCTGATGGAACTTCTCAGCGTTCCTGTATTGATCCCTTCTCTTTGTTGCTGAACAACTTACTTTGCAATAATGATCCCATTCATGTATTTTAAATCTCTGAATGCTTGCCTCATTTATTTTCCAAATATTTGGCAATATTTTGAATTTCTATGATTTTGCTTTTGTGATTCTGTTATGTAGGAGATGCCAAAATTGGCAATAACAGTGTCAGCTCTTTAAAAAATGATGACTTCACCATGAGGGGTTTACGACGTGATGGGAATGCTGAGGATATCTGGACTGCCTCACAAAATTCAAAATCCTGTGGGAAAAGCATTTCCATAGAAACGGCCAATTTAAGAGAATATGCTAGATATGTACTGAGGACCATCTGTCAACAGGTATTTTTCAGATTTAATTTGCCTTTAACTTTGAGTGTATTATTGTTCTTTTGGAGAGAAAGGCCCAATATTGTAGGAAACTTGTACATAGATAGTCCTCTTTTGCCTTCTCACTATATTTTGAAATAATTTCAAATTTTCTGAAAAGTTGTAATAATTTATAAAGAAGTCTAGTATACCCTAGACACAGATTCACTAATTTTTAAAATCTTACCATGTTTGCTTTATAATTCTATTTGTGTGCATGTGAGTATGGTCTCATATACTTTTTACTTCTTATATTTTTACTGAAGTATTTGAGAGGAGATAGAATACATTGTCCTTTTTTACTTTTTAATATTTCAGCATTTATTAACATAACTAAATACAGTTTTTAAAAGGAAGGAAATTTAGCATTGGTATCTTCAGTTTTTCTCACCTGTAGGCCACATTCCAGTTTGGTTAGTTTTTCCACTAATCTTGGCTTTGTTCAGTTTCCTGGTGGTTAGTGTCATATTATCCCTTCCTCACCATGATACTGATCACATCCAAAGGCGCCTGAGGCCCATTTGTACCTCATTGGTGATGTTAGCTTTGATCAAGCTGTCTCCACTGTATGTTCTTTTTTTTTTAATTTTTGTTTTGTATAGTTATTATTTTTCCCCTTGGAATTAATAAACAGTTTGGGGGACACTCTCTTAGACAGTGCAAGTGCAAGTTTTCTGCTTCTCATCACACTCCCTCGCCTCCCATAGTGCATCCATTTGGATTCTTGTCTAAACCAGGCTATACTGTGACGGTTGCAAGATGGCTTTTCCCAACTCCTCCACTTTTTTCACATTTATCAGTTTTCCTTCTACTCTAAGGAAAAGCCAAACCTTTTCTGCCTTCCCTTCCTTTCTTCCACTTATTTATTATCCACAAAAGTTGTAGTATATTGTCCTCAGTTATTATAATATTCAAATTGTTGCAGATTTGTCCAAAAGTGGGAATCTTTTCATGCTGACTCTTGTGTTATTTTCATCTCTCTCTCGCTCTTTCTTTTTTAATAACAAGTATTTTCTGCCTTTCTGGCTTATCTTATATTTTTCCTGCCCCAGACTAGATTTACTCATCTTTTCATGGAACTTGGTTCTGTTTAGAAGAAGATGGTGTTTAGAAACCAAGATCTGAGTTCTGTGTGTGCTTATTGATGTGGGCAATGTGCGTTTATTGCTTTTAGGCCCTTTAAGCAGGCAGAGCTGGGGGAAAAAAGCATCCATATACATAAATGTGTGTGTGTATAATCATGAGTTTATACTGATAAACGTCCAGTTCTGGTCAAACAGCTTAAGTTTTTGTTAGCATCCCTTCAATCTGTGTTGAAAGTGCTCTCTTCCATATTAAGAGTCCTGAATACCAATAACATCAATCATTTACTGATTTGTTGAATTCTACAATACACCTGAAGTAGTGTTAGAATTATTACACCTATACTACTATGAAAAAATGAGTCTCCTGAAAGGACTTGAGAATTTGCTTATAATTCTTTTCTCCCTAAGGTTTTACAGTATTGTATTAAAAAGTTATTTGACCTTTCTTTTTCAGTATGGATATATTACTCACTTAAAATAGAATTGATTTCATTTGGTTTTGTTTGTGTTCAGTTTACATTTCTTTTCCTATCATATCTATCTTTAGAATAACATACTCCCAAAGGTCAGCTGGGGTTTCCTGGTGGGCTCAGCGATAAAGACTCTGCCTTCCAATGCAGGAGATGTGGGTTTGATTCCTGGGTAGGGAAGATCCCTTGGAGAAGGAAATGGTAACCCACTCCAGTATTCTTGCCTGGGAAGTCCCATGGGCAGTGGAGCTTGGTGGGCTACAGTCCATGGGGTCACAAAGAATGGGACACAGCTTAGTGACTAAATAACAATAGCAACAACTAAACAACAGCAAAGGTCAGTCTACTAGTGAGAAGGTATGCTCAGAAATGTACATCTCTTTCCCTCATCTTTTCTACACTGTGTTCCTTCCTGCCCTAAGTAATTAATTTCATTATTTTCTGATTTATCTTTCCAATTTTCATTAAATTCTCCTTTCCTATTAGAAAAAAGGGCATAGCATATATGCTTTTTTTTCACTTTGCTATTGGTATAATATAATGTTGAATCGTTTTTCTTAAAGTATACTGTAATCGTGGTAAAAGTTAACTATTAGTCATATATATGTCTAGAGTGTGCTGAGTTGTGCATTGGTTTCTAATTGTGGGTACACATTGGAGTCACCTGGAGAGTTTAAAAACATTTTGATGCTTAAGAAATTACTGATGTCTGGATAGCATTACTGAGGTTGATTAACTGCTGTGATATGGGGACTGATCATCCTTGACTCAGCAATTGTACTTGTAAGAAATTATCCTAAGAACATAATTGTACAGAGAACAGATGTGCACAAGTATTTATAAAGGTAACATTATTCATAATGATATAAAAAAGGAAGACAGTTTTCTCAGTGTTATACTATATCCTATCTATTCAGTGGGATATATTACAGTGCATTCCATAAAAGTGAGGAATACATATTATAATACAGAATCACTACTGTTACATAGCAAGTTAAAAAAAAATGATTACAAAACAGTATTTAGAGCAAAGTTTCATTCTCCAACTGAAAACACATACTAGTGTTTTTTTTACTGAGCTTTCTCCCCCATCTCCTTTTTTATCTTTTTGCATATTTCTTTTCTGCATTCCTTTTTAAAAAAAATTTTTGTATCCATGATTCTACTTTATACTTTAAGAAGTCAAAATACTGGAAAATTTCTAAGCCTTTTCCCTCCTGCTTTTTCCATCTATTATTTTTTAAATGGAAAATTTCCTGTCCACTTTCTGTTGTGAGCCATGAGTTTAGTACAATCTAATTGCCATCTTATTTTTAGGAATGGGTAGGAGAACATTGTTTAAAAGAACCTGAGAGATTATGCACAGACAAAGAACTTATTCTGGATCCTGTGCTCTCAAATATGCAAGCACAGAAATTATTGCAGCTGATCTGTTATCCTCATGGCATTAAGGAATGTACGGAGGGGGACAACCTCCAAAGACAGCACATTAAACGCATTCTTCAGGTGAGTGAAAATAGTCTAAAGACTGTGTTTCTGTCATTTTGACATGTTCTTTGTGTTTATAACAGGAGTTACTGCATCTCTCTCTAATTCTTAACTTTAATTAATTCTGATTTTTATTCCCCCAATTTTCCATTTTGTGTAACAGCCACACTTTATTGCTGGGTAAATACGCACACTGCAAACCCTATACAACCATTATGTATCTATAAGTGTGAATATGTTAATTCATGTCAGTATTTATTGTGTTTACATGAGAAATAAGCTTTGTAGAAGCACTGTCTTCATTATGTTATTCATAAAATATCAAAATCATTTTGTAATGGAGTTGTTTAGATAGACTTTGGGTGAAGAAATGATTGTCTTATTCATTTCCAGTGCCTAGCTGAGTAAGGCACGTTATTTTAATGTTGCTGTTTTTTCCTTTGTCTCTATAATGAGTGTATGTAATAGACTTGGAAGCCTGTTGTGTCATATGAATCCCTTTATTGTGTGTGATCATTCGTCTGTTTTTTTGAGAAAGAGAATACTGCAGGGGTTTCTTATACTTTAAGACATGTTTGGTATTCTTAACGTGCTAACTTCATTTTTCCCAGAATCTTGAGCAGTGGACCCTGAGGCAGTCCTGGCTGGAGCTTCAGTTAATGATCAAACAGTGCTTGAAGGACCCTGTGAGTATATTAATGAAAGCATGAACGTGTGTGACATTTTATGAAAAGCAACACAACATTGATGCTTGTGGATAAAGTAAAACACAGGGGTGCTTGTTTTCTCATGTCTGACTCCAGGGCTCTGGTTCGGTGGCTGAAATGAACAACCTGCTGGACAATATTGCCAAGGCAACAATAGAGGTATTCCAGCAGTCAGCTGACCTAAACAATAACTCTTCTAATGCTGGCATGGGCCTCTTCAACCCAAACGGGATTGGCAGTACTGATACAGGTAGCACGAGGCAGAATGGAATAAAGACATTTCTAAGGTATTTTTTTTCCTGTGGTTTTACAAAGCTATCATTCATTTTTCACATGTAACTGCACATTTTACTTGGATAATGCAGACTTGTTTTTCATAAAGCTGTAGGAATGTGAGGAAAATAATTGCTTGTAAGTGTCCATTATCATTATTTAATATGTTAAATGGCCATGCTGCTGGGCTGCACGGTAGCTGAGCATTCCACATATGTGGTTGAGCAGGCCCAGACTCCTTGGAACCACAGTTTACGTTCCATAGGGGTGAATTTCTTTCATGTGCCCTGAGGCTGCCCTATTCTATTGTATTCTTAATATAGGAAACACTCTTTCTGCCATCTTTTTTAGTTGGCAGTTTTGCTCAAATGATAATTACAAAAGGCAGATAGACTTGTATTTCATCATTTTGGTGTCAAGTATAACTGGTAAATTTTGAAACTTTAGAAATTGGTTATTTAAATGCTTAAATGTAATCAGAACATTTCATATTTTAACCATGAGAGAAAGTTATATTGCTTGTTAGACAAAAAAAAAAAAACAAAAAACCAAATTGCTTGTTAGTGTTCAGAAAGCCAGAATCATAGAAAAACACTTTTCCAGACTTTAAAAAAAAGTTGAGCTATAGTATCCTTGCAGAATCCCACCTTTTAGTGCTTTCCATAAGCACGAAGAGAAGAGTGTGTGCAAATGTCTGGTATTTGGTGAGAGGAAACAGAGTATAGAAGTAAAAGGCAAATGTTAGAATAACCCACGTGTCCTGTGAATGTAAGTTTTGCTTTGGAGTTTCGATCAGAACTGTGGGAGCAGAGTAAAAGGATACCTTGGGTATATCCTTGGGTATAACATCTGTTTCCATTTTTAGTTCCTCTGAACGCAGGGGTGTGTGGCTGGTGGCCCCCCTAATTGCCAGGCTGCCAACTTCTGTGCAGGGAAGAGTGTTGAAAGCAGCTGGGGAGGAGCTGGAGAAAGGACAGCACTTGGGTTCTTCTTCCAAAAAGGAAAGAGACAGACAAAAGCAGAAAAGGTATGGCTGGAAGTTTTGTTTCTATGTGAGTGGTTAAAGAATGGTTGAGAAAATTCAGTGTCCTACAGATGTACATGCTCATTATACTCTGCTGTTGGTGGTTATTAATAGTTGCTAAGTCATGTCTGACTCTTTGTGACCCCATGGACTACAGCATGCCAGGCTTCTCTGTCCTCCACTATCTCTTGGAGTTTGCGCAAATTCATGTCCATTGAGTCTGTGATGCTGTCTAACCATCTCATCCTCTGCCACCCCCTACTTGTCTTCCCCTCGATCTTTCCCAGCATCAGGGCCTTTTCCAATGAGTTGACTCTTTGCATCAGGTGGCTGAACTACTGGAGCTTCAGCATCAGTCCTTCCAGTGAACGTTCAGAGTTGATTTCCTTTAGGATTGACTGGTTTGATCTCCTTGCCGTCCAGGGGACTCTCAGGAGTCTTCTCCAGCAACACAATTTGAAGGCATCACTTCTGCCCTCAGCCGCCTTTATGGTCCAACTCTCACATCCATACATGACTACTGGAAAGAACATAGCTTTGACTAGACGGACCTTTGTCTGCAAAGCGATGTCTCTGCTTTTTAATATGCTGTCTAGGTTTGTTACAGTCATTGTACTCAGAGTCCACTGAAATTTCGTCTTTGTATGGAATTGAAAATAATCTGATAGGCCAAGTTCTGTTAGATAAAGTCTCCAGATTATAACATGTAATGCACTAGCATTCAATTCCGGAGAAGACAATGGCACCCTACTCCAGTACTCTTGCCTGGAAAATCCCATGAACAGAGGAGCCTGGAAGGCTGCAGTCCATGGGGTCGCTGAGGGTCGGACTCGACTGAGCGACTTCACTTTCACTTTTCACTTGCATGCATTGGAGAAGGAAATGGCAACCCACTCCAGTGTTCTTGCCGAGAGAGTCCCAGGGACGGGGAAGCCTGGTGGGCTGCCATCTATGGGGTTGCACAGAGTCGGACACGACTGAAGTGACTTAGCAGCAGCAGCAGCATTCAATTCTGCCTGTGTACCCTAATCACTGCTGCACTATTAAAATACTGACTTCTCAGCTCTGCTTCAGACCTGCTGAATCAGGTCTGTATATCCACAGTCCCTGTATTCAACAGTTGTTTGGGTTTTTTTCTTTTTATTTAGGTACTTAAATTTCATGGAATAATTTATACTTCTATTATGCTGCACCCTGAAATAAGTCACTAATATTTTTAACATTTAGGGCTCTTGTTCTAGCCTATATGTTAGGCTAGATCCTAATATATAGGATCCTCCAAGTTGAGTCTTCCAAGTTGAATGTTTTTTAAGTTTTGTGGCCTGGAAAAGGTTTAAATAATTATATTAGAAAAATGATTGTTACTGAAAAAGAACATAAACACATTCTAATGTAAAACCATGATGAATTTAGTACCTCAGAGGTAAAAGGAAATTCCTAACATTGAAAAATAAAAATTCTGAGCATTTTGAACATTTTGGGTTTCTTATGCCCTAATCAATAATGATTTCTAATGACCTAATCGGTAGCTGCCATTTACTAAGGCCTTATGAAATGTCATCCTCAATATAGAATTCATTACATACATATGCGAACTTTTAAAATCTCCCAGCAGTCATACTGAGGTGCTTTCATTATGTCCTTTTTACAGAAGAAGAAACTGAGGCACTAGAAAGTTAAGTAAATTTATCAAGGACACATAGCTAAGAAGGTGTGAAGCTAAAACCCAGGTGGTCTGGCCTCTGAGTCTGTGCTCTTAACTGAAGCACATTTTGATTTTGGCCTAGCTTTGCACATATGTTGCTTGGCATCTGGTTGCTTCATCCCCTTTGCCAGTATTTATTAACCAACCAGATAACTCAATTTTAATTCTCACAGTTGATTGGCTAACAATGGCATGTACATTGCCTCACTTCCCACAGGAATCTTAGATGCTATTGCAGAGATTGAAGATGGCTCTTCCTAAGTCAGTCTCTCTAAGCTCTGCTAGTGTAAAATGAAGCAGATTGAAATATTTTGACCTCAATCTCATTTTAAGAAATCTTTCTTTGCAGTGTAGAAAAATTAGTTTATCAATATGTCAGCTATTTCTGATCATGTAAGAAATAAGACTAAAATGCCAATTTAAAATAAATTTTAAAAATCAAATATCTTAAAACTCTTTTACAAGTCAAGCCTGCCTGTGGGATGTAGTGGAGCAGCGCACTAGGTCACTGGCCGGCAGAATGGTTCTGGAGGCCTCAGACCTCGGTGCCCATCTCAGTTCTACTCATGCCCATCTAATTTGTCTTGAGAAATGTGCTGAAAAACAACACAAGCACAACAGTCCTAATAGGCCTGTTTCCTGGACTGTAAGTACGAATGGTGGCTCAGTGGTAAAGAGTCTGTGGCAATACAGGAGACAGCTTCGCTCCCTGGGTTGAGAAGATTCCCTGAAAAAGGAAATGGCAACCCATTCCAGTATTCTTGCCTGGAAAATTTCATGGGCAGAGGAGCCTAGTGGGCTAAAGTATATGGGATTGCAAAGAATCAGACGTGACTTTAGTAACTAAATAACAACAAAATACAAATACTATGTGAGAGAAGTTTAAAAGTTTTTCTTTTTATTCTGTGTATACAGTGATATCCTTCCTGCTATGTATCTTTAAGTTCAGTTTACTGATATGAACCATACATTTTCTTCTTCCTCCTCTGCCCCCCACTCAGATGCAGTATGAATTTATGCTCGTTTGCAGATGCCTTCAAGGGCAAGAGAACATATTAAATTATTTAGAAGCATTACAGTGATTTTAAACCTTATTAGTTAGAGATATGATTTAACTTTTCAAGTAGTCTTGGCTATTTACTACTTCCGTCTCTTTCCTAATAGTAAAATAAATAAGAGCCAGTAACCTGAGGGCAGGAAATCAGTGTTGCACAGGAAGTAATCTGTTCTCTCTAACTAGATCTGCTGTTATTACTTCCTTTATAGTATGTCTCTTTTGAGTCAACAACCATTCCTCTCACTGGTCCTTACCTGCCTTAAGGGACAAGATGAACAACGAGAAGGCCTTCTAACATCTCTGCAGAATCAAGTTAACCAGGTAAAGTACAGTAGAATATTGAGCTAGGCAAGTATTTTCCTAATGGCATTCATTTGTTTTCCTTTCAAACACTGAGCTTAAACTAATAAGGGCAAAGCATGTTTTGATTAGATGTAGGAAAGCGCCACCCATGTCCTGTTCTCCTACCTGGCATTCTGGTTACCATGAGATTAGCAATAGTATAATATGAATTAGGCATTGGACAGATGTCTATGAAAGTTACATTTTGCAGATTGCACATAACTTTGTCATATCTACTCCTCTCCTGACTTTGTCTCTTAGGAGAGGTCCTGGAGCAGTCTGTGTTGCAGGGCACATGTTAGTAACAAAGAGAGCTTGTCCTCTCTCCAGGTCTTCTACTGGGCTTCCACATGGCAGGGAAAGCCTCAGCTTGAGCTCTGTAGGTTCAAAACACAGTTTTACTGCCAGAACTATAGTGATGCTGGTCTAGGGCACAAGATAAGTGCATGCTTGCACATGCTACATCGCTTTAGTTGTGTCCGACTCTTTGCAACCTTGTGGACTGTAACCCATCAGGCTCCCCTGTCCATGGGATTCTCCAGGCAGGAATACTGTAGTGGATTGCCTTGTCCTCCTCCAGGGGCCTTCCCAACCAGAGCTTGAACCTGCATCCCGTGAATCTCAGGCGTTGGTGGGCAGGTTCTATACCACGAGCACCACCTGGGAAGTCCCAGGGCACAAGCCATTGCTGAATCAGAAGGCATTTTTAGTTCATTTACAAAGATTTTGGACTTTGCCTTTCCACCAGCTGTAATTCTCATGGTCACTATTTGAAACCCTTATGTTCTGTGTACCATGAGGAAACTGAGTGATCAAACTGGAATTTGAAAGTATAGAATGGAGAAGAGTGAGTAGATGCTTCTGTGGGATGTTTCATTCTATAGTAGTGCCTAATGGAGGCCTCCCACACGGCTGTTAATTCTAGACACTGTGTCTTCTTTACTGGTCCTGGATGAACCTGAATAAGACATTTATTCAGTTCTCTAATCATCTGCTACCTTTTGGATATGTGAGATTTATCTCTGCCCAACAGCCAGAGTGATCCTTTTAAAGTGTAAACCACACGTTTTTCTGGTGCCCCAAAATGTTGCAGTGTTTCTTATTGTGTGTATGTGTTTGTGTGTGTGTGTGCTCGATTGTGTATGACTGTTTGCAACCTCATGGACTGCAGCCTGCCAGACTCCTCTGTTCATGGGATTCTCCAGGCGTGAATACTGGAGTGGATAGCCATGTCGTCTTCCAGGGGATCTTCCCAACCCAGGGATCAAACCCACGTCTCTCTCATCCCCTGCATTGGCAGGCACATTCTTTACCAGTAGCGCCAATGGGGAAACCCCTGTTTCTTACTATACCTGGAATAAAACTTCCCCGTACAGGCTTATGTGACCCTCCATGATTTGTCACTGGCTCCCACCTCTATCTTGTTTCTTTCCTGACATGGCCTCACTCACTCCATTCTGTACGCAATGACCATGTTGCTGTTCCTTGATCTTGAAAAGCATCTTCTTGTTGCAGAGCCTTTCTCCCCTTCCCTGGAAGTTATCAACATGGCCAGCTCCCTCAGTTCAGCAGATCTCTGCTCAGCTCTCACCTCCTTAGTCCCCTCCCATCCCTTAGTCCCACCCCCATCACGCTCTAAAACGAGGACCACAGTTATTCTCTGTCCCCTTGTCACGATTCTTACCACTTGCTCTACTTATCTTGATTTGTCCTACTACCAGAATGTCAGCTCCATGACAACTTGTGGGCTTTTTTAAAACTACCTTGTACCCTTCACCTGTCTCAAGGGAGATTCATCTATATCTTTTGATGAGATTTGAGAAGTGCTCCACATTTACCGTGTGGCATACTCACAGATCATCTGTTGGACTCAGTTACTTCTGCATATGACTCATTTCAGCTCTTTTGAGATGATTGTCCATAGATGCCCTACTTCAGAGCCCCCCCCTTTTTTTTTGCTTATACATCTGATTCAGAATTTCCCACTGGTGGTTTGCCTTCCCTAAGCAACCTGTCCCTTCCCCAAGCAACCTGTTCCTTCCCCAACATTTGTCTGAAGAAGTGAGGAAGCGTTTATTTAATAAATTGGTATGCAACTCGGCTGATGTCCAAGATGTCACATTTTTCAAAGTTGGTTACATTACCTTTATCAAGGAAGATACGCCTCCCCTTCAATGAAACATCAGAATAATGCGTTTGCTAGGATTCACAGCCTCTCCCTAGAAATATAAGAGACTGATATAAAATGTAATTCTATTTCTCTTTATCTTTATGGTGGTGGTGGTAGTGCAGTCGCTAAATTATATCTGACTCTTTTGTGACTCCATGGACTGTAGCCTGCCAGGCTCTTCTGTCTATGGGATTTTCCAGGCAAAAATATTGGAAATAGTAGGTTGCCATTTCCTTCTCCAGGATATCTTCACGACCCAGGGATCGAACCCACATCTCCTTCATTGGCAGGCAGATTCTTTACTGCTGAGCCACCTGGGAAGCCCCTTTATCTTTACACTTATCTTTATAAGACCGGTGTAATGATGTATTCTTAAAATATTCTTTATTTTTGTTAATGCTTAACCTCATGATCCTCTAAAGCATTTCCTAAGACTTATCAACAGTGTATGTAATTACATAAGATTTGTCTTAACAGGGTATGTAATTAGATAACAAACACACAATAGCTATATTCCTGTCTTTGTGGAGGAAGGGGTAGAAAGTGAAATTTTATCCCCCCCCCGCCGCTTTTTTTAATTTATTAAACTAAGAAGTTGTCTTCATCACTTAAAAACTCAGTTTAACTTTAAATATGAGCAAAAATCAAATTTAAGAGGGAAAACAAGTATTGGGGTTTGTGTTCATTTATTTTCTGGTTTAGATTTTAAGTAACTGGAGAGAAGAACGATACCAGGATGACATCAAAGCACGACAGATGATGCATGAGGCGTTGCAGCTCCGCCTGAATTTGGTAAGAGACCCTTCTAGCGCCCTTCCTCCGTTAAATTTATCTCCATGTGAAAATAACTCCAGCTTTCCACTCCTGCTGTGGTCACAGTCTCGGTTACAAGGTGAAGCCCACTGTTTGCTCTCTTTACTACTTCCTTGACTCTCAGACCTTCTGTTTTCCTTGCCATTGTCCTTCCTGCTGGTCTGGCTTCTAGACAACAGTAGATATTTTTGGTATCGTCTTGTCTTCTGCATCCCACCCCCAGTGTCTCTTTCTCTTTTCCGTTTGTGCCAAGAGTAGGTCATAGGGAAGTACTAACTTGAGGTGAGCATTAGCTTTTACTCTACTTGCTTAAAAACTGTATTAAAATGTTCTTTAAGTCAAAATGTTATGAAACTTTCCGTCAAATTGATCATAAAGAGAAATCCCATAGGCAGGTTTTCTAGAAATTTAACATTTCCCTCTCCGGCAGATTCTTTTGACTCTTCCTTTTCTCAATGCACAAGACCAGATAAAAGCTACTCTGGAAGATGGCTTGCCTGATGCTTGATATAAGTTCCCACTTGTGAATGAGCAGTCCTAAGGGCCAGGCCTTCCACTCATCATTAGTTCTGTGTTACTGGCTCTTTCCAGGTGTTATTATGACAACAGACTTAGATGAAATAGTTAACTGACAACACAAAATTTGTAGATACTGAGTCACTTAATTTACATCTATTCAGATTTAATTGGATGAAAGTTACATAATGAAACTGAATATCATGAAATTTAGGAACAACAGAGAGCTAATTTTACTAGTGTGTAATTCATGTTGATGACGTGTCTATACTCCATACCTCCTCCTCCTCCTTTTTTTTTTTTTTTTTCTGAATGTCCAGTTCCTGTGCTAATGGAACCAAAAAGACTGGCAAATATATAGCTAGTTGACAGAGAAGACAGGATAATCTATAGCTTAGAGCAACTTTAAAATTTTTAAACCACTGAAAATGTGGTTGTGTAAAGTGGTTGTAGTAGTCTTTGTAACACTATGCTGATTTTTTTCATTGAACTTTTTATGTGCTAGGTGGGAGGAATGTTTGACACAGTGCAGAGGAGTACCCAGTGGACAACAGACTGGGCGCTTCTCCTCCTCCAGATCATTACTTCTGGAACCGTTGACATGCACACTAACAAGTAGGTTCTTATCATTTCACATTGGCTTTGCTTCTTATATGTATAGTGGAGGCTTTCATATTCTGGCCACAGATTCTTCCACATCATATACTCTGAGGTTACCATTAACGTTCTATGCCTTAAATAAAAATGCTCAGTTAGTTAACAGTATCTTGGTTTTGCTTTAAGGTGCAAATCTTTTCTCCTTCTAGTGAATTATTCACAACAGTTCTAGACATGCTGGGTGTTTTAATCAATGGAACATTGGCCTCTGACCTGTCGAATGCATCCCCAGGGGGATCTGAAGAGAACAAACGCGCATACATGAATTTAGTCAAGAAACTGAAAGTAAGTTTGTGGCCTGCTTAGGAGTTTCTGGATTTGTTATTTAGCGCACGTTATTTTATTACTCCTTAAATCAGATGTTATTTTTTGCATTTAACTTTGTATCAGGTGATTATTTTGCTGTTTGTTTTACCTCAGCTTCTCAGTACCCCAAAGTTAGAAGTATATATAGCTTGAAGATTTTTCTTAAAATAACTATACTCATAAAACATATTTAATTTTTTAAGGGACTGTAGAAGTCCATTATCAAATATGTAACCAAAATGCCAACATTAGATTTAGGGTAAATTTCATCTTCCACTGACAACATGCAGTTGAATATTAAACATTTGCATTGCTATTTCTAAATTCAATTCATTTGCCTAGCCGCTAATACAGTTTTTGAAATAAATTATAAACAAACAATGCAGGAAAAAAATTAATATATCTGATGACCTTACTAATAAAACAACCAATGGTTACCTTGTGGTCTGACTCTGGATTGGAGAACGTGTTCCGTGCCACAGCTCCTGTCTTCGGGTTGCAAACACTACTCTGGGTTTTTGTCATTTCAGCACTGTGATGTTTGTTGTGTAACAAGGGTGCCTTCATATGTGTTCTATTTTCTACTTAAATAGAAGAAATGAAACATATGCATCACTGTAAATGAGAGCTGCCCCCTAGACCCTGTTGAAGGTCAAAGAACATTCCAGCTATAAAAAGGAAATGTTTCATAGGGGAACTTCCTCCTTGTAAACATTTGCCTTTGTTATAATTTCTATCTCACTTCTGTCTCTCTCACTGTCTCTCTTTTTTAGAAAGAGCTGGGGGACAAGCGGTCAGAAAGTATTGACAAAGTTCGACAGCTGTTACCTTTGCCGAAACAGACATGTGACATCATTACCTGTGAACCTATGGGCTCCTTGATTGACACGAAGGGAAACAAAATTGCTGGATTCGATTCTATAGATAAAAAACAGGCAAGAGTAAATGTTTGTTCCTTATGTATATAAATGCATGCACTTATACTTTCTTGTCTTCCTATAGGGCATATGAAACATCTTAATATTATTGTTTCTTGATTTTTTAAAGCATATCCTTGTCATTTAAATGCAGTGGTCTTTGGCATTATCATACAGATAATGATGTTGAAGATCTTCATTTAAATGTTTTCCTGAATTTAAATGAGTTTTTGAAGCCTATCAAGGGAAAAGTAAGTAGAACCTTGTTTAAAAAAAAAAAAAAAGAATATGTTTAGTAGATGAAAAAATTTGTATTAATAAAAGTCTCCATATAGTTTAAAATTAAAATTTAAATTGCTTTAAAATTTAAAGCTGTTAAAAATTTTAAAAGTGATAGCACTTAATTTTCTTATCAGCTGAACAACATTTAATGAACATTTGATTTATATAAGATATTAAATATGGCTCTCTAAAACTTGAGTCAGTCTAAAGCTCTAAAGCTGAGCTCAGTTACTCAGTCATGTCTGACTCTTTGCAACCCAATGAATTGTAGCCCAAGGCTCCTTTGTCCATGGGATTTCCATGGAACAGTACTGGAATATTCCAAGCAAGAAAACTGGATTGGGTAGCCATTTCCTACTCCAGGAGATCTTCCCAGCCCAGGGATTGATCCCACGTCTCCCCCATCTTCTGCACCGGCCTGTGGATTCTTTACCACTGCATCAGCTGGGAAGCCCAAAACCTGAGCAACACTGTCAGGCATTCTTTCCATGAACATTGAACAACTGTGGGGTTCCAAGGTAACAGAGATGAAAGACGGAGCTCCTACCCTTAAGGGAAAGTAGATAGACAATTACTGTGTCATGCTTCCCCCATGACACAGTGGTAAAAGAACCTGCCTGCCATTGCAGGAGACGCAGAAGGTGTGGGTTCCATCCCTGGGTTGGAAAGATCTCCTGGAAAAGGAAATGGAAACCCACTCTGGTGTTCTTGCCTGAAGAAGTCCAAGGACAGAGGAGCCTTATGGGCTACAGTCCGGTCCATCGGGTTGCAAAGAGTTGGACACAATTAAACAGCTAACACACACATGTCGTGAGATTTTGTGTGTCTTGGTACAGAGTGTTAGAGGACCCTGAGAAAGAGCCATCATATTCAGATGAGGGATAGGTAGTCAGAGCAGGATCCTCAGGAAAATTGACACATCATTTCGGATGAATAAGAGTTAGCAGGAGGTAGGCAAAGTGTGGTATAGGCAAAGGGAAGTGTTTATGCAAAGACCTGAGAGACTGTAGCTCATAGGCAAAATGCCGCTCATCATAAAGCAGAGAGCTTTGAGAGTACTGATACCCACACAGTTGTGGAGAGAGAAGACTAGAGTCAGGCACAGGTTGACTTTGCACCACTGTCCTTTCCAGTGGTGACACATCTGGAACCCATTTGGATACATGGTCTTGGCACCCAGGAGAGAGCTCTAATGTCAAGACCAGATATTGGGAAACAATCAAAATACAGGTGGTAACTGAGCCATGTTTTGGATGAAGCCACCCATGGAAGAGTATGTGTAATTGGGAACAGGAGCATTCACAAGTTATTAAAGATGACTTGAGCAGTTATCTTCAGGGTCACTTTGGAGAAAAATATTTTCTGATTGGTATGGCAGGGAAAGGACCAAGGGATAGCACCAATTTGTGTTAAAAATCAGAAACTTGTAGTTTCAGAAAGAGAATAACAGTTCCTCTCCTCAACTCAGTGGAGATAAGCTTGAATTGAAGGATTTTATTTGTACCTGTTGGCACACGTTAATTCTGTAATAATATTACTTAACTACTTAAGAGACTGCCTAATTAAGTACGTGAAAGATGATTGTATTGAACCGAGTCCATACATGTTTGGATTGAAGTTAATTTGAGCCCAATTAGAGGTTGAATGTAATTTGACTCTTAAGTTTTGTTTTATCTTAAAAACAATAAATAGATTCCAAAGGTTTTTAGTACAGTAATATCAAATTTTCAGTGTTTGGGTTTTTTTTTGGGGAGGGGGGCTGGGGGGGGAGAACCTAAATGGAGAAAATGGCATTTACAGTAAAAATTATCTGGTGTCCCAGCCTCAATAGAGTGTTGTGTGTTATAATAGACTGTAGATCTGGACTTACAGGCCTGGAATATAGCCACTGCCCTCAGTGATCTAGTATCAGCCTGGACTCATTAGTCAACCTGACTGCTGTGTGCTAGAGTTAAGGCCCCCTCGAGCCGGAATGCTCTCTGAATCTGTGTCCTAAGCAAGGCTGGCCTCCTTATCAGCAAAAGATCTGAGCACGTGGTCATAGCTCCTAATTCCACCACAGGGTCTCCAAGTCTCCACGAAGCAGAAGGTGTCCCCGTGGGATTTGTTTGAGGGTCAGAAGAACCCAGCTCCTCTGTCCTGGGCCTGGTTCGGGACTGTCCGAGTGGACCGGAAGGTGATCAAGTATGAGGAGCAACATCACCTTCTCCTGTATCACACGCACCCCACGCCCAAGCCCCGGAGTTACTACCTCGAGCCACTGCCCCTGCCTCCCGAAGAGGAAGAGGAAGAGCCCACATCTCCCATCTCTCAGGAACCTGAGAGGAAATCAGCTGAGCTGTCAGATCAGGGAAAAACCGCAACAGATGAAGAGAAGAAGACAAAGGGAAGGAAGCGCAAGACAAAGTCCAGCTCAAGGGTTGATGTGAGTATGGGAAGTAGAGATCGTGGGTGTGTTGGCATCCCACAGAACATTTACTAGTTCCTGAATTACATCCCTAAGAAACATTCTGAAGTGCAGTGTAAGCCTATTTGTAAGTTATCATAAAGGCTCAGATAGAATGAACAGAACAGCACTCAAACTTTTCACAAATAACAGGGTCATAGTTTCTGATTTTGCCTCTTCTACTTTTCATAACTATGTTTAATTTTATACTTTGCCTGTGAATAATATTGATTTACTATTTCACTGTCTCACAGTTTCTGAAATTTAGAACTTGAAGTTTTTGACCTAATAAAATCTCATCCTTGTATGTATTTTTATTATGAGGCATGTCTAAAATATTTTTTGTATTTTGAGCAGTTGATATCTGTAGTAAATTAACATAATAACTGTTTCCTTAGATAGGATCCTATCTAACATATCTAATAAGATGGTTCTGAGGTTTCATCATTTGCTATTTCATCTTACTCTCCTATATATTTCTACTTCTTTACCATATTTTTAGATTTTATAAGAGAGAAGGTGAACATAATTTAAAGCAGTTTTACTTCTTGTTTCCCTGATAGCCTTCCCTATCTAGAATAACCTTTTCTTGAAAACCTCAGAAATCTATGAGATGGTAATTTAGAAATAATTTCATAGAATCAATGTGTAAAATGTCTTATCATTTAAGTTTACCTGGAAAATACTCTAGAGGGTATTTGTGATGTTTTTCTATAAAATTTAAGAGTTCTTATTGTGCAGTGGAAGAAATATTCACAGTTTGTTGACCTGTCATCATGACTGCTTATTCTTATTGTCCACCTAGGTCAAAACCAAGACATTTTTTCTTAGCTGATAGCTTGGTGATTAGTATTATTCTAGAAATGATCACCCTCCCTTTTGGATCCCCACTTGAATGCCACTGCCCTCTTCTCATGGAGCCTTTCTGTGAGTGTGTCTCTATTTTGAAAAAGATGTTTTGAAAAAGATGCCACTTCTGCCAGTCTGGGTCTCGTCACCTGTTTATCCACATGGATAGATTTCTGTTCTTTTCAGATGCTTTAAAAGACATCAAGCCCATCTAATTCCCCAAGTGAGTCCTGGTCATGTTCTTTTCTCCCACACTTCTCCTGAAGGTGCCTCTTTTCAGTCATATATATTGCAGGGAACTGAGCTTTATTTTCCTTCATCCTTCATGCCTAGAGAAGGAGGAGCACTGGGGAAAATATTCAGGTGTGATCCTTAGAGTCTCTGCACCTACTCTGAGGAAGAGAAAGCCCTGGGCAGGAGGTGTGGTGAAGGGCAGAGGGGACAAGATGGGGAGAGTGGAGTGGCAGGAGTCTGCTTCTTTACAGTGCTTTCTTGAAAGCTGTAACTAAGACACTGTCTAGGCTGGAGACTAGTTTCAAAGTCCTGTGTGCGTTTCTGGCTAATTCTCATCCAGGTCCAAGGTATCAGGGAAGCTTTCTAAGATGAAACCATCGGGAGGCTCAGCAACTGAAGATGCGTTTTCTACTGTAGGTGATGGTCAGCATTGGTGTTCTCAATGTACTTTTAGTATTAAAAAACAGATTTTGGAAAAGATCCTTTTCCATCTTCTCCCACTGTTGTTGTTGTTCAGTTCAGTTGTGTCTGACTCTTTGCGACCCCAGGGACTGCAGCATGCCAGGCTTCCCTGTCCTTCACTATCTCCTGGAGTTTGTTCAAACTCACGTCCACTGAGTCGGTGATGCCGTCCAACCATTTCATCCTCTGTTGTCCCCTTCTGTTCTTGCCCTCAATCTTTCCCAGCATCAGGGTCTTTTTCAACGAGTTGGCTCTTCGCATCAGGTGGCCCAAGTACTGGAACTTCAGCGTCAGTCCTTCCAATGAATAGTCAGGGTGGAATTCCTTCGGGATTGACTGCTTTCATCTCCCCCACTGTAGCCAAGGCCATTTTAAGTCGAGCAAGAGTTTCAACTTAAAGGAAATTTTTGCAGAGAATACATTGAGACTTGTACCCTCTGTCTTCCACTCTGTCAGAATAACCTTGTCTGCTGGGATAGGAGCTCTCTCAAATAAGGAATTTGCATTAGTCATCTATGTGGTGTGTGGAGTAAGTAACTTTTGTCTTTAACTCTGTGTTGAAGGAGTATCCGCAGAGCAGCGTGTACCGAGTGCCTCCCAACTACTCGCCCATCTCCTCACAGGTGATGCACCACCCACAGTCCACCCTGTGGAGCTACAACCTCATGGGTCAGCCCCAGCAGCCCGGCTTCTTCCTTCAGAACCAGTCCGTCACTCCAGGTAAGTGAGGACAGAGCCAAGTCGGCCGACTCCAAGATGGGAAGTAATAGCTTGGGGTTCTCTTCACTCTTACAGAATTTGTATATTTCAGGGAGTGAGTGAGTGCTCAAGGGACATTTCTGTAATTCTCTCCACTCAGTTTCTTCCTTCTTCTGAAAGAAGGTTTCAGTAACTAGTTTATGTGGCACTTTTGCAGTTTTTATCCAGTGTTAGAAGGGAATTAACCACTGATCAATATCTCAGGTATAACATATAAACCTGATAAAAGTTTTATGCCGTGAAAATTTCATTCACTGTTATCAGATATAATTCTTATCAACATGTTAAAAGATTAGACAGCATTTCAGTCTTTTATTGTTTCCTCATGTTATGAATTTTAAATTGTTTATACCATGTAGGATCTCAGAAATTTGGTGCAGCAGATAGATTTAGATATCAGTAATAAAACCTTCCTAAATCACAGTAAATGTTAGTATTGCTTTGATTTAAGCCCAAATAATCTTTATATCTAGAATACAGATTTTCTAAATAAAAAAAATCTCTTAGAAATGAAGTTTTTCTCTAAATGAAAGTTTGCCTGTTTTTGGAAAATAATTTCTTTTGAAATTTCAGTCTGCATTTTGTTAGGATGTGCCACTCTTAACATATAATATTTTTCCTCATTCTGTGTTATATTGTGATTTTTTAAAATTGTATGTTGAATATTACATTTTGAGGCCTCAGGAAGAAGCCCTTTCCTGGAGCTTGCTCAAACTCATGTCCTTGAGTCAGTGATGCCATCCAACCATCTCATCCTCTCTCATCCCCTTCTCCTCCTCCCCTCAAACTTTCCCAGCATCAGGGTCTTTTCTAATGAGTCAGCTCTTCACATCAGGTGGCCAAGGTATTGGAATTTCATCTTCAGCATCAGTCCTTCCAATGAATATTCAGGACTGATTTCCTTTAGGATTGACTGATTTGATCTTCTTGTAGTCCAAGGGACTCTCAAGAGTCTTCTCCAACACCACAGTTCAAAAGCATCAGTTCTTAAGCCATCAGCTTTCTTCACAATCCAACTCTCACATCCATACACGACCACTGGAAAAACCATAGCTTTGACTAGACAGACCTTTGTTGGCAAAGTAATGTCTCTGCTTTTTTAATATGCCGTCTAGGTTGGTCATAACTTCTCTTCCAAGGAGCAAGCATCTTTTAATTTCATGGCTTCAGTCACTATCTGCAGTGATTTTGTACCCTGAAAAATAAAGTCTCTCACTGTTTCCATTGTTTCTCATCTATTTGCCATGAAGTGATGGGACCAGATGCCATGATCTTAGTTTTCTGAATGTTGAGTTTTTCACTCTCCTCTTTCATTTTCATCAAGAGGCTCTTTAGTTCTTCTTCGCTTTCTCCCATAAGGGTGGTGTCATTGTGTATCTGAGGTTGTTGATGTTTCTCTCTGCAATCTTGATTCCAGCTTGTGCCTCATCCAGACTGGCTGGGGCCTTAAAAGTAGGTTGTTGGGTGAGTGAATATTGACTATAAAGAGCAAACTTTTGTTGTTGTTCAGTCTCTAAGTTGTGTCCAACTCCTTATGACCCCATTAACTGGAACATATCAGACTTACCTGTTACTCGTTATCTCCCAGAGTTTGCTCAGATTCATGTCCATTGTGTCAGTGATACTATCCAGCCATCTCATCCTCTGCTGCCCTGTTCTCCTCCTGCCCTCACTGTTTCCCAGCACCAAGGTCTTTCCCAGTGAATCGGCTCTTCACATTAGGTGGCCAAAGTGTTAGAGCTTCAGCTTCAGCAGCAGTCCTTCCAATGAATATTCAGGGTTGATTTTCTTTAGGATTGACTGGTGTGATCTCCTTGCTAACCAAAGGACTCTCAAGAGCAAACTCTCAAGGCAGTAGTAAGTGTGGAAATATAATACAAGCTCATCCTCTCTGTTGACATTCTCTCCTTACTTCCAAGGTACTTATGAATTCAGGCATTTTTAAACTTCTTAGATATTGAAGTCAAACACAAGGACCGTCTCTAAATTGAAAGTTAATTATTTTCTATAGGCACGTACCCTTTCCCCTCACCCCAGAACACTATAGAAGGTGTTCATAAGTAGGCAGACTTTAGGTATTAGGTAAGTCTTAATGTTTTATGATGTGTAAGAAAAAAAATTTGAGGAAAACAGTTAATTATGAGGATTTTACATTCGTGAATTGATAGATTTTCATAAAGTTATGTATCCTATGGAGCTGAAGAAGAGTGTATACAGTCTGCTTCCATTCATACATTTTAAAAATTTTATTTTTGATTGCACTGGGCCTTTGTTGCTGCATGGGGGCTTTCTCTAGTTTTGGTGAGTGGAGGCATCCTCTCGTGGAGCATGGGTTCTAGGGCATGCAGACTTTAGTAGTTGTGGCACATGGACTCTGGTTATGTTGCATGGGCTTCGTTGTCCTTGGCATGTGGAATCTTCCCCGACCAGAGGCTGAGCCCTTGTCCTGTGCACTGGCAGGTGGATTCCTTACCACTGGGCCACCAGGGAAGCCCATTCGCACATTCTTAAAAATGCAGAAGAGTGCTGTTCACAACACACACACACACACACACACTCATCTTTAGCAGTCTCTTTCTGTTTCCTGTATACACACCAGGATGGTAAAGTTTATAACGAAACATATGTGAATAATAAACACCATTTGGTGAGAGTTGAGAAAGTTATGTAAGAAAATAGAGCAGAGTTCAGGAGAATCCCAGGGACAGAGGAGCCTGGTAGGAGGCTGTCTATGGGCCCACACAGAGTCGGACATGACTGAAGCGACTTAGCAGCAGCATATTTGTTCTTATTTCTTTAGGTGATTCAGAGATATAACATTATATGAAAGTTAGGAAAATTAAAAGAGAGTAGACCATAGTCTAATCTTGAAAAAGTATGTCTTGCATAAAATGAGTCATTCAACTTCATATGTATTAGTGTACATTCAATTCTTGTTTCAACAAAAGTTACCTTGCCACGTAACTCAAATTGACCTCTAACCTTTTTCCAAATGTTCTTCAGATGCTGTTGAATGACTTCATAAGCCATATTGTTCATTTTGATACTGAGTCTTAAAAAATGTAGGCTTTTCCAGTGATCAGTGTTAAAATGTTTGTTTTTATCATACCACATGCTTTATATAGAAGTTTTCTTACAGTAAAGAATACAAACTGTATGATGAGTTGAGTATTGGCAGCTATTTGAAACCAGCAAATCTCGTCATTTTTTTCCCTCTTAAAGGCATTTGACAGATTATGTACGCAAATGTATTAAGGTTTTCGTTTGCTTTTTTTAGCCTCACTATAATCGACTGTTTCTTATTTATATTAGTTATGCACTTCAAAAAAGATGTGTTTTGTCTTTGGAATTGTGGCATTTGAAGTTTCCAAGCATTTCAAGTTTTTGAATTATTGTCATGCCTGTCTACCACAAAACAGGCATTTTTATTTTGCTGTGTTAAAAAAACTTCAATACCATGAACATCAAAAGGGTCTCTCTGCCTGGCTTAGCGCACTTGACAAAAGAGACCACAAAAGGCAGCACGTCTTGTGAAAGTAACGTGTTCCCGGGCTTCCCAGGTGGTGCTAGTGGTAAAGGACCTGCCTGCCAGTGCAGTAGATGTCGGAGACTTGGGTTCAGTCCCTGGGTCGGGAAGATCCCCTGGAGGAGGGTATGGCAGCTCACTCCAGTATTCTTGCCTGGAGGATCCCGTGGACAGAGGAGCCTTGTGGGCTATAGTCCATAGGATCAGAGAGTCAGCCGTGACTGAAGCGACTGAGCACAGCATAACACTACATGTTCTTGGGGGCCTCACGTAATTTAAACCCTGCATGATTCTGAAATTTTACCAAGGATTCTGCATCTCAATGTGTTTCACTTGACCAAGCAAAATGGGCCCTCTGATGTCATTCAGATAGTGTCATTCACTGGACGTCGCCCTCCCCATTGTCTGGAATTTATGCAGTTCATAACTGATCTTTCAAATTTGTAGAGGGTGGGGCAATACTCTACTTCCCAGTGTGCTCCTAAAAGGAGGCTCAGAAGGTGAGATTTCTGTGTTTTGATAAAATCAGGAAGAGTTGCATCCGCATGCGCAGAAAATCCTTCCTTCTGATTGCTTTTGTAGGTGGCTCCCGGTTGGATCCTGCTGGCTCCTTCGTCCCCACCAACACCAAGCAAGCTCTGTCCAACATGCTGCAGCGGCGCTCGGGGGCCATGATGCAGCCGCCCTCTCTGCACGCCATCACATCGCAGCAGCAGTTGATACAGATGAAGCTTCTGCAGCAGCAGCAGCAACAGCGGCTTCTCAGGCAAGCCCAGACGCGGCCTTTCCAACAGGTTTGTCCAGATCAGCAGTGTCTTCCACATTTCATTAGTTCCTCTAGCCCGGAATGGGTGTGGGCCTGTGACTGATTCTTTCTGTGCGGGCATCCCTGATTACCTGTGTGAGTGCACGTATATCTCTCTTGTACAGGTTTATACATACTTCTCCCCTCCTTGTATTTTACCATTATCATTGATCAAAAAAGAACTTGAAATGTCTTAAGTTGGTTAAAAGTATGCCTGAAAACAAAAAGAAGAGCTAATGATTTTCTGATCACTTACAAGCGGCAAGACTTTTATCCTTGAGATGATCTTATCTGAGCCCTCACTCCCTGTTCCAATTAGCGTCATACTCAGTGCTCCTTTGAGCTATGCTTAAATGATTCATTCATTATTTGCTGTATTACTTTGAGGTTGTATCTCTGAAACACTGATGTTCCTTAGGCTTTCTCCTACAGTGCCCTGCATTGCCCTGACTCTGGCTTTATACTTCTGGATATATACCTCACCAAAATCTATAGAAGGCAAAGAGTAGACTACAAGTAACAGTCAGGATATGGATATCTTTAATTATTGATTTGTATTTTTTCTACTTTTGCCCTATAAAAATAGAGATAATCTTTATTTTTTTCCTAATTTTTTTTTAAATGTTTGGGATAATAGTGATTGTTTAACAAAGCATTGGTGGAAGTCACACAAAACTTCGTACAGACTCAAACTACAAATCTGCACAAATACATGAAAGCAAAAAGAAGGAAGTAAGAATATGACTTTTTCTTTTGGTTTCTGTATTCATTTTGTGTTTTCCAAGTTTTCTTAGGAAAATTTTACTTTGATGATGCTAATGATAGCTGCTAACACCAAGAGAGCACTTACTATTTGCCAAAACACTTGTACGCATTGCACTTTCATGTACTGATTATCTTAGATCTCACAGCAGTCCTAGGAGTAAGGCACTTTATGATCCATAAAGGCAGTAGCCAATGTACAAGTGCATCCTGCTCTAAGAACAACCACAGATTTTCAAATTAGCAAGGAATTCCAGTGCTTTTAGAAATAGTCTTTGTATTTGGAGTAACTTTCTAAATGTACCTCCATTGTACAACTCACAGCAAGCATGTCCCCATTCAGTCCACTTAGCGATTTGGGTGGTGGGAGTGGTAGGGTTAGGTGTGCAGTCTTAACAGAGATTCATTAAAAAAAAATTTTTTTTTTAACCCTTGTTTTAAGAAGGACAGGAAAGAGCAATCTAGTTTGAACCACACAAGAATGTAAACAGCAGTCACACTATGCTCATCTCCCCCGACCTCCCAGGGAGATCTGATTGTTCAGACTCCCTGGGTATTAGGAAAGATGGGCCCAAGTTGCTTCTTACACAGAACTGATGAGAATTTGATGAAAATATTTTAAAAGCCTTGGTTTTTCTCTAAACAACAAGTGTGGAGTCATTCAAAACCTCAGTGGGATTTTAGCTGTTTCTGAGGATGAAAAAAAAATAGTTATACCACTGTTTCCAATCCTCAAGGAGAAAAAATTTACTAGAAGCGAAATAATCAATCCACTAGAATGAATTCATCTCCCTTTCAAAGTAATAGAAGCCTAAGTAAAATTTACTTTACATTAAGTATGATTTTTTCTTATCTACTTTTCTATCACAAGGTGTTATTTGACTTATTAATAGGCAACATTCAGACTGTTACTGGCGAGTTCAGTTTTGAATTTCTCTTAAGTGGTTTTTAACACTGGGGAGCAGCTTGCCAGCCTGGTTATAGGTGAAACGTCTCTCTTCAAAAATTCACTTCCTGATATTAGCCATGAGAAGCAGTTTCCCCTGAGGCAAAAGACTTTTATTAAAAGGGAATTCAATAGAAAAATCTTCATGTATTCAAAAATGTCTTTGCATTTTTGGAGGTAGATTTATGACCTAAAATGTACCTATAGGACCCCATCATTCACACCACTCAAAAATACCTGTTACTCTATTCTTTTATGGGCTTCTCAGGTGGCGCTAGAGGTAAAAAAAAAATCCAGCTGCCAATGCAGGAGACTGAAGAGACACGGGTTCGATCCCTGGGTCTGAAAGATCCCCTGGAGAAGGAAATGGCAACCCACTCTAGTATTCTTGCCTGGAGAATCCCATGGACGGAGGAGCCTGGCAGGCTACGGTCCATAGGGTCGCACAGGGTTGATACAACTGAAGCGACTTAGCGTGGCATTCTTTTATACCATATAAGGTTGTACAGCTTATACTAACAGGAATTCACTGATAATTTGTTAACTGATTCTTCCGTAGTAATTTTATCACAGCTTAGATTTTTCTTTTCTTTTTTCTTTTTCCCCTTGAGAAATCAGGAGTTCTTTCTTCAAGTGGTAAAAGCTCAACTGCACAACAGTGATTGTATTGGCACACCTTGTTTAGCTGTGCTTTGCTTTGTTGTACTTCACAGATAATTGCACTGACTACAAATTGAAGGTTTGTAGTAAGTACAAATTGACAGCCCCGCATTGAACAAGTCTCAGGACTGTTTTTCCAACAGCATTTGCTCACTTTGTGTCTCTCTGTTACATTTTAGTAGTTCTTACAATATTTCAACCTTTATTATTATTATATTTGTTATGGTGGCCTGTGATCAGTGATCTGTGTTATTTCTATGCCTCTCTGAAGGCTCAGATGGTTACAATTTTTTTAGCAATAAAGTATTTCTTAATTAAAACATTTTTAAAAGACACAATACTATTTCTCACTTACTAGATTATGGTGTGGTTTATTTTTTAAATTTTTATTGATTTAATTTTGGCTACTCTGGATTTTCATTGCTGCACCTGGGCTTTCTCTTGCTACATGTAGCAAGCAGGGGCTACTCTTCTAGTTGTGGTCCTTGAGCTTCTTTTGTTGCAGAGCCTGGGCCCGAGAGTGTGCCGGCTTCAGTAGCTGCGGCTCACGGGATTAGCTGCCCTGCGGCATGTGGTATCTTCCTGGACCAGGGATTGAACCCACATCCCCTGCATTGGCAAGTGGATTCTTAACCATGGGACCACCAGGGAAGTCCTACAGTATAGTTTAAATATAACCTTTAGATGCACAGGAAAATAAAAAAATTCAGATGACTCACTTTATCCAGGGGATCTTCCCAACCCGGGGATTGAACCCATATCTCTTGGGTCTCCTGCATTGGCGGGCTGGTTTTTTACCACCAGCGCCACATGCGAGGCCCTACTTTATTGCAGCACTCGCTTTATTGCTGTGATCTAAAACCAAACCCACAGTGTTTCTAAGGTGTGTCTGTATGATAGTCACCTCTGCTCCTCTCCTATGTTCTTTTTTAACAGAAGCAGGTAATTTTTTTTTTTTCCTACCTCATCATTCTTTAAGTGTTGGTTAATCAAGAGAAATAGTATTCTTTAAAGGAAGAGGAATGCATACATGATGCAGACACAGGGTGGAGTGGTCCTCCATAGAGCAGATGAGATCGTATGTAGCATTTCTAGAATGCCTGCACCAAGGAGGTTCTGAGGGAAATGTTAGTGCCTTTTCTTTCTCCCAGTAGATCATGCATTAATATACATAGATGCTAGCTAAATATGGTATTGTGGCAGAAAACAAATTGTCGTGTAATCTTTAAAAACTCAAGGTAGAATTATATGGAATATAAGTGATATTGATACATTGTTTTCATATTTTATTCTTGATGCAATTAGCTGTTTTCTAGTAAGTGCTGACTGACCTATGTGCTTCACAGTAAGAAAAGTTGATTCTGATTTTGGCAGCAACATTTTCTCAAGTTAAATGCATACATAAAATGTGATTCTCTCTAGCTGTTTAAAACTTGTGTTTTTTTTCTTTCTCAGTTTTTGGCTTCTTTTAGAGAAGATGAAATAGGTATCATTTTCCTCCTTACCTTGCCAATTTCCTAATTACAGATATCCAATTTTTTAAACGTAACAAGCTTGATGGAGAATTTCAAATTATCTTAGCTTTCAAAATTGATCTTGGTATTGTAACAGATCCTTTTAAAGACTAACCTGTTCCTCCAAACCCTGGATGTGACTGCTCCTTTGGCTGTTTGTACAGTGACACCCTACCCCCCTGCTAGCTGACCCTCTCTTCTTAGCTCAAGCATTGGGTCTTTATAATACTTTGTATCATTTTATTTACTGAGCAGAGGGTAGAAATCTATGAGATGTTTATTGAATGAATTCATGTTTTGAGCAGCTATTTCCAGAACCCTGAAACAAATGTTTATTTATGTTGACTGTGCTGAGTCTTTGTTGCTGCAAGCAGGCTTTCTCCAGTTGCAGCGAGCGGAGGCTACTCTCTCGTTGCAGTGCACTGGCTTCTCACTGCAGTGGCCTCTCCTGTTGCAGAGCACAGGCTTTAGGGAGAGCGGACTTAGCTGCAGTGTGCTGGCTTAGTTGCTCCATGATGTGTGGGATCTTTCTGGACCAAGGATCGAACCCATGTCTCATATGTTGGCAGGTAGATTCTTAACCACTGGACCACCAGGGAATTCCAACCCTGGAACATCTTTAGCAACCTTAATCCCTAGCAATGTGATTTTTATCCACAAATTCATCTTGTAGCACTTCCTTTGAGTGCTTCCAGAAACTCTTCCCAACAGTGACCTCTGCTACGCTTGTTTTGAAAACAAAGATGGGGCAGAGAAAGCCTAAGCTCATGAATTCGAGATATGTCTCAGACCTGGCAGAGTCATCCTAGCCTCTTTCCATCTAATGGAGAGAGTTGATGTGTAATGGAATCTCTAGCCTTAGATGGTGCATGAGGAAAACTAGAGTCCCATATAAAGTAACTGATTCTGCTTCAGAGGCTGAATATATCAGCTTCAGTTGGTCATGCAGTTTTCTGTTATGAACCATCTTATATTTCCTCAGGAGTATATTAATAGTGTTGTATATTAACACTAGTGCTAGAAAAATGGTGCTAAATATACAATAGCATGGATATTGTATCAAATTATTTGATGTAATGACTTACTATAATCAAGTGTATTTTCTTATGGCTTTAGTGCATATTGACATGCATAAAGATGTTTTGGCGAGGAAACTTGATTTTATTTTTCCCAGTTACAGTCTTCATACAGAAAAGTAAAAATGCTCTCCCTCCATTCCTTACTCAGTGTCCCTTATTGAAATGGGACCCAGTGTCATGATTTTTGTCATCTTTCTGCTCCAGAGGCTCATCTATAAAATGGAGCTAATGTGATACTTACTTCATAGGCTTCTTGTGAAATTAAAGATTTAACGTGTATGACAGCCCTTAGAATAGTGGCTACCTTATAGTGTGTTCTCAAAAAATGTTAGGTGCCATACTTCATGTTACTGTTTTATTAGTATTATTTTATGGTTGTATTATTTCAAAGGACGTCCTTGCTCCATAAAAATGATCTTTATTTTCTTAAATATGTTAAGGGCTAAAAATAAATGTACATCCAATGCTTTACTTGCATAAGTACATTCATTGTCCTGTTATGACTGGTACTTAGTGGACACCAGTAGAAGATACCAAGAAAAAGAAACATTGTTTAGTTTTCCTAATAGTCGTTTTGGCTTCTTGGAGCATTTTGTTTTTACCATCTAAATTCTGTGATATAAACTTTAGAACCATGATTCCAATTTCACTATTAAAAGTAGCACTGTTGTATTTTATTTCCCACATATCCCATGAGAATTATTGTAAAATATATAATTTTGGTTATAATAGTGCCAAATGCTGCTTAAATTGCTTTCCAGTTACCTTTTTATTATTTCTCATATTTTTCTTCTGATAGGAGATACCTTCCTTCCCCACCCCCCACCATATCAACCTTCTAGGGAAGGAGGATTTGAAGGGAATTTTAAGCTTTGACACAGGAAGAGGACCTAATTTTCTACCTTGATTTATGATATCACTTAATCCTGATTTCTCCTTTTCAGTGTACACAGTCATCTTCTGTTCTTTGGAATAATGCTAGAGAGTTTGAGAGTCCAGCGAAAGATAGACAAAAGATATGTTTATCTTAATTTGATTGAGCAGATTTGGAAGAAAGCAATTCACTGCTGGCTATAAATAATGAGTCCTAAGGATATTCATGACATTAAAGAGGAGGATTTCTGCCAGGCAAAAATGATGTGCTCAGTTATAGCATATGGTTACTTGGATATTCTGAAGTTGGCACTGGGTTTGCTTGTTCTCATGTTGGCGTTGGATAAGAACTGAAGAGTGCGGCGCCTTACAGAAAGTCTTATCATGTGCCCTTGCCAGCAAGCATGGCTGGGCTCAGAGAAGGCTTGGAGACCCTCCCAGAAACTGTGTGGAGGAGAGAGGGATTCAACAGGCCCCCACACCAGCACAGCGTTCTCTGCAGGGAGTCCGGGTCGCCAGCAAGGGGATGGGGCTCCCTGCAATAATGGCAACTGACACCCTTCTAAGATTTTAATGGAAGAATACTGAGTGAGTCGGAGCCTTCTAGAGTTCTTGGCGCCTTGGCAGAAGTGACCCTGTAACATCCTGAAAACAGGCCTCTCGGATTGATAGAGCCCATTTAAGTTAAGCAGCATCCTTTTTGTCTGGTAACTGATCTCCCTTATGGATGTGGTATCACCTTGCTATATGTTTCCTTCCTCTGATCTTTCACTCCTCCTTACTCTCTAGCAGTGTATCTCAAACATACAAGGTTAGATAATAATAGAGCAAACACTTTTATACTTACCACCTAATTTTATTAAATAATAATGTTCTGCCACATTTGCTCTAGATTTTTTTTTTTAACATAAAACGATATTTTATGTTTTTTAACATAAACGATAGACATGGATGAGGCCCTTGGTCTCCTGTCATTTCCTTTCTTTCCTGTAAAGAGGTAATCATTATCATGAATTTGTGTTTTTCTTTCTTATTAATGTTTTTATATTTTTGCTACTTATTTTTACATCCATTGATACAAACATTATATAATATCACCTTCAGATTTCAAACTTTATGTAATCACCTCACATAGGTATTATTGTATTGTTTGGTATCTTTTTAATGTTGACTAATTTTGAATTATATCTACTTTGTTATACTTCCTTGATTTTATTTGCTTGTCTGCTTAGGTGCTATTTCATTATGAGTGTTAACATGTATCCATTCTGTTAATGATCATTTAAGTTATTTCCAATTTTTTGTTACTGTTAACCATGCTACAGTAAACATTTTTGTACACTTCTTCTGTTTGTGCAGAGTTTTAGGGTATGTATGTGGAAGTAGAAGAGGAGATTTAATTTCCAAAGTGGTGGTGTTTCCCATCAGTTATAAATGAGTGTTTTACTTTCTCCACATTAACCTTCAATTTTCTCACTCAGAGCTGGTGAAATGGTATTGTATTATGACATTTTAATTTGCAGTTTCTGATTACCTGTGAGGTTAGGCATGTTTTATAACTCTACTAGCTATTTAAATTTTCCCTTCTGCAATTTACCAGATTGTATAATTTGAACATATTTCAAAATAATTTGGTTCTTATTTGGTAAAGGTATGCAGATCAGTCTTATTGAAACAAATCTTGAGTTTTGACAAGAATCTTTCATGCACTTACTCAGAGACTATCATTTTTATACATCTCAGTGACAAAAATGAGCTTATAAGAGCAAGACCCACTGAGCTAATAAATATGCCCTAACACCTATCACTTTGTTCTTTGGGTGGAAACTGTGTCCAGGAAAGTGGATGCTCTGCTTATTACTTAATAGCTGGTATTTCTCTATTTACTTGGATGATGAGGAAGGTACCCATGTCATTTGCTGAAGTTATGATTGTGCAAATATAGTGATCCTGAAGGTAGTGTACACAGCTTGATTTTATGAATGAAGTGAAGATGGGATAAGGGTCGAGAAAGTGAACCACTCATACAAAGGTGATAGAGTTGGATATAAGACAAATGAATAGATACAATGAATTATGTACTTAGCCCTAAAATGGTGAGAATAGATATTTATTTGCTTGGGAAATTCCTCTTGTTATTTCTAGTTCTTATTATAGTAAACTGCTTTTATTTTTCAATTAAGGTTGTGAATTTTTAATGTTATCGCTATTTCTAAACCTCAGTGAACAGAAAAACTTGAATATCTCAAACAAAATGTCACTTAGAATCCATTTATAAAAATGATTAAGCAAGGAAATCATTGACTTGAAAGAGGAATTTTTTCCCCCAGCAGGGAGTTTCCTATTTGTTAATAAATTAGATTCCTTGTTGGCATGTAAACACGAGTGGCCCTGTAAATAGTTTTTGTCTATTTTGGTTGGTTGAATGTGTGGTTAAAGTGATGCTCTGTTTTCATTTGCATTTACTGGCAATGGAGCAATCTAATGACCTCCTCTAATAATATATGACTTGTTCACTTAATGTCTCGTCTGTTTCATGTGACCCAAATGTCCTGAGCTCTTCTCCCCTGATTCTGGGCTGGGAAAGTCTCAGGCACTGTTTGACTTACACTGCGGGGCCCAGCATCCTTTTGTTTTGGGAAGTTATCTGGTTCTGATCACTTCTCTACTTCCTGTCTGTCCCCATTTAACCTCCAGGTTGCAGTATTATTCCATTTTGTGACTGTTGTCATATTATTTGTGCCCCAGCCTGTGGTGGTATTGTTTGGCGTATAAATTAATATAACCTATCTTAGGGCCTGGGGTTTTAAGTCTTGACTCCCTGAAACATTGTTTTAAGATGAACTGATTCTTATGTGTTTTGGCTACCCACATCATTAGGCTAAAAAATCTTATCTGTATTGTCTGCCGTTTTCTTGCTGTCCCCTTTCCGTAGGACTTCTGTAACTCTGCTGTCTCCCTTCTGGAAGACTTTGACAACATAATGGTAACACCCCTGCTGTCATTCCTTATACTTTCTTTTCTTTTCTTTCTTTCTTTCTTTCTTTTTTTTTTTTAAATTAAGTAAACATTTATAGCATTACTCTTTGAACATCAAAATGAGAAGCAGGTTATTCCTCTATAGCTGGTAATAATTAAAGTCTTCATTTCACTGTTACTCACTTGGTTTATGTTTGAGACCGTGACACAAAATCATGAATGCATTGCCCATGTTCACTTCAACAGAATTTATTTCTGGAAGTTGGCCCCTTTGATTGCCTCGTGCTTCCCATCATATATGTGTATGGTATAGAAACCAGTGAACGTTTGTGGCCTGGGCTTGGGAACATAGGCGAGTTCGTGCACCATCATCTCAGTCCCACTTTCAAACCCATCTATTCCCGAGCTCTTGCTTTTCTCTGTGGTAACTCACATCATTAGTGGAGGAACGCATGGCATGCTGACTCATAGGCCAATGCAAGATAATGAAAACTGTGGTTATGACAGTGCCCTACTCATCACATCCCACTCACTGGTTCTTCCTAAATTCTCAACAGAACCCATCATCCCTGTTTTCTTTCCGGTATGGAGAAGATTTTTTTTTTTTTTTTGGAGCATAGGTCTTGTGCATGCATGTCATAAGACCTCATCTCTACCGCTTTGCCTGGGCTAGCTAAGAATGCATGTTTTGCATTAAATTACTTATAGGTTTCTATATCAGGTAGCCAACCCACAACATAAACCCAAGAAGCACTAGAATAAAACAGAGCACACATCTCAGATGTGAATGTAAGTCAACTTGTTTCACTATGAATTTAATGGGTAACATTTTCTGTACATTGGTGAAAATATCCTTAACTGCAAATACAACTTTGACAATATTTAGGTGATGAAATATTGCCATGTAGGCAATTTCATTAATTGTTCTTTAGGCAAAGGAAAGTTTGCAGGCTTTTCTGAAAACAATTTTTCTATCAGTTTTTCCTGACATTTGTAGTATACAGAGAGCAAGCAAAGTTTCTGTTTAGAAACTTGAATTAAACTATTAAATTTAAAAATACCTTGCATATATAGTTTATGTTTGCTGTAATTATTGTTCAGATGATAATGTAATTTAAACAATATAATTTGCATTTGTCATTGATTTTACTTTTTAAAAAATAGACAAAATATTTTATTCATCAAGTATTTAAAGTTAAAGGGTTATATATAACCTACATATTCACTCAAATAAATGGAAACGTGTGTATATATTTTTGCTGTCATTTCACTATTCTTTCTTTAATAGTCTCCAATATTAGAAATTTAATGAATGCATATATTCGACTAATCAGTATGCTTAAGTCATCATTTATGAGCACATTAACAGTTGTTTATTGTTATTGAGATTTATTATTGAAGTGTGTTTATTTCAAAATGAACCTGTTTGTGCCAGTAGTTAATGTTACTGTTAATTGATCACCAACTGAGTTATATTTGATGTGAAAGCTTTATGAAAGAATCAAACACAATGGTTGACAAGACCTCTTTTAATTAAAGAATTTTCTGTATATTTTTGTCTGCAATCAAAATATACCCATGTAATGTGATGCCAAAGCTTTTAGTTCACACTGTTTGTTGGACACCTTGGACACGATTACTCAGGACCTTCCAAACAAGTAGTTTGAAACATTACCCACTGGTTCTCATTGGGTGACCTTTATTATTATTCCTAAATGAGCATTTTCAGAAACACAAAACAGCATTTTCAGAGTCACAAAATCTGGCTGTGGTTTTCAGGTACAACACTGTCTCTCCTCACAGCCCTTAAATAGTATTGGCAAGTTACTAAATAGGAATTTGAAAATATCATTACTAGTGAATTAAGTGGAGAGAAGTTTCCTGGTCCTGAAGTGCTGCTGATTGTAATGCTTACTGTCTGCTAATTGGAGTCACAACCAATTCTCTTTTAGAAAGAGAGCCTCACATTTTCTCAGTTGACTCAGAGAGTGAACTAATGAAAAGAAGAAGACCCAGAAGATTGAAAATTGTCTTTGAGGGTGATTTATCAAAAATTTTAAACTTACTGCATTCATTCATTTCCAGTCATGCAGGAGGTTTTCAGTCTATGTCTGTCTGAGCTCAGATACTCTGTCTAATTAAAAATAAAGAGACTTATTCTTATAAAGGCCAGGAAGAAGAGTCATTATTGAAGAGCACAGCTTTTTAAAAAGTTTTTAGGAAGTGGAAATTTTAGAAAATAAAATAGATTGCGATTTCTTTTCCAGAGCCAAACCTAAAGCAAAGTGTTTAAAAACAAACATGGTAGGAATTTACCTTGTAGGAATTTACAAGGTAAATTTATCTTGTAGGAATTTACAAGGTAAATTTATCTTGTGGGAATTTACCTTGGGTCTCAGGGTAGAGATGGGTTCATGTATTGCTGTCAGAATTGCCCAGTTAACTGTTTCTTACTCCCTTGGCACTTGTAAATTGGGTACCTGAGCCAGGGGAGCTGAAGCCAGACTACAGTGTGGCACCTGGCTAGACACAAATGCTTCATCAGAATCCAGCCTCCTGAACTGCCCTTTATACTCACAAAATGAGAGGGCAGTTGAGCTACTCTCTAGGTACTAATAAAACGAAAGAAGAAATCATTAGAATGACAGATGCTAAGAATTGAATTGAAAAGTGAGTTTTTAAAACAAAAGCCGATACTCAAAAACATGGGGCACTTGAAAGCACTTGGTAAACTAATTTATGCTGAGATATAAATCTCAATTTACCTCTGGATCTCTTCTTTAGCAGATAAACTAAATTAAATCTTAGATTTCCTCAATAGATATTTATTGAGCACTTACTATATGCCAGATACAGTGCTAGGAACTGATTTTGTTTTAATGAAATAAAGCCTAGATAGTTTTCCGGAAATAGCAGATAAATAGATTACATGTGAAAAGGTGACCCTAAGTCATGATTTTCCAGGAGTGGTCTCTGCCCTGTTCCCCTGGCCTGTCCCAGTGTGGATGATACGTTATGTAGTCCCTTCTTGAATGCAGCAGAATCATCCGATTAATATTTTAAGACTTTTACTAACTTCCAATTTCTAGTTCTCTTATTCCCACATTGGAGAATTGGTCCTCATTCAGCATCTTTTAAGTTAAACTCCAAGAGATAGTGAAGGACAGGGAAGCCTGGCGTGCTGCAGTCTGGGGGTCTCAGAGTCAGACGCAACTGAGCGGCTGAACAACAGCAAAAACAACAAAAGTTACTAAAGAACTTCTTGGTCATCTATTCTTTACTCAACAGATTGAGTATCTCTACAAATTGAAATAATTTGTTCCTGGCATTATTCTGGGATAAACCAGATAACAGCAGGAAGTCATTTCAGTTTGGAAAAAGAGGGATATTTTTCGTTCAGGGCAAATAGGACTATAAAGCCCTTAGGGAGTGCTGGCTGATGTGAGGTATTTGTGATTTGCTCAGGGAGACTATTGAATGTTAGAGCCCTTACCTCCTGCACTTAAGGAGTGAGTTGGGCAAAAAATAGCACTGGGAAGAAACACAGTCTATTTATAAATAAGCAGTTTACCTTTGGATTAAAAGTGGTTCACTGAACACATGAATTACATAAATTTTTTTACCCCTTCTTGCTTTGTTTTCAAAGTTATAATGCTTTTTCTTGAACATTAATTTTGTGATTTTAAGAATGGAAATAGTTTACAATACCTGGTTCTTAAATTTCCACAATCTCAACTATTTGTCAATAAAAGAATGTTGCCCAGTAACTCAGATACTTACCCTATTAGTGTTTTGATCCTTCTGTCCCCCCACATATAAGTCAGTTTCTTTTATAAGATTCTTTAGGAAGCAAAGGAAGAGTGAAGAGCTAGAAAAGATCTGTAGATCTTACCTTGTTTACCTCCAAGCCAAAAAAGGGCATGGGTATTTTAGACCACTTGGGGATCTCAAGGTTCTAACTCACACAAATAATTCATTGTTCTTGTGTAAAAGTGATAATTTACATATGTTGTCCCCACCAAGAAGCACAGCAGTATGTTTCAGGGACTTGGGATGATGCTGTCAGCGAGCACAGATTCGAGAAGTGTCATGTAAAGATCTGGTTGATTTAATGACTCCCTGGCTTAGTGTTTGGAGGACTGAGCGCTACTTGGATGGGTCAGGGTGATCCTTGTATGCTCTGGATGGCCACACTGCCCTGAAATGTGCTCTCCTAGAGGGAGCTTGGGGTATTTTTCTGTGGAGAATCACTGCAGGCGGAGACTGCAGTCACGAAATTAAAAGATGCTTGCTCCTTGGAAGAAAAGTTGTTACAGACCTCGACAGCGTATTATAAAGCAGAGACATCACTTTGCCGACAAAGGTCTATCTAGCCCAAGCTGTGGTTTTTCTAGTAGTCATGTGTGGATGTGAGAGTTGGACCATAAAGAAGGTTGAATGCTGAAGAGTTGATGCTTTTGAATTGTGGTGCTGGAGGAAACTCTTGAGAGTCCCTTGGACAGAAAAGAGATCAAACCAGTCAATCCTAAAGGAAATCAACCTTGAATATTCACTGGCTGACTGATGCTGAAGCTTACGCTCTAATACTTTGGCCAGCTGATGTGAAGAGCTGACTCATTGGAAAAGACCTTGATGCTGGGAAATACTGAGGGCAGGAGGAGAAGAAGGCAACAGAGGATGAGATGGTTGGGTGGCATCACTGATACAATGGACATGAGTTTGAGCAAACTCCGCAAGACAATGAAAGACAAGGAAGCCTGGCGTGCTGCAGTTCATGGTATCACAAAAGTCAGACACGACTTAGTGACTGAACAACAACAAGCAAATAGAGATATAATTACACTTAGTAAATTAATCAGCTAGAATCTCAGAGTATCATCATGGTACCATACACTGGAATGTTACATTCTTGTTGAAGCTGTTATATATAGATATCATAGTAGATACTTGCAGAAATTTATGTTTGGTCCGTATGTGTGGTCAGTCAGTCACCTTAGGAGAGGCCAAAGTTTCTTAACTGCTCTCAAGTGATTTTATATGTGGGGATCAGAGAAAAATGCTTCACCATCTGATGTATGCATTCATTTCAGAATCTCACTAACAAGTCTTAATAAAGATTATCCTTTTGTTTTCTTATTGGGGTGAATTTAAGAGGCTATATGTCCCTAAAGAATAAGCACCAGATGAAATTTTAAATATTTTCATTCTTGATATCACATATGAAAGCATCTTATCATCATGGAAAAAACCCTGGGCTTTGGAGGCAGGCTCACATGGACACTAAGGGCTTGGCCAGATTTAACCGGGTGAGTTAGCTAAGCTGCCTAGGCTCTCTGAGTCTGACTTTTCCTACCTGAAGAAAAATGGGGACTAAGTTCCCTCCTTGCAGAGTTCCTGTGAGAAAATGGAAATATGAATAAGAAGCCTAGTCCCTGGCATATAATAGATGCCTAAAAAGTGTTAGTGTTTTCCCTCTTAAGCTAAATGTTTATACCTTTTTTTCTGCCAGAAATATCTGTGCTTCTTTCCAAGAACATTAAAATTTGTTTTACATTACTATATTTTAACACTTAAAAAAAATGAGAACATCTAGAATATAATATGACACTAAAATATCCTAGAATAAATCCTATTTTTTTATAATTAGTAAGTCCTGGAGAAAACCAAGGGATGGTCAGAAGTTAGTCCTCTTTCTTGAGTAATACTGCACACTTCTGTGAAATGGCTTCTGCTGCCAAAAAAAAAAAATACATTTAGCTGCTTTTAGGAATATAGTTTCCCCAGGCGAAAACATGTATTAAATTAAGGCTGGTGAACAGATGTTAATTGGTTTTATTTTATATTGCAGTTGGTTAGAATTGCATTTGATATTAACTTATTATAAAATTTAATTGGTTCTATTGGTTATAAGAATCATAAAAGATAACCAATTTCTTCCCTTGCATACTTGGCTAAATAGGCAATTTTCAGGTCCCTCTGAAGAAATATCATTAAAAAGTCATGAAGATTGTATATGCCATTTGTATGGACCACGTGTTCTCTTAATCGATGGGCACAGGATGAGGCAAGTCTGTGGTTTCAGATTTCACGCTTGAGAAACTCACGCCTTTTACTCTAGAGGGGCCTTTGTACCCTGGAGTATACAGGAAAGCTGTCTCAGATTCTGTCTGATGAGCAGACCATTGAATATTTTGACTTGTGTTTCTGTATGTCTTACCATCTGGGATAGCTGTAGTCTTCTTTGGAAGAAATAATAAGTGCGACAATCTCTAGTGTCAATAGGAAGTTGATGAAAAATAGTATTTAATACCACTTGGAATCTGCAAGTGCTGTTCTCACGTAAGGTTTGGTGTCATGGGTTTTGGGGGTTATGAACCAAGAGCTCGAATCACACCCTTGCTGTCATGATCAAGAGCCACCTTGGCTTTGTTTTCCAGGGCCAGCCAGGGGACCAGGCTGCTCTCTTTGCTGCTCAGGCACGGCCCTCCCCTCAGCTCCCCCAGTATCCAGGACTGCAGCAAGCACAGGTACCCATGTTTGCTTTGTAGATGCTACTGGGATTTTTAATGCTCTTTATTTGAAGGGGGGAACTGAGTAAGTAAGGTATCAGTTCCCTTATGGGGTATGGGACTTAGTCACGTCTTCTGCCTATAGATTATAATGGACATTTCACAGAAATCTTTACCAGTGATTATTAAACAAGTCTGGGGATTGATTAAAGGGCATACAACATTTTAGGAAATTGTTAGAAATGAATTAGAAATATCAATTCATAACTTTATGTTAATAATGATAGATATTGAAATGGTTATTAGTCCTATAGTACTTACCTTGTAATACATAATGATGTAATTTATGATGGAATTGTATGATAGTCAAAGATAGCTTTGAAGAGGAATCATGGTAGAATAAGAAGAAAATTGGCCTTGGCATCATACCTTGACAAAATTCCTGACAACCTCTAAGCTGTGTAACATTGTGAGAGTTAAGTCTTGATTTCTGTCTCTGTAAAATAGAAATGAACATTGTGGGGATTTAAGACCACCTATAGAACTAGTGAGGCACTAGATACATGGTAGTTATTCAGCAAATGATAGGTTTGCCTTAATATAATGCAAATCCTAAGCTATTTGTTTTCTAATAGTTTTGTTATTTCTGCCTCCGCATCCTTTTACTCTACCCCTCTCATAATCAGGAAGCCAGGGATGTTGGCAAGACCTCTAGTTGGGGCCAGCAGTTCACACTGTGTCCACAGCTGAAAGGAAGGCTGAGATTGGCCTTCATGGGCACCAAGCCCCATGGCCTGCATCCCTGCGTGCTGTCTGCAAGAAAGTCATTGTCCATCACTCTATCTTCCAAGTCAGAGCCATTCAGCTACCTCGAAACGTGGTATTTAGAGGACCCAGAGAGTGGTCCTCTTCTATTTTAATCAGCACTCTGTTCTGTATATTATAGATGGTGATCCAGCAGAACCTAAAGCTTTTCATTTACATCAGGTGTCAAGATTTGAAGAAACAGCCACTATATAATGTTGAATGGAGAAATTGAGTATCCTGATGGTATTATAGAGTGCTGAAGCAGGCTACTGTCCAACCAGAACTTAAGGATATCAAATAGTCACTAATGACACCCTCATTGGGCTTTCCTGGTGGCTCAGACTACCAGTAAAGAATCTGCCTGCAATGCAGGAGACCCAGGTTCAATCCCTGAGTTGGGAAGATCCCCTGGAGAAGGGAATGGCAACCCACTCCAGTATTCTTGCCTGGAGAATCCCATGGACAGAGGAGCCTGGCAAGCTTCAGTCCATAGGGTCACAAAGAGTCAGACACAACTGAGCAACTAACACTTTCAGTGACACCCTCATCCTCTGGTTAATTGACTTTTCTTCTTTTTTGTTAACTGGTTCGTTACTATAGGCAAATTCATTAGGCCCAAGGAAGTGTAGTTACATACCATACTAGGAAAGTGTACTCCATTATTTTTATTTGCCTTGAGTATGTGTAGCTTTTCTGAAACAGCATTAATGATGCTTGAACTCTGCTGAACACTGATATCATGTATGCACTAGAGGTATGCATGCTTGCCTGATTATTTCTATGCAGAAACATGCCTTTCCTTTCCTGAAAACAAGCATCTGAGCTTAAAACTGATTGCTTAACCAAATGAGGATTCATGTTTTGTAATTGAACTTTCTGGTGAATCAGTACGCAAGTTCATCCTATAATTTTCTGACTCTTCTCTTGGCCTCCAGAGTAGTCTTCCTCATATTTTGAGTTAAAAGAGCCTTGGAGAACAGCACATCTCAGGGAGCTCCTCCTGGCTTTGTTTTTGCCCTGTGTGTCTTAGTGATAGGAAAGCTGGTAAATGGAAACGTTGACTTCTTCCCTTGTGCCTGCCTGCAGACCATGCCCCAGGGCTACACAATGTATGGAACCCAGATGCCTTTGCAGCAGACCCCTCAGCAGCAGGCTGGCAGCGTGGTCCTGTCTCCTACCTATAATTCCAGAACTTATCCGGCTGCTCACTCCAACCCAGCGCTCATGGAAAGACTCAGACAGATGCAGCAGCCGCCGAGCGGCTACGTTCAGCAGCAGGCGCCACCATACCTGCATCCCCTGACCGGCTCCCAGAGGTGATGCATGTGGAAATGGTTACAGTGGTGGCCACTCAAATCCTGATCTTTACTGTGCTTCCCTCAGGATGTGGTGTTTTAAATTGTTCTTATGAGCTTGCATATTTCCACATCATCTTCATTCTGTCATCTCATTTTTAGCAGCATCCGGATTGTGATTCAGAAGAAGCAGTGTCTCACCTTGTTTATTTTATTCAAGGCTTGTTGTTTGACTCACATCTCCCTTAGTATTTGTGTAGTATTTTTTAGTGATAACACTGTGTTAGCTCCAGTGTTCTTTTTTTCCTTCTCTTTTATAAGAAGGTTTTAAATTGTTAAAACCTTTTTTTAATTCAGTGCCTTACTAGAATATGTTGATTGGCACCTTAAAGCCTGTGATTACAGTTCTCATCGTACGTGGTGTGCAAACAGTTCTGTTACATATTTCAGTTTTTACCTTTTCCACTTCAGAAATGGCTGGCAAAACAGGGCCATGAATGTCTCTTACTCAGTTCTTGCTTAGCTGGAAGTTGTAGACATAGTGTATAACTGAACTGTCCATTAAAGTAGCTCCTAGCCACGTGGGCAGTTTTAATTTAGACTAATCAAAGTTTTAAAATGTTGTTCCTCAGTTCTCAGTCACAGTAGTAACATTTCAAGTGTTCATTAACCACATGTGGCCAACAGGACCAGCTTTGAAGATATGTGATCTGTGCAGTCAGGCAGGACTGTGTATTTAGAGAGGCCTGTGTGGTTGCTATTAATGCTCTGCTGTCACTCACTTGAAATTCTTACTCATTTTTGATCAGAGAGCCCTGCATTCTTTTTTTGCCCCGAGACCCAGTAATTGTGTGGCCGGTGGCCAGTGGCTGTCTTACTGGACAGCACAGATGCAGTCAGCATAGAATGTTCTGTTGCATGGCATCGGTCTAGGGGAATTGAGTTTCCTGCAGAATGTCGGAATGTTGCTCTCCCATGGACAACAGCTTTGCTCTTGTGTGTTACCGTCAAAGAGTTCAGGTCAATTCCAAGTAATCACTGTTTGGAAAATTGGCACGGTTGATGGCAGCACATTTGGGAACATGAATAAATTTAGAAAACATGCATTGTATTTATTATTTGTCTAGTAAGTGGCAACGTACCATACTGCCTAAGAAATTGAACTTCAGAGCCCCAAAGTTCTGGGTTTAAATCCCACCTGTGCCATTTGCTGTCTTACTACCTTTGGTAACTACTTCTCTAGCTCTGTTTTCTCACTTTAAAAGTAGGGCTAAGAAAACTGCTGAACACGAAGGAGGGCTGTGGGGGTAGTAAATGAAATAACAGATTTCAAATTTTTCCCACAGGGCCTGCTCCAGGTAAAATGCTCAGTTAATGTCACTTATTAGAAACTATCAGAACATTTTTAAAAAGTAATTTATCCACGTTGCTATCTTACTGTAAGTAGTAAGTATACTTGCTGTCCTTTGTCAGATGATACCGTGTGTCCCTGAGAATCTAGGTGACCTTAACCGCTGGCCTTTATTGCATTTGAATTGTACAAAGTGATTATTGAACATGATGGTTTATTTGTGAGTGTATGTACGGCTCCCACGGCACTGATTAAAAACTTCGACAGTGCACTAGGGCCTGAAAACAAGTTCGTTCTTCTTTACCAGGCTGAATCATCAGTCGCTTCAGCAGAGCCCTCTGGTGGGTGGAGGAATCGATGCAGTGCTGACTTCCGCACATCCAAACCTTCCCTCAGTGCCCTTGTCTCAGGACCCGATGAGACCCAGACAGCCACAGGTTCGACAGCAGCAGAGGCTTCTCCAGGTAGGGGGCTGAGAGTGAGTGAATTGTGGGTAGAATCCTCAGCAGCCTTAAGAAATAACAGACACTTCAGACTATAATTTCTGACTTCCAAGGAATCCTGTGTATTGGACACTAGGAGCTAAATTGGTGTCATTTAGCTCCAATTTGGCAGAGGTCTTCCTCTGTGCATCCACCTGGTTGTTGTAGGCAGGAAAGTATATAATGTAGATATCCCTTTGTTGCTCCCAAAGGTTTGGGAGGGTAACTGGATGCCTTTATCTTAATAGTGTAAGCCTCAGTTTCCCCAGTCACTGTTTAACTACAGATCATGTGATTTGAGTTCAAAATTTCTTGTGTGTGTTTTTCTTTTTTTTGTAAATTGAGCTGTCCAGAGTTTTCATCATATTCTAGAGGGGCCTGTAATGCCTATAAATGTTCTGTTTAACATCTCTAGTCTGATTGGGCTATGAAGTTGGAGTGATGTAAGGAGGATGTTTCAAAGGGATATTTCATCTTGTCTCTGGTAGTATCCAGACAGTTGTCCCTTTGCTTCTTCATCATAAATATTTGAGTCTCCTAAATAAAGAACTCTTCTTCTTGACACATTCTGACTTCTTCCTCTCTTGTTTAGGGTATGCAAGCTATTATGTTTGCCAGTTGCATTTGTCTTTGTTATCAGCAAGCTTGTCTTGTGTTACTGGATTGGAAATTTCTTGATGAGTCTATACAGTGGACTCTAACCTTACCAACATTCCAACTTAAGGTGCACTGTCCTTTTATGTATTTCTAAGAAAGGAGAAGAAAGCAACACCAGGAATGGGAACTCCAGTAAAACTTGGGTACCCAAGGGTTATAGTATTCATGTGAGGTCAATGAGAAATAAACCAGTCATGCAGAAAGGGGCAGCAGAGGAACTTTCATGTCTCAACCTTGACACTGATGGTGGGAGGAAAATATTTGGACCATTAGCTGGAATGGGTTTCAGATCTGACTTGGGTATGATCCGAAGAACTCTGGTTGGCAGCGCCATCAGGTGGACAATTGAAGCCAACACAAGTCTTCAACACAACTGCTTCACAATTATAAGACGCTGTGAATTACATCCCCGTTTTCACTGTTAACGTGGAAAAGTTAGAAAACATATGGTAATTGATTTCAGGGAGCGTGGCCTGCAGGTGGCCAACCCCACTCACTGCATACATATAATCTCCAACGTGGTCAGAACCCCTGTAATCTTTAGCTTTGTCATAGGTAAAATGGCAATGATTATAGTGCCCAATTCGTACATGTATAGTGAAAATCTAATAAGAAAATACAAGTAAAGCACTTATTTGGTAATACTGTTGTTAATATGACTATTAATACTTGTGATATTTTCTTGAATCACAGTTTTCCCCAAGTTCTGAGGATAGGTTTCAGTACTTTCTATGATTGGTGTTTACATTTTCTTTGTTTTAAAATTTCAAATTTCCAAATCATGGAGGAAAGTTGTTACATTATTTGTTTACCACTGCCTATTTTCCACTAGTATATTTTACTGCAAATTTTGAGAATCTTTCTTATTGGTCACTGTGTACTTTTTAACCCAATTCACATGATAATGTCCTTCTAATACTTTTTTCATTACCAGCACATTCTTTGGAGATTAGGAAAAATGATTTGTTTCTGCATCCAATTTACACTTATTCCTTTTTTGGTGGTTAGCTTCCTCCATAAAGAGACAGATTAGGAAAAGTCAGGCTTGCAGAGAGCCCAATGGAGAATTGGCTTCCTATTGCAGTTGCTGTATTTCTGATCTGACTTGGGTTTTTCATGGTGGAAATGGCCCACCCAGACCTAGCTCGGATTCCAAATCCAGGACCCTTGTCACTTAGAGAAAATTGCCATCTGACAATAGCCATTGATTACCTTGCCCTAAAGATAATTTGGGAGAGAGTATGCCAACCAAGTGGAAAATGCAGAGGATGAAGTCTGGTGCTAACATCATTAGGATGAAATGTTTGGGTGGAGGAGACTTTAAAGTTTGAGACAGACTACCTCCTGATATTTTCTGCTCCTCTGTGGTGTCCCACCAGATGGACGTCTAGTTTATATTTCTTTTGTGACTTGGAGCTGTTTTCCAAGAGCCATATATTTGAGCCAACGTTCATGGACATAAGCTTACAATTTTATGCTGGTAATTTACACCAGAAGTTCTCACATCTAAATCTTCTTTAAAAAAAAAAAAATTCAGGAGTTCCTTTGGGTGTCATAAGGGATGAAAAGGTAACTAGTGAGCAGTCCTTGTCTCACTTGGTAGCATAAGATGGGATGAAATGTGTGGAAGGGCAAATGGCACTAAAGGAATGGAAATGGTTAAGTACAAAAAATGTCCCTGGACGGTGTCAGATGGTTTAGACTGATCACTGACTACAGTAGAGGAGCTCCTTAGTGTTGGAGTAGTCTGAGAGTGTGTGGAGGAGCAGACTTGGGTATTGCCCTTGAAGATGAATGATGTGTGGCAAGAAAAAGATGGAGGAGGCAGGTGCATGTCATCTTTGTTAGAACAGAATAATCAGAAGGTATATTGGGGGAGGAAATTGGAATGATATTATGGTGGTGATTTAGTTGCTAAGTCGTGTCCGACTCTTGCAGCCCCATGGACTGTAGCCTGCTGGACTCCTCTGTCCTTGGGATTCTCCAGGCAAGAATACTGGAGTGGGTTGCAATGGCAATGGCATTCCTTCTCCATGGAATGATATTAACCTCCTACTTTAGCTGTAATTCTTTTTCTTTCTTTCTAGATGCAGCAGCCCCAGCAGCCCCCGCAGCCCCAGCAGCCCCCTCAGCCTCAGGGGTCCTCACAGACCCAGAGTCAGACCCTTGGTCTCCAAACAATGCAGCCCCAGCAGCCTCTGGTAAGGTCTAGCATTTCAAAACCAAACATGCGGGTTTCTTCTTCTTTTTTCTTTTTTTGCTGGGGTTCTTCAAAGGCAGATTGCGTTTTTTCATGTCCCATAAGATTGTTAAGAATGGAAAAAACCTAAATATACCCTGCCAGTTTCCTCCCTTGAACTTTATCAGAGAAGGATTGTGTTACTGTTGTAGTCAGTATATTTGTTTTCATGGAAGGTATAAATAAATATTTAGGGTTCAGTAGGTCATATAATTTTTCCTCTTCAAATTTCTTTAGACCTCTCCATTCTGTGGACTAAATGTTTATATTGAGAAACCAAGTTTTTTGTAAACAGTGTTAAAATGATAACTTACAGTGGGTATGCTTAGAATATTATCGTACTTGGCTTTGAGTTTCCTTTGAGTAATCCCAAAGAAACGTGAGAGTACTTTCTAAATAAAGTATTATCTTTATTGATGTAAAAGAAACTCCCAATTTTAGCCTGTGTTAGCATTTGCTGGAAGAATTTTCATGGAATTCATTTCATGTAATTTCGTGAATTTTTCATGTAATCTTATAATTTGCCTCTGTGGCTTTGTAAACCAAATTCTGAAATGTTATGCATAGTATCAAGCAACGTGTGCCAAGCCTCAATAGCTTTTACTTTTGCCAGTACCATATCCCTTCTTTATTATTTACCTACTGTTTTTCCTTAAATTGCCTCTTTTCCTATTTCCTTGAACATATTCTAAAAAGAAGCGTTTTATCACTGCTGTCAGTGGTAGTGGGCACATCACTTTTCATGTGTTGGAAATACCTGTGAAAATAAGTACTTACTCTGCAGGTAATTCAGCCATGGGAGGTGGGTGAGTGAGCACCATGCTTGAGATGAGCTATATGACTGCATGTCTCTGACACTTTGGAAAACACTGATGTAGATTCTTTTCCAAGACAGAATTTGAAAGATGGGTGGTTTTTCAGTTTTTAGTAAGAAGGAACAGTATGGCCAGGGCTCTAGTGTATTAGGTGGGATAGAGTGCAGTTAGGTGGTAATGGGCTGATAATGCCCCCATAAGATGGAAATAGGACACCCCGAGGGAATTTAATACACCCCTGCATTGGCCAGTTTGATCTTCATTTTTAAAGAAATCCTTGAAATGTAATAGACTGCAGCCATGAAATTAAAAGATGCTTGTTCCTTGGAAGAAAAGCTATGACCAACCTAGACAGCATATTAAAAAGCAGACACATTAGTTTACCAAAAAATGTCCATCTAGTCAAAGCTATGGTTTTTCCAGTAGTCATGTATAGATGTGAGAGTTGGACTGTAAAGAAAGCTGAGTGCCAAAGAATTGATGCTTTTGAACTGTGGTGTTGAAGAAGATTCTTGAGAGTCCCTTGGACTACAAGGAGATCCAGTCTGTCAATCCTAAAGGAAATCAGTCGTGAATACTCATTGGAAGGACTGATGCTGAAGCTGAAACTCCAATACTTTGGCCACCTGATAGGAAGAACTGACTCATTTGAAAGACCCTGATGCTGGGAAAGATTGAAGGCTGGAGGAGAAGGGGATGACAAGGATGAGATGGTTGGATGGCATCACTGACACGATGGACATGAGTTTGAGTAAGCTCTGGGAGTTGGCGATGGACAGGGAACCTTGCGTGCTGCAGTCCATGGGGTCGCAAAGAGTCAGACACGACTGAGTGACTGAACTGACTGGAAAAAAAAATTGATTCTATCACAAAGTTAAAATTATATGACTGAGGTGGAAATTAACTTCAAACTATTTTCGTTATAATTGTTAGCAGAGGGTCCACTTATACAGAACTGAGAGGAGATCCAGGTCCCATATTGCACTAGAATTAAGCATATCTCATACAGCGAAATTTAGTACCTTTCTACTCTTCTAATAGTTTCATAAATGTTTAATAATTTTTTGTGTGTAGAGAACATATATCACACATTCAGGGTTGACTTCTAGGTCAGTATTGATACGTTTTAATGCAGCAGGTTGTATTTCACTCACTGGCTTAAGACACTTCCATCCCAGGGACTTAGTGGGTCAGTCAAGTCAGGCTCAGGATTCTTCTTCATTGTATTCCAAGGAAAATAATTCCAGAGAAACAAAGACCTCCATTCACAGTCATTGAAATAGAAAGTAAAATTCACAGTAGGGTTTTTTTTTTTGCTTTTAAAAAGCTACCTTGAGAAGCACGATGTTCTAGTTTGATATTTAGAGCAATACATTATAATCTGCGGCTGCCACTTAGTCGCTTCGGTCGTGTCTGACTCTGTGCGACATCTTGGACTGGACCCGCCAGGCTCCTCTGTCCATGGGAGTCTCCAAGCAAGAGTACTAGAGTGGGTTGCCATGCCCTCCTCCAGCGGATCTTCCCAACCCAGGGATTGAACTCAGGTCTCCTGCATTGCGTGCAGATTCTTTACCACTGAGCCACCCGAGAAGCCCAATACATTATAATCTAGTCAGCAGCTATTCGTACAAAGGCAGATGTGTTGTACATCCTAACTTTTAAGAAGAACTGAGAAACTTATCACTTAGAGTGATAGACTTCAGATAATTTCCAAATTACAAGTTATAGGGATGACCAGTGATCTTGGACTTTTGCATACTTAATTACAGCATGCTTATTTACATATCCTCTTAAGCTTATTAATATAATGCATGTTTGTCATTGTGAATAGCTGTGAAGAAGTCAGTCCGTTGTATTGTTCTGCTATTACTTGTTTAACCACCCTACCTACTGTTGAACATTTAGATCATTCCTAGAAGGCAGTGGCATCCCACTCCAGTACTCTTGCCTGGAAAATCCCATGGATGGAGGAGCCTGGTAGGCTGCAGTCCTTGGGGGATACGACTAAGCGTTTTCACTTTCACTTTTCACTTTCATGCATTGGAGAAGGAAATGGCAACCCACTCCAGTGTTCTTGCCTGGAGAATCCCAGGGATGGGGGAGCCTGGTGGGCTGCCGTCTATGGGGTCGGACAGAGTCGAACATGACTGAAGCGACTTAGCAGCAGCAGCAGCAGTTGCAAATTAGTGATGCTGGGGATATTTTGTTACATATTCCATTGCTCTTTTTTTCCTTTCCCCTCACAGTGAAAGAAAATAGAATTATAAGAAAAAGGTTCTAGTTGTATATTTTCAGAAGAGCCATGACACAAAGCCTCAGCAATTTTAACACAATTTATTTCTTTTTATCTTTAGGTACAGTTCCTTTTCTTATTAGTTCTGCTAAGATTGATTATATGTATTATATTTATTATAATCGTCTCTAGCAGATCCAGTTCTTGTTACCGGCTAATGTTCTTCCTCTCCTGCTTGTTTGCTTGCTGGTGACCAAGTGGTAAACTGGCTTTTGAAGAGATGCCAGCTCTGACTCACTCACAGCTGTCCTTCCTGCAGACTCAGGGGAGAAGGGACGGTGCTAATGTGGCTACCACTCTCCTTATTACTTGCCCTCCTGCTGTTTGGTGACATTCACAAGTCTACATGTGTATGCTCAGATGTGCAGTGGAGGCCAGCACGGTGCCTAAGGTCGCGGAGCACAGAGGTGATGTGCCAGGCTCGCATCCTGCCCCCGGATGGCTTAGAATCATTGAAGGCTGTTAGATATCAGCCTCGGCCCCAGAAAGTGGTGGAAGCCTAGTGTGATTGTGTGTGTTTGCCAGAGCTGTTGTAATGATATACCACCAAGGGTGTGGCTTGAACAATCAGAAATTTATGGTCTCACCATTCTGGAGGCTCGAAGTACAAGATCATCGAGTCGGTGGAGCCAGTTTCTCTGAGAGCCTGAGCCACACCTCTCTCTGAGCTTCTGATTGTTTCCTGGCAATCTTGAGCATTCCTTGGCTTGCAGACACATCACCCGATCTTCCCTTTCATCCTTTCATGATGTTCTCCCTGTGTTTGTGTCCAAATTTCCCTTTTTTAAAAAAAAGACTCTGTTTCCAACTGAAGTCACTTTCTGATGTACTGATGGTTAGGATGCCAGTGAATCTTTAGGGGGGAAAATAATTCAACCCCTAATGGAGAATCCCAGGGACGGGGGAGCCTGGTGGGCTGCCGTCTGTGGGGTCGCACAGAGTCGGACACGACTGAAGCGACTTAGCAGCAGCAGCAGCAGCAGCAACAGAGGTCAAGAGGAGTAGGAGAAGTACGGAAAGCTTTGAAAGAGGAAATTGAATGCAGGGGACCTCAAAATGCATTTGTATTTGATTTGCTGCTTTTGACTACTAGTTCCTTATCAGGCTGTTTCCTTGTTGACAACAGCAGCTGGGTCATGTAGACAGTCATCATCAACACCCCTGTGTGCAGGCTCGTCATTTCTGTAAGTGTACCTAAGAGTCAAAACGGACTTACAACAGAACCAGTGCTTTTTCAGAAAGTGTCATCAGAAAATAGAACTTTCCTCTAAGAGATTAAATATAAGAAAAGCCCGTGCTTAGAAATTAAATCGGGAGTTGTCATTTGCTTACTTAAGTCACTTCTGTGAAGGAAGAGCATCTGGAAAAGAGTGGGTGCCCTTGCTGAAGAATTAGATTTGGCATCTCAGGCTTTGGTGTATATTATGGTTATTGACTTGAAAAATACTTACAAAGCTCATGAATTGTTATGATTAAATTAACTATGTTAGCAGGCTATGATTTTTTTCTTTAAAGTTGCTTCCAGCTTTAAAGAAAATAGTGTTTACAGTATCGTGCTGTGTAATTTCTTTTCATCTTGAATTCAGGTTGCCATAGTTGGGTGGCCAGGAAAACATGCTAACAGAAAGCTTTGGAAAGATGGCTTTTAAAATTAACTGATCGTTATGTCAATATCATACTGTGTTGAACACTTGCTTTTAAAAATGTGCATAATGGCAGAAATAGATACTTAAATAGTTGCATTAACTTTTAATCAAAGATAAGGGTGGCATTGTCATACAATTTTCCTCAAGGAGTTCATATGTGCCAGTCAGAAATTTTTCAGAATGCCTCTGGAATTCCAAATTAGCCAGATAATATTATTATTATTTTCAAAAAATTGGGTCCATGGAACTTATTGAGCCAGATTGCCTTCCTTTGTATGAATATGAGTCCACGCCCCGCCCCCCCCACCCCCGCCCCCCCCCAACCTGAAGGAAAAAGAGAAGTCATATTTATGGAAGGAGGTATGGGGAGGGCTTTCTTGGGAGATTTGTGGTAACAGCACTGATACTTTTGGTTTCTTTTTTTCACTGAGAAGAAAAACTAGTGGAGGTTAAAAAAAAAAGGCTCAGTGGAAGTTGCTAGTTAGCTTGCAAATGAATACATGCTAAATACTCTGAAATCCACTGGCTGCTGATCCTGTCTGTGTTTGCCGTCCGGAACACATTGTTCCACCCACGTGCTCAGAAGAGGGGCCTGGGCAGTGCTGCAGTCTGTTCTGCCAAAGCTGGTAGAGAGGAAGGTTTGTGTTCTGTCAGTCAGAGGAAGGCCTGTCTGTGGAGCCCCAGTGGGCAGTGCAGGTTTAAGCTAAGTGTTGCCTTGTTGCTTCGTCCCTTTGCTCACTGATAGTGGTGTCACAGTGTCAGGACACAGCTGTCAGGAGGCAAGGACTGTGTTTACTCACTTTGGTGTCCTGGGATCCAGAAAAGCACCTGGATTTGGACAGCTCATTTGTTGGATGTCATAGCAATGGAGGAAAACACCCAACACATTATTCCTAAGCAAAGGAAAACACCAGAGATTTGACTCTGCTTCTGCCCTGCCATCTTCAGGGTGCGCCCCACCCCTGCTTAGAGGTCAGGAGGTCAGTGGGCCAGCATTCCAACCCGAGGTGGGTGGGGGATGGGCCTGTGGAGGTAAGTTAGTTCATTCCAATGTGTATCTGATTAAGATAACCTTGCATCAGAATGCATCCTTTGTTAGGACAGTCATAGGCCCTGGCCGAAAGAAGGGGTGGGGAGAGGTAGAAAGAAAAGGAAGACTAGAGTGACACTCTGAAATCTGAAGGTTAAGGAAAAAAGTAAATCAACACTGTGAATGATGTTAATCAAAGGTGATTTTACTTCTGCCACATAGGTTTTTTTCCCCCTCTTTGGAATAACTACTGCAATTTCTTGTATCAACTTAATGGCTGGAACCAGGGCACTCAGGCCCTCGGATTGTTCTGCACATGTAGAACTCTGGAAGCCAGCGCCTCCTCGAAGTGTGGTCCTCCTCTGTGTCTCTCTGGTCTCACCCTACCCAACTTCTCTCCTCCACCAAACAGGAAGGTGCAGTCCCAATGGGGTCCAGGCCTCTGTGCCCACGCTCTTGTCTCCATTCACCCAAGGCCAGGCCTGTGGTACTTGACCCAATCCTCCCACCAGGCAGCTTTCAGTTTGCTGCTGCAGATGGTTTGTAATGTAGTGACACCAACTAGTTGGCTGGTGGTGGGTGAGGGAACTAGGACATGTGAACCACTGGGCCCCGCTGGACTCTTCCTCGGGGCTCCTCCGGTACAGGCTCCGTCCCCACCTGGAGGTGGGCTTGGGATGGACCAGGCACTGTCAGGCGAAGGCCAGGCGTGGAGCAGGCGTGGAGCAGGCTTTCTCTTCTTTTCTCCGATGGGTGCTGACTCTCTCCTTTCTCCTGATGACAGTTCCCCAGGCAAGGCTTGCAGCAGACCCAGCAGCAACAGCAGACGGCCGCCCTGGTGCGGCAGCTCCAGAAGCAGCTTTCCAGTAAGTATGCTCCCTCAGAAACACACGGCTTCCAGGAGGTGGAGCTACACATGCTCGGCTGCTCCTCAAAAACCACAGTCTTCCTCGCCGCTTTCCTGTTCGCTTTAGTCCTGGCTGTCCCTACTGTGTTCAGTTTTGGTTTGAAGGCTTCTTTTCCTGTGAAAGCCCCAGTCTTTTCCTTAAGTTCAGCAAAGATGTTTTCCTATTGCTTCCATCTGAGTCTAGGAATGTTTCTTTCCATCTGGGGGACCCCAAGAAACAACAGGTTCTTTTCTTGTAAAGCTAGATGCCCCGGAGAGCATCTTGGCTGATGCCCTCAAGTGTACTAGGGGGCAGGTTCAGGGCCCCCAGGCACTATGACTTTACATGTGTTAATTCACTTAATTTTTAAACCACCTCATGTTAGTCGCTCAGTTGTATCCGACACTTTGCGACCCCATGGACTGTAGACCGTCAGGCTCCTCTGTCCATGAGATTCTCCAGGCAAGAATACTAGAGTGGGTTGCCATGCCTTCCTCCAGGGGATCTTCCCAACCCAGGGACTGAACCTTGGTCTCCCACATTGCAGGCAGATTCTTTACCTGCGATAAGGTATTATTGCTATTCCCATATTACACATGAGAAAACAACTAGAGAACAGGGACACTGACATGTCTCCCAAGATTACTCAGCCAACAACTGGGACTAAAGCTGAGAGTGACTCGTTCCAGAGCCACCTTTTAACCACGGTATAGATTCTGCTGCCTGACATTAGCAGTGACGCTGGTCTCCTTTGTTGAATAAGGGCGACTAAGCTGAGCTGCCCATTGCACATCTCCAGAGGGCTCCATTTATGGCATAGTCTGTTTGCATGGGGCCTCTGGATTTGAACAGTCCCACCAGAGTTGTGTGAGCAGTAGCTGTTTCAAAGCCTGTGTCATTTTTTTGAACCTGTGCATGGTTCTTTGTCTGTGTGCATAGACATATGTGCATAGGCATACACTTGTCTCATACACGCAGCCTCTCTCTCACATGCATACACTCTTGCCTAGTTCTCTCTGATGTATCTATGGCCATTTGCAGAAAACTGCCCACTTCAAGCTACTTCTCTTTCAACTATTATAATGTCAGTGTTAAAGTAGAATTTCTGGTGTACTTTTATGAAGTTTTGAGAACCTTTAATGTTTTATGATACTTAACAGTCCCTTTTAATGTTAGCATTTAGGTGGTTCAGGGATAGAGACTTTTGATGGGCCAGTTACCCACATCCCAAGGCCTTTTTCTGGCAGGTATGGGACCGTGATGTAGAGCTGGCCCCTCTGCAGAATGAATCCAAGAGTGCTGTTAAGACCTGGCCACTCAAGTGTCTGTCTAGTGTTAGACTCCCAGGCCAGTCTGTTCTCCTGTTCCTGAGGCTGGTACTGAAAGCAGTGACACGTGCATACCATCTATCTGTAGCATAATTTTGTATCTGCAATTTTGTTTGAATTTTTTTCTCTCACTAGGTAACCAGCCACAGCAAGGAGTGACTCCCTACGGGCATCCTTCACACTTCTGAGTCTGGAAGAGGACAAAGATATCAAACTTTTTTGTTTGCACTGAAAAATAGAAAATCACATTTAATGCATTAGTCATCTTTGGAAATGTCTGTTTTTTCATTTCTCTGAAGTTTTCCTATATTTTACGCCACATTTCGTACAAAGGTGTTGAAACAAAAAATAACAGAAAGGGTGTGGTTTGGTTTCATTTCATTCAACTTGAAAAGTAGGTTTAAAAATGTAGATCATGTGGGCCTACTGCAGGAAGAGTTTGGTAGCAGACTTTTTAAAACTGGTGCTCTTATTGAATCTCGTAGTTACAGAAAGGAGGAATTATGGTGGATTTAAAATATTTATGTATTCATTGATTTTTTTTTTTTTTTTGGGCAAACTGTGCTGGACCAAACTACTGATTTGAAAGGCATGTCAGAGCTTGACAGGAAGGTGATCCATTTACTCTGCAGTCACCTTTGGTGGTGAAGTGGACATCTATTTGCATTGCTCTAATTTAAAATATTTGTAATTTCATAAGCACTTTATGAACTTTGTTCTTATTTATGTAAGATTTTTCTTTGCTTTTGTTGTGGTCAAAAGGTGCTGAAACAGATTGTTGCTTAGAACTTAAACTTCTTAGACCAAGAACTTAACCCAAGGCTTCTGTGAGAGCCACCCTGAGGTACATGGAAACCCGCTAGGAGTAGCTGTACTAAATTTTTCCATGGCAGGAGCATTGACCAGAGTCTTTGTGAAGGTACAGCATGTAAATTCTAAAGGCTGGAAAGAACCGCAGTGGAATTGATCCAACTATTTGCCAGATTTGGCAAAAATGACTCTGTCCAGTTTTGGTTCTCCTGAACCTTTATGCCAACTTGAGGGGAAAAAAAAAATCTCGCAGCTGGCCTGAAATTCCACAGTGCTCAAACTTGACATGGTTTCCAGAGTATGGCCCCCAAGTCCAGAGGGCTCTGGTTTTCATAAGAGATGTATTTGCTGTTTATTTTATATGGTAAGTATTTGCTATTTTGAATTTAATTATTAATGTTGGTGTCTGTCTTGGTTGTGTATTGCATATACTGTATTTATAAATTGGTGCAAAAAGCACAAGTAAAGTAAATTATACATCAAATTTATTATAAAGAAATAGTAACTATTTTAACTTTGTTCAAGTATGTGGTAATTTGCTCCTATTAGAGTAAAAAATACAGTAAATTATTATCAGTTTGTGTAACTTAAGAGTATTCCATATAATATTTTTTTAGACTTAGATGCATAAAATTTTGAATGTGAAAAATTGCAGGGCATTTTAAAACATGTGGGGGATATTTTCCCATGTTCTGTGTTAATTCATTTTCTTTTGCCATATGAATTTACATGTAATATAGTCGCACATACTGTGAATAGATTTGTCTATAATGAGCAAACCATGTAGGACTACTTTTTTTAAAATGTAGCTGGTACAACTTCAGTAGATCATTTCCTTTGCAAATCATTATATAAATAATTTATATCTTCCTAGGTGAGTTACTCATTGCAAAGTTTGACTCATGCAAATGACCTCAAATCCATGTCCGCTTACTTTGCTGTGGCAGCATCCATGTGAACTGCTTTGTACACTGTGAAACAATTTCACTCCAGCCCACTCATTTCATGTTTACTCTGGGCTGAGAAAGACTTTGCCAAAACATTAAAGACCATTCTTTTCACTAAATTAACATGTTCTATCTGCTTTCAGATGAATCTTGACATTTCAGCTAGTTTTGTATATCAGGTTTGGTTTTCTTGTTTTTTTTTGCCCTTTTCAGAGTGATAGAGTTCATAAAGTTATTTTTCTTGAAAGTAATATATAATGACTGCCTTGGCAAAAACAACCGAAATGTGAATGTCTTGCCTAGTGAGTATGAGTCATGTTCTGTCCTGATTGTTATTTTTTGTCTTTTCAAGAATTACTGGTGTTTGAAATGCCACTTTCAGTTTGAACCGTATATATTTCTAGCTCAGTATTGCAAACAGCAGTAAGACTGTTTCAAGAATGAGTGTTATAATTGCATAGCATTTGTATGCACTTTATATTTTACAGAAGTTAGTGAAATTAATTTATTAATCATTTTGCACATGAAGGCCTGTGGGGCATACCTTTTTGTTGTCGTCTCCTATTTTTTAGGTGGGAAAGCTAAAGATATGGTAAGGCCGTATGATTTGAAGATTCTGCAGAGAGTTGAGGAAACACCTAGAACCGGTTTTCCCTTGTGTACTATACAGAGAGAAACCAGAATTTTCTATCTATTCTTATATTTCCTCCCACTTAATCCTCTCTCATGTGAGTTTTCTTTTCTTTTTAGAATATGCATTAATTTATTTTGAAATGATCACAAAAGGATAACCCTATCCTTTGGAAAAAGCTGATGATTTGCTTGGTGAGACAGAGAGGAAGTTATCTTAGGAAAAATGGAGCCCCCAGTTCCCCTTAAAGACTTCAAAATAGAATGGAGCTTGACATAGGAAGCCCTTCCATATACCTGTTTACACTGTAGGCCCCTCCGTAAAAGGATTCCATTTGTCCTCTGATTGATCCCTCTTGGCCCGGAAGTAGAATGAGATCTCTGTTAGAAAGAGTATCCTTCGACCACTTGTGGTCACTGGATACCAAAATCAGAGAAAGTAGGAAACAGGTTACCTCTTTAGGTGGAGCAAGCCGAAACTTGGTGTGATGAAGACACAGTGAAGTGTCCCCCACCCCCCATCTTCCTAAAATGATACACAGGGGCAAACATAGTTCTCAGTTTTGTGTGCTGAGATACTTGAGCAAGACAGATGGCATTTTCTCATTTTTCATTTATTAAGGCTCCTATAATTCTTAAATAATAGACAAATATTTAAATAGATGCTGGAGAAATTACACTGGAAAATGCTAGCCTCTAGAGTTAAAAAAGATTAATCATAATGTCCTTAAATTAATTCAGTTTGAATTAAGCACGTGATATAAATAAATTCAGTGAATTACAAAAAGTAAGATTTTGTAGAGTTGATCAGATTTTCAGTACAGTGACACTCTATTATATGTATTCAATCCAAATTTTCCCAAACATTTCCCCACCATGTAAAGGATGCTCACTTAATGAAATAAATGCTCATAAAGCAGTGATTCCGCCTAAGAAGATTTTCCTTATGAACAATTCCAAACCAGGGGTGCCTGAGCTAGAATTTGCAGTTATAAAGAATTGTTGATGTATTTTAAAAGCTTTTTAATGGCTTTATTAAGGATAGATGTTATCAACCCCCTTTTCACATTTTTGATGTGTGGGTGTTAAGTTGCTTTTTACAAGAGGAAAAGTCAGCCTGCATTTATTTTTAAATGCAGTTATTAAAACATTTTTTTGTATTCCCCATCAATGAAAATTTTCAGTATGTACAAAATGGTGAATTACATATCAGTGCTTAGTTTCTGTTGATTTTAGTAAAATATTTATAAACCAACTGCAATATTTATACATCAGGATGGCAAACTTACACCAAGACTGCAAATTTAATCCTTTCCATTGTGTCTTGTCCTCAGTGCCATGCTTGTAACATTGATAGAAGGTGGACACTAGGCAAACAGTAGTGAAAGAAAAGTCCATTCTTTAATGAAGAATTCAGGTACATTAGACATTTGTTATTTTATGGTCAAGAGTTTCCTCTTACTGTTCATTGTTATCTGTTGGCAAAATAAAAGTGCCTTAAGTTAAAAGTTTGTTTTGAGATCCATTTAAAAAAAATCGGTATCAATTCATAATGCATTTATTTATAAGTCCTTTTTTTTGCATGTCTATTATAAATTTAATATTGTAAATGTATTCAAATTCATTTACATGCCTATGGCTGCCTTTGATTAAACTTCTTCCAAAAACTAAATTCTGTCCAGATGTTGACTTTGTTCAGGCAGTTTTATGTTCTGTTAGATTACTTGAATGTAAGTTGTTGCATAATCGCTTCCAAGTGAATTCTTTGCTGTGCATTTATATATCCCAGAATCCGAGGTTTGCGGATTCCGAATGACTAGGGTACCTTGTGGGTGAAAAGGCCGAATTCTGCGTGTCCTCCCTTTGTTTGCCACTGAGAACAGGGAGTGGTCAGGCAACTCCCATGTGATTTCTGGCTTGGGGATTCCCAGGGCCTTACAGTGGAGCTGAATGGCCACACCTGTCCTCGTGAGGACGCTCCTGGGTAGGCGATTTGTAATCCGGGGAGGGTAGGCTACAACCATTACTGGAACAGTAATCAATGCGTGACCAATACTATTTTGAGCCTTACAGATGTAGTTTCCTCTGTCATAAGCTGTTGCTTCTTTGATGACTAAGGTGCCATTTTCATGCAATATGTATTTTCCATTAATTTGAGGCCTATCTATTATGTAACCACTTGGCAAAGTCCATTTGATATGTGGCTTAGGGCTTCCAAGAGAAACACAGTGCAGCAATACAGTGTCTCCACTGAAACTATAAACTGTCCCTGGTTCATAAGTTAGAATCACTGGCTTTCGGCCAAGTTCTAGTACAATTAATTTCTCGATGTAACCAACTTTATTTCTTGCCCCACACCGATATTTTCCTGCATCATCCCATGTTGTTTTATAAATGATAAAAGAACCGTTACTTGCTATTAGATACTGAGAATTGTGTGGTCCACTGGGAAACTGTGTGCCATTTGGTAAAATCCAGATTATTTCAGGTGGTGGGTTTCCATCAACAGAGCAATTCAGTGCTGTGGACTTTCCAAGCTGGGCAACTATTTTTTCATTAAATGGATTTCTGAACGTCGGCCTTCTCAGCATTTCCACCACCTCTAACTGTATCACTAGCACACTCTCTCCTCCTTCATTCCGAGCTACGCAGATGAAATCGGCAGAGTCTGAAAGCCTCACATTCCTGATTTCCAGGGTTCCATTTTTGTGGACGGTGATTCTGCTCCCATAGTATGGAGCCGTGAGGAAAATATTCTCGGGCATGATCCACATGATTTGAGGAGATGGTGTCCCTTCCGCTCTGCAGTCAAAGTGTCTTTTGGAATGTCTCACAGCTGTGGCTTTAATGACAGTTCTGTTTGCATACAGACCATTGATTAACGGAGGCTTAGAGACAACATCCAGCTTGTACGCTTTGGTGTCATCCCCGCTGGGATTCCGGGCCACACATACATACTCCCCAGAATCGAGCAGTCTCACTTCATTGATGGACAAAGACCCATTGTTATGGAATGTATACCTGTCCTTAGAGAATGAAATCATGTCATTGGAAGGCAGCAGCCAAAATATTTTTGGCTTGGGTTCTCCAACAACCTCACAGTCAAGGACAGCAGTGTCTCCTGCCGTGATTCTCGAGTTGGTCTTGTAACTCTGCTGGATCCGCGGGGCGGCTGTTATGACTGTTAGGTGGATTTGCATTTCATCCTTCCCTAGGGTGTTCTGGGCATAGCAGGTGTAATTTCCTTCCTCTGCTATCCCAACTTTGTTGAAGTATAAGGTTCCGTTGTGGAAGAGGGTGAGCCTTCTGGTCCTGTGGCCGCTGTCATCGGCCTGCATGGCGCTGTTTATCATCGTCCCATCAGGCAAACTCCAGGATATCTCGGGCACTGGTGAGCCAGAAGCCTTGCAATCGACCTGAAAGTCTTTCCCGTGAAACACTTGCTTTTTAAAGTGGTGCTTGTGGTCAATTTTGGCCGGTTTCCGTCTTAGGCTTACGTGCATCAGGGTCAGGTCATCGCCCATTTTGTTTCTTGCCACACAGAAGTAGTCCCCACTGTCTTTTTCTGTTACTGACCCAACAAACAAGGATCCATTTGGGTAGACATGGATTCGGCTGCCCATTCTGAGGAAAGAAGAGACTGACTGAGGTGTGCAGCTATTAGCAAGAGTAAGAGAGTTATATTAATTGACACAGGACTAAACGTTGCAGTGAAATTAAAATTAGTACTGACTTCTTTACTGTCTTTTAAGCTTCTTTGAAAGATGAAATTAACTGAACAAATTTTGTGCAAACAAGTAGTATTTCTTAGATGGACTTCAAATGCACCTCCTTTGCATTTCAGTTTAAAAAGTTTTTAATGATGACGAGAACGTTAGAAATACCAGTTTCCTAGACCCATGACTGTCTTGACCACTTTACATAGCAGATGATCACTTTGTGGTATATGTCAGTAAAGAACAACTCTCATACAAATCTACTTGCTCAGAAAAGATACCAGATTTTCCCTTTTAAAGAGTATTAGAAGCACAAGCTGGAATCAAGATTGACGGGAGAAATATCAATAACCTCATATATGCAGATGACACCACCCTTATGGCAGAAAGTGAAGAGGAACTAAAAAGCCTCTTGATGAAAGTGAAAGAGGAGAGTGAAAAAGTTGGCTTAAAGCTCAACATTCAGAAAACGAAGATCATGGCGTCTGGTCCCATCACTTCATGGGAAATAGATGGGGGAACAGTGGAAACAGTGTCAGACTTTATTTTTCTGGGCTCCAAAATCACTGCAGATGGTGATTGCAGCCATGAAATTAAAACACACTCCTTGGAAGGAAAGCTATGACCAACCTAGATAGCATATTAAAAAGCAGAGACGTGACTTTGCCAACAAAGGTCCGTCTAATCAAGACTGTGGTTTTTCCAGTGGTCATGTATGGATGTGAGAGTTGGACTGTGAAGAAAGCTGAGCGCCGAAGATGCTTTTGAACTGTGGTGCTGGAGAAGACTCTTGAGAGTCCCTTGGACTGCAAGGAGATCCAACCAGTCCATTCTAAAGGAGATCAGTCCTGGATGTTCACTGGAAGGACTGATGCTAAAGCTGAAATTCCAATACTTTAGCCACCTCATGCGAAGAATTGACTCATTGGAAAAGACTCTGATGCTGGGAGGGATTGGGGGCAGGAGGAGAAGGGGACGACAGACTCGATGGACATGAGTTTGAGTGAACTCCGGGAGTTGGTGATGGACAGGGAGGCCTGGCATGCTGCGATTCATGGGGTTGCAAAGAGTTGGACATGACTGAGCGACTGAACTGAACTGAATCAGTTATTTGGTTAGAAAGTAAATTTTACTTTTTTTAAAAGAAAGTAAATGCCAAGGTAAAATTCCTTAGAAGCATACTAAAGCTTTATCTGTCTCTGCAGGCAACTGTACAGTGACTTGGTCTCTGCATTATGTTGAACTGCATGAACATCACTGTTCTCTGAAGCACTACACGGCCCACTGTTATCATACAGAACCACCAGATGGCAGAATTTCCCTGATAAAACTAAATAGTTTTTCAGAAAGACCAGTGGAAGCTGAGTAACTGCTAACAACGCAATCAAAAACACCTATAGGTGAAAACATTCATTACATGTGTTTCTCCTAATTTTTTGGCAACATGAGCTAAGAAGGTGGAGTGAAAAAGTGTGTATGACCTTTCATAGCATAACTGCTAAACAATTCCAACAGCCTCAAGTCATTTATCTTCCAGCAAAAAACCTTAGTTAGGAAGAGTATTGTAGGACAACTTACAGCTGCTGATAGCCTTTTTTTTTCTTCTCTCAAGCCTGGAAAGAATTCATCTGGCATGTAAAGCAAAGGAAAGTCATCATTATGGATGCACTTAAAAGTGGAAACTACAAGGGTCTTTGCTCACCATACAGCTGAAAAAAAAAAAAGTACTTAGAGGTAGTTACTTACCCTTTTCACCATGTTACATCGCTACCTGCTGTCATTCTTTCCTAATGCTAAGAACAGTGTTTCTCAAACTTGGGTGCACATTAAAAGTATTTGCATAAAGTAGTGCTGATGCCTGGTTCCCACCTCCAGAATTTGTGACTTATGGTGTGGAATGTGACCTTGGACTCAGTTTTCCGAATGACTCTCAAGTGCAGCAGCGTCTGAGAACCACTGCTGTGAATCTTTGTCCTCAATGCAGTTCCCTCATCACCTACATCAGAGTTACACAGGGTCTCATTTAAGATGCATATTTACTGGTTTTCACTGTTCAGAGATTCTGATCCAGTAGATCTGGCCACGGATTGGGTAACCCAGTGTTTAACAAGCTTCCCAGGTGACTCTGTGATCAATTAAGTTTGCAGACCAGTCTCAAATTTGAGTGTGCACCTGGACGGCTTTTAAGAACACAGATTGCATGTTTTGATAGAGAATCAGGTTCAAGTTCTCAGGTGATGCTAGTGCTATTAGTAGGCGGACAACCCTTTGAAAACCAGTGACTTAAAATGAACTTCCCTGACCTTTAAATCTGATACTTCTGGAAGTTGTTTTATATATATAAGAGAATTGTGTTTCCTTTTATAAGCTGATGTTTTTAAGAGAAAACTGACTTTGGAAAGTGGAAGTTTTCCTTGAGTAAAAGAAAGGGAATTCTTTTAGGAAGATTAATGGACAATGAAGCATTTGCAATCTTTTTAAAGCAGTGTTTCTTGGACCTTATTGTGCATGTGATTCAGCTGGAGATATATATATTTTTAAAGAACCCTGGGAGAATTTATTTGTCCAAGTAAACAACATGCTTCAGTGATCACATGCTGATTTAATGAAAATACTTTTAATTAGTTATATGATATTTTTGTATCTTTTTAATAGAACAGATATATTACCATCCTAACTATGTTTTTTCCCCCAGACTTTAAACTTTTTATTTTGTTTTGGGGTATAGCCAATTAACAGTGGTAGTTTCAGACTGAGTGAAGGGACTCAGCCATACATATATATGTATTTATTCTCCACCTGGGGATATTTTTAAAGTGCAAATTCAAATTCTGATTCTGCCCATCTGGGGTGGGGCCTGATGTTTTGTTGTTGTAACAAACTCCTTGAGGAGCAAAAATCTGAAGCAGAGGAAACAGAATTCTGTCTGAAACATAGGTCAGGTAAGTCCTATTGAAAGTCGTGGAGGTAGACCTATAGTGCTCTAAGCCTGAGACAGTTTAAAAAAAATTCAGAAAAGGCTTTCTTAGTTCAGATGACAACTAGGCTTTTAAAACAGTAAAAGGTTTTGCTTATTTCAGTCATGGTTGAGTAGACTTGTGTGAGTGTAGCTATGTTTTCATTTTTAGAATCTAAAATTCAGACTTCTAGAACCAAGAAATGGGAATAGCAAGGACTCTATTTAACAGCAGAAGTGCCCTTTTTATTTCTGGTAATATCTTAAGCACCTAACTAAAGAGTATTCTTGCCTCGTTGAATGGGTTACTTGCAGAATAATCACTAAAAGTGTCCAGTTAGCAAACAAGCTGTGTAGTTCTTTATAAAAGAATGCCAGTACCTCTGGTGGGCCTTTGATAGCATCTGTGATCTTATACCGTCTATTGGCTTTTCCATATTGTGAACAATCTTTCCTTGTTCCATAAGTGCTTTCCCAAAATGAAATACAAACAGCCTGCCTGATTTCTTTGCTATTAAACTCTGGAGGATTTGTTGGACTGTTTAGGTCAAGATTTATTCTGAGAATGCTAATGTGTTTTAGACATTCCTTTGGATTAACTTTTTAAGACATTCCCTTACATTTTTTCATACCTCTTCCATTCTTAAAAACCTACTTAATGTCTAGTAAATATTTTGGACGTTTTCTTTACAACGTAAAATTGGAACTTTGTTTGTAATTCCGTCACAGGTGTGATATCTTCTATGCCTGCATTGGTTTCTTCTTGCATAGTGAAACTGTGTTAATGATTACACAGAATAATGAGCAGTTTCTAGGTAAATGAGAAGCACCCCCATGTACTGCAGGGTGATTAATAAATAGACATGCTGATACAATTAAATGTAAAAACTGGTAAACTGTTGAATATATTTGATGCCACAAGTGGGTATATGTACAGTAGATGACAAGCATAAACATGGGGTCTTGTGAAGTTTACATTTCATAACTCAGCATTTTTAAATTTTAAATCTAAATTTCAATTTAAAATTTAGTTTTTTTGAGATTTGAACAACATAAGTTTAATTTGATGAACATATTATAAAATTCTGTACTCCACACTTATCAAAGGTATCTCTGCAATGATTATTTATAGATATGGTCTATATTCTTGTTGTGTTAAATATCCCTAAAGTTTAGCCAGTACCCATTCCTGAGTCGTGCAAAGTTATCACTTGTTTTCCAGGAACATTATCTTGGGCCTGGTTTATAGGAACTCAATAATGACTGACAGAGGCATGTGAAGAGTTTTTCTTGTCCCTTCAAGATTCTTATTAGCCACAGCTCAAACTCATAACCATGACTCCTTCAGCTGAAGATAAGCTTGAATTAGTTCCTTAGAGACTACTGGAAAATTTAGGTAATTTTGATGACTTATTTGAAAAGCTTGAAAATTAACATTTATTTTGGCATTAAAGATCACAAGTAAAATTCCTTAACTATATCCATTACCAACTCATACTTTGAGACTAGAAAAAAAATATCTATTTTACACATAAAGTGTGAAAGTGAAGTCGATCAGTCGTGTCCGACTCTTTGCAACCCCATGGACTGTAGCCTATCAGGCTCCTCTGTCCATGGACTTTTTCAGGCAAGAGTGCTAGACTGGATTGCTATTTCCTTCTCCAGGGGATCTTCCCGACCCAGGAATTGAACCTGGGTCTCCTGCATTGTAGGCAGACGCTTTACCGTCTGAGCCACCAGGGAAGCCATTTTACACATAAACTGACTTCATGCAATGATTTTTCATAATATGACAGAAAAGATGGGCTGAACATTTCCATTTAATGTTTATTAGTAGAAACTACCCATGCAAGTAAAATTATATGTGTAATTTATCTTTTCTGTCATATTATGAAAAATCATTGCATGAAGTCATGCAAATAGCAAAAATTAATAATCTAGTAAATTCTTATTTTTTCCAAGAGATTTAATTGCTACAGAAAACAGATAAAAATTAATATGACTGAATCAGAACATATTGGAGAAAGTCTGTATGTGTATATGTGTTGTCTGACACCATCAGCGTGATGGAGGTCCTGAATACATTTCACTTTGTGAAGCCTTAACTTCATAAAGGTGCTTTGCACTTTTAGGGTAGAATAAAGGAAGTACAGATTGCACTAAAATTGAAAATGCTTTACTAGGAGACTCTGAAGAGTAAATTAATGAAGTGCATCTCTCCAGACCTTGTTTGCATTACAAAATTCCCTCTTATTTTTTGATAGAAAGATTATAAATACATTTACACAGTTACTGTTTTAAAAACCTGTCAGAAGTATGGAAGAAAATGAGAGTTTTTTAAAAAATCTTTTTTTTAACTATATAAACTCAACAAGAAATTGGCCCTTAGAATATAGCATGTAAAACTTTCTTTTTACATAATCTATATTTTACATATATCTATATACATCTCAAAAGGATTAGGTCTCCTTAGAGCAAGTTACTTTTATGAGCAGAGTCTCCCTAACATTGCTGCAAGCCTCGCTCTACCACTTTCTCCATTTCAGAAGTTGTAAAGCTAAACAGACGAAGATAATCTCAACTGAAAGGTAGGGTTTACCTGTGCCACTGGCCGATGACAGCCCTTGACGGTAGCCTCCAGATGATTTCCGGTTTTGGCTCCCCAGTGGCTGAGCAGTTCAGCAGTAGTTTGTCCCCCAGATTCACCTCAGTCCATTTCTGGGATGCAGATTCTATCCTGGGGATGGTCTCTTGTTCTTCCACTGTGATGATTACCACCCTTCTCTCTGAGCCAGTGGAGCTGGTAGCAATGCATTCATAAGTGCCCCTGTCTGAAGAGGCTACATTTCTAATAATCAGAGTTCCATTTGAAAATAAGAACTTAGAGTTGACGAATTGTAATGGTTTCACTTCAGTGCCATCTGAGAGTACCCAGTGTACACTGGGCTGAGGATTGCCTTTTGCAGTACAGGGCAGTTTCAAACTTTCACCCCAAGTCCCTGCAATAACTTGCCTCTTTTGCTCTAGAATAACAGGTGGGGCCGCGATGACTTGTATTTTAACCAGCAGTGCATCCTGGCCCACTGAGTTGCTGGCTACACATTTATAAAAGCCTCGGTCATAAATGCTGAGATTGTGGATGACCAGTGTTCCGTCAGATGTCACTAGGGCCTGTCTCTTCCCCTCAGATGATTCAGAGATCACCGTCTGGTTTGCAAGAATCCAGGAAATTGTAGGGCTGGGCCTCCCATCAGCTCTGCACTTCAACTTGACTGTGCTTCCAGAATGGACTGTGATCTCCTTAGTATGTCTCTCCCTGATCCGAGGGGGATAGGAAACCACGGACAAGGTGACGTGAAGGTGGTCTGTGCCGAATGGATTGGATGCCGAGCACAGGTACTGTCCACGGTCCTGAATGTCCACCCTCTGTATGGACAGGGTGCCATTGGCGAGCACCTGGAACCTGCTATTCAGTTTCCTCTTAGATAAATCAAGTCCTGATAAGAAAGAAATTTATAGTCATAGGTCATCAAAGTTTAGATGGAAAACAAATTGCCCATGTGGAAGTCACAAAAGGAGAGCTATCTTTTTGTTAGGCTGCTGGGAACAAATATATTTAAAATTAAGATCCTTAGTCTTCAGATTGATAAAATTATTTCTGGATTTTAAAAAAACAACACCCTAGTTTTCATGTAAAAGCCAGATGGTTCAACACAATGACTTTTTTTTTTTTTAGATCTGCTTTAAAAGCATTTTTTAAAAATGATCTTAACATACGTTTTGAAATTTTCTAATGAGAAAAAAGTCATGCATATATCAAATGAGGATATTAATAGTTTGTGTGTCTTGGAGAAATTTCATGCTGATGTTGACTCTGAATATGTAACCCTGAAATGTCACACAGTATTTTCTTTGTTTTGTTACTAAAGACTAAGTGTAAAGAAACCGTTTCAAATACCTGATGAGACTCTGGTCCAGTGGATAGTGGGCACGGGATTTCCAGCAGCCTCACAAGGAAGAAAGGCATCTGAGTTAGCTGGAACAGTAAAACTTGCTGCTTTTCCTCCGATTATTCTGGGCCTTTCAAATACATCCCTAGATAAAGCATCAAAGGGGAGGAATTCGGAAGTTGTTATTTTTTGAACTGCTGTTTTATCAAAGCCACTTTTCTTTGCATTCTTCTGTATATCCCAGTTTGAAGCATGAGTGGTGACCTCTGGCAAGCCTGGAGTGGGCAGTACATGCACTACTACTGGCTTTTGGCCTTTTTCAGCAATTTCTGGGTGTGACTTGTGCCAAAAGTGGTTTTCTGACCAGGGAGAGTGAGTATGCTTAGAATCCTGTGGTTTAACTGTTATTAGTGCTGGCATAGGAGTAGAAGGTAACAGATTGGAGTAGGTAAAGTGAATGGTTCCAACTGCAAATTTGGCATTTGGGTGAGTTTGGGGAGATGCTACTGCCAGTTGCTGTGGAGTAGCATTGTGCTTTGAGGATTCATGTGCCTCAACCATTGTACTTGTCATCATCCTGAAAGTGGGCATGGCCATATTGTCAGTAACCTCACTTTGATTACTCAAGGGAGGGGAGGTGGGAATTGGCATTGGAGTGGCACTGGAGCGCAGGAAGGTTGGCATGGTTGAGTGTCTGATTGTGTTCCTAGTAGGGGTACTCTGTAGTTTGCTGGACAAAGTGGTTTCAGAAGCAGTTATATTCTTCAAAGCCTGAGTACCCTCCTGGGATGGTTGTCCAAGTACAGCCGTCAGATTAAAGGCTCCTGGATGAAGACCAACTGTGCTTGAAATTTCTTTTGTGTTCTCTAGAGGAGAATGAGTGAAAGCAGACACACTGGGCTTGGTTGAAGCTTCAGCTGTTGTTGGAACAGGAGATGTCACAGTGGTGGATGTAATGAAGCCAGAAGTCTGGGTGGGAGAGGTATTTGGGTCCCTCATCGTCTTCTGAGGCTCCTTTTTCCTTTGTACTTTTCGTACCCTGGGTCTGTCTATCTGGGCTTTGTTGATAATGATAGATGCAGGGGCAGTAGGCGTGGTCGTCAGCATGTCTGTTTGCATTGATACGGAATTTGCACTTGATTCTTTGCTTGAGCTACTAGGAGACATAGGGTAAATGGGTAGGGAGGGCAGCTCCTTCATGGATGGGAGACTTACAAGGCTGTGTGTGTTACTGAGGTGAGTTGTGGCTGGTGTTATAGATGGGATTTTCATTACACTAGCTGAGAGTGTTTTGAAATGGAAGGGAGAAATTTTATCTGTGGGCAAAGCAGGAGATATTTTAGGAAGCACCGTGTCTGTGCTGCTTTGTGAGCCAAATTTACGCTGATTCTTTAGCTTTTCTCTTCGGATGTGGTTACTTACAAAGATCTGATGCCAGGGGATTTTCCTTCTTGAAAATCTGGTAATAGCTAGAGTGGTAGGCACAGGTGACTCGATGGTGGGGCCTGGCAGTGAGGATACAATCACAGAGTATCTGGTGGTTTCATTGGCTTTAGACCCACTTGGGTAACTAATATTTGTTGCGTGAGTCGTAACTGCAGTAGTTGGAGTCTCTTGGGTACTTTCAGCACTGAAGTATTTTATCATAGGGGTGGTCTTCTCAGCATCTGCATTTGGTTTGTTCTCAAGCCGTAACGATGGGTTGTGAACTAGAGTTGTAGGTTCTTCTGCTGTGATGCTGGCCGTTTCAGTTCTGGGGAGGGTGATGAGGGATAAGCTTGGAGAAGACAACGCTGCCTCATCAGTGGTGAGCCTTTCTCTGGGAGAACAGGATGGGCACACTGCACTGAGCTCTGCGGCTGGAAATGTGGTGGTGCTTTCTTCTGAAGAGCCTCTGAGTGTGGGCCTTACAATGCTGAATCTATGCTGTCGGAGAACTGGCGTCCTATATGGGCTGATAATTCGCCCCCTGCTCCAAACTTTTCGCCATCTTCCAAAGCGCCTGGACAGCGGACTGTTCATTGTACTCTTTCTAGGAATGTGTAACTGAGAAGGAGCAGCAGTGTGTGGGCCTGAACGGAGCTTAGTGGTGCTAGGTTTGTGAGTACTTTGAGAAGGAGAGTGATGGCTTCTGGGTTCACCAACTCCTGTTACAGATCTCTGATAACTATTTGTGGCATTTACTGACTCTAAAAATATACCAGCTTTGCCCACAGCATTACTCAGCATTTGGATATGGGTATCTTTGATCGCAGTAGCCCCCACTGTAACTGGGGATGCAGTTTGCAAGGGCTCTTTTTTTCTCTCCATGTCGTCAGCATCCTGAAACAGAGTTGCTTCAGTTAGCAGAGGAAACACATTAGGTAAATTTGGGTTGGTTGTGTCTTGCATTTCGCTTGATGCGGTTGGGTTTATATTCTTTGGCGTGACTTGAGTTCTAATAGTCGTAGATGGTCTGAAATCTCTTGGTTTTTCAGGTGATAGGGTCTGTGGACTGACAATTGGGGAGACTGGGGTGCCATCAGTTTTACTTGTCACAGGGCTGTCAGGTGATTTTCTGGAATCTGCAGTCACTGTCCTTGTCAGAACGTCTGCAGCGTTAGTTGCTGGGACCGTAAGTTGCTCATCTGGAGGGAGCATGCCTGATGAGTCTGCTTCCTCACCAGGTCTATCCAGGAGTTGGGTGACTGGTGGAGGCGGCTTTCCTGTGGTATTTTCTTGCTTTTCTGGCATAACATTCTTTTTAGCTTTCTCCAAAAGCGCTGCCCAGTGCCGTGGGTCAATTCTCCGGGCAGAGGGAGGGAATTGCCTCCTGTGCTCCCTATAACGCCAGCTGGTTGACTCTCCACGCCTCTGGGATATTAATACCCGCTGTTTGGGATTCTTACTTGGGCTCAAGACATGTGTTCCAGCCTCAGCCCCCATGGGAGGAGATGTGGGGAGATGGGCAGCTGGTGGATCCTGAAGCTGACCCATGGAATTGGGCTCATCAAACCCTGATCCATCTGTTTCTACATTATGCTCTGCTGACTTTTGCCCTTTTATTTTGACTAAAACTTGGTTCACTAAAATATCAACCCCTGCTGGGTTGGCTGCTACACAGCAATAGTGACCCTGGTCTTTCTGAGCGACCTGTAATAGTCTTAATGTGCCATTGTTAAGAATTTGCTTCTCTCTTGAGGACTGTTGAAGCACAGTGTTTCCTGGGAGAACCCAGCTAACAGAGGCATCTGGGATACCGGTAGAATGGCAAGGAAGGTCAAGTGTTTCACCAACAGAAGCTATATGACGAGCTCCATTTTCCCGATAGGCTTCTACGTTGGGCTCTACCACGGTAATCCTGTATGTGAGGATATCTGCTTCATCGTAGTTCGTGCTTATGCAGTGGTATAGGCCAGTGTCAGAACTATCAGCCATCTGGAGTCCCAGTTTTCCACTTTTGCCTATCAGGATTCGTCCGTCCTCACTCACATAAGGGGCTGTCACTTTACTTCCATCAGCTAGAAGCCACTCCAGATGTGGAGGAGGCTCTCCTTGGCCAGGGCAGTCTAGGTCAACGGTCCCACCGACCACAACAGTGCGTTCCAGCTTAGTACTGTTATCTTTGGAAATCATGGTCCATCTGTGTGTCTCTGGCTTTATCTCTGACCTTGGTAAAGTGACTTGGACATCACTGGAGTACTGGATCTGCAGTGTACTGAGGGTGGTGGCAGTTCTGTTTAGTTGCAAGGAAATTCGGTCTTGCATTAACCACGGGGGATCTGCTCGGAGACCAGCCTCAATGTTGGTAAAGATGTCTTCAGGCTTCAGTACCACCTGTTCATATTTGTAGCAGAGTTGTGGAGTTTCAGTGAACAAGTGACTCCTTTGTAGGATCAGAGGAGAGTCACTGTACAAAGCCAGAATCTGCCACACTGGCTGAATGTGGCTGTAATCTATGTCACACACCAGGAATGTTGAAAACGAAGCATTTAGCATGATGTAGTCATTTTCTGCAGTGAACGCAATGGATGAGGTCATTGCTGGCTTTTGGATACTGCAGATCATGTTAGCTTCATTTCCAGTCTGGTCTGTTACATTCAAAGTCAGAGAGCCAAAGGGAGCCATGAACTCTTGGGGAGAGATCGACACAGAACCACTGTCTTCCAGAACAGTCAGGTTCTTCAGCTTCAGAGAGGGGTCAATGGTGGGTTTGGCACACAGGAAATCTGCAGCTGGGACCCTAACTAAGGGCTTGCCTTTAGAGGTCCTGGGGTTCGTGCAAAGCGGACACTGCTGAGGACTGGAGGGACTTCTGTCCTTTTTGCATTTTATGATATCTAGAAAAAAATGACAATTGAATTATTGCCCATTGTGGCTTCTTCATGAATTAACATTTAAACATTTTGAATAAGTAGCTTTTGCTAGAACTTGAAACAATTTGGAAATTTTAGTGTTTCTTTTTTTTTTTTTTGGTCTTTGGATTGATTTCTGAAAATGTTATTGTCTATATACCCTGCCACAATATTACATCCATAGGCACAAGGATTTTGTTTCTCATGCTCACAGCTATATTTTCCATGCCTAAAAAGCATGTGGGGTACATATTTGGTTCTCAGTATTAATTGAGTAGTTCCCTTATCTGGCAAAACAAAATGATATGTTTATCACTTTTTATTAGCTTATTATTTAGTTCTGTTTCCCCATTTAATGTTTTAAGGCTCAGAGAATTTCAGTGTCCTTTAAATGATAACTTGTTTAATGAGTTACCATTTATACATTCTTGGATATCATTAAAAACCCAAGTTTCTGTCCATTACTAAAAAGAATGATGAATGAATTACAAGGTACCTTGGCCTGGTCTAGCTTGGTTGCAATAGGAATGGAGGGAACAAGATGGATGCTGGAAATAATGAAGCCGGTAGAACCAATCAAGAAAGAGGTGAGGATGTGGCTGAACAAGGAGGGTTATTAAGAAGAGTGCAGAAAGACACAGTATGACTTTGGCACCTGAGGTAGACTCAGTTGAGGAGGATCAGGTTTAATGTGGAGAGAGGGAAGCTGTGCCCAAGCAACGGGGCAGCCCATGAAAGGTCTGACATATATACTATATATAGGTATGTACAAAAGCTTTTTGTTTCCGCTCATTTTATTTAGTATGAATAGAATGTTAGATTTCTAATTTATATTACCTGAAAACTTTGATATAGTTCCATGTATTTTGGCATCTAGTATTACTGCCCTCACGGTCAGACACGCCCTCCTCACTCTGGAACGCTTAGGCCACGTTGGGCAGCACACAGCAAGCCAGCATGCTGGCCAACGTGGCCCAAGTGTCTGAGAGTGACGAGGGCATGTCTGACGGCGAGTGCGACAGGGTCAGCCTCTTCAGCTTGGCCGCTCAGCTGTCGCCCAGCGGGCAGGGCAATGCTGAGACTCTGACTGTGATGCTTCAGGAGCAGCTGGACGCCATCAACAAAGAGATACGGTTGATCGAAGAAAAGGAGAACACGGAGCAGCGGGCCGAGGAGACTGAGAGCAGGGAGGGCAGGGGGAGCTTAGGCAGCCTCCGTCGTTTTAAATCAGTGAGCTCCCTCAACCTGCATCCCGCCCCTGCTCAAGCCCAGAAAGAGGCGGCACTGCCCAGCACGGGAGGGAGACCGGCTGGGCATCATGACTCGGTTACAGGAGAAGGCAATGGCAACCCACTCCGGTACTCGTGCCTGGAAAATCCCATGGACGGAGGAACTGGGTGGCTGCAGTCCATGGGGTCGCACAGAGTCTGACACGACTGAAGTGAATTAGCAGTAGCAGTAGCATTACTGCTAAAAGTCTATAAAATTTACTAGTGATTAAAAAAAAAAAAATTGAGTGAGGCTTGAGGCTTTAATCCAATTCTGAGAATATAAAGAAATACTATGTTGTAAAAAAAAATACAAAACAAAATTAACAAGTGATATAGTATTATTTAAAGTACAGATTTTGTTCAAATTTCACAAAATTTTATGCTAGTGACCATTTGTTTTCATGTCTTATTCAAGATTCCACATTGTATTTAATTGAGCAGCTTCAGTTGCATGCAACAAATTCTGGTAAGTTCTCTTTTCATTTTTATTCTAATTTTCCTTGTCATGGCATCTTAGATACACCTATCATTTAAAAGTGGACATTTAATTTCCAGATACATGGGATTTTTGTTTAAAGTCTCTTTAATATTAGTCTCATTTTGATATTAATATGTCATTTAATTCTTCTCTGCAAAAAAATAAAAATACTACTCTGGTGAGCCTATTTTAAATGGCTGGTCACAGCAATACTTGATAAGAGATATGGGTTTTACCTTATACAAAATACAGCTAGGGACTTACATCCTGTTCCATATCATGCATTTAGACACAGCATGTAAAAGAAGCACTGTACTTCTTAGAAGATCTCATTTGACAAAGTGACTGCACAGGGTCAAATCATCTTCCTGTAATTGTGCAGTTCCTCAAAGGCCTGAGACAAATCTCTCTGATCACTGACTCCAAACTCTTCAGTGTGACAGGCACTGTCATATTTATCTGGCTCCTCAGCATTCTTCAGCAAATTGTAAAGTGCCAGCTTACCCAGAGGAGGTAGTTGGCAAGCCTGTCAAAGAGGCTTTTATCAACCACCTACTTACCAACGAGCTGTGACCTTTTACTACTTCCCAGTAGCCTGGGGTCAAACCCTGCTATGGCAAAAAAAAAAAAAAAGAAAAAAGAAAAGGCAGACTTCTGGTTTAATTAAACCTCATCATAGAATTATACTCACATCTTGGTTTGATAATTGCTCAGCGCTGGACATCAAGTATTTTAGCTCAGTTGCAAATCTGATCACATTATTTCCATTCTCTCCATCACACTAGATTCCATTCACACAGAAATGCCTTCCAGTCCTCAACTCTGCCATACCCTGTCATGCTCTTAGCATATGCTGTCCTTCTACTTGCAATACACTTGCTGTCTGATAGGCTGTCTTCCATTACTGCTTGACTACTTACCTTCTTCGTCAACAAGCTGGAAGAGCACTCCTCAGTGGGCTCCCAGCTTTATGTTCTCCTAGTACCTTCCACTTCCCCTATCCTAGCTCTCATCACCCACTAGTAGAAAGACCTGTCTAGTCTGTTTGTCTCCAGCCCTGGTAAATGGATGGAAAGATTAGAGAAAGGGAGGAAGGGCAGTCTAATTCTAAGACCACATTTCTTCCACATTTTAGCTTACAAATTGAGATGTGTCTTACAGTTGAAGTTGTCTTACAGTAGTGACTGACCAGCTGGCAGTCTTGCTATAGCTACCACTGCTGGCACACACACCAATACTGCCATCAGTTCAGTTCAGTTCAGTCACTCAGTCGTGTCTGACTCTTTGCGACCCCATGAATCGCAGCATGCCAGGCCGCCCTGTCCATCACCAACTCCTGGAGTTTACCCAGACTCACGTCCATCGAGTCAGTGATGCCATCCAGCCATCCCATCCTCAGTCGTCCCCTTCTTCTCCTACCCCCGATCCCTCCCAGCATCAAAGTCTTTTCCAATGAGTCAACTCTTTGCATGAGGTGGCCAAAGTACTGGAGTTTCAGCTTTAGCATCAGTCCTTCCAAAGAAATCCCAGGGCTGATCTCCTTCAGAATGGACTGGTTGGATCTCCTTGCAGTCCAAGGGACTCTCAAGAGCCTTCTCCAACACCACAGTTCAAAAGCATCAATTCTTCGGTGCTCAGCCTTCTTCACAGTCCAACTCTCACATCCATACATGATCACAGGAAAAACCATAGCCTTGACTAGACGGACCTTAGTCAGCCAAGTAATGTCTCTGCTTTTGAATATGCTATCTAGGTTGGTCATAACTTTTCTTCCAATACTGCCATAGCTGTTTATATATTTTGTTTTCTCTCAACTGAGTTACATGCACTGTTGGTATTACATAAAGATTATACTGTGCTTGCCGTTAAAATAAGTTATGTATATAGAAAGGCTTGGAAACAATAAAAGGACATAAATTTAATATTTGTGATAAAACTGTCAGAGAAAAGGCCACAAATCCATATTTCCTAGAAAAACAACACCTAGAGCTTTGTGAAACCCAGAAGTGGAAGATAGCCATAAACAGATGAAGCTGTGTTATATTTGACTAGTGACCACATACATACAAAAGGACTGTCAAATGAGGCAATTGAAGGTATGAAGATCAGTCTCTTGAAATAGATGGGAAAAAAATCAAAGCAGAAGCTGATGTGACTAGAGAGGATGAAGAGAAAAGGGAACCCTCCTACACTGTTGTAGATGATGTATCCAGTACGTGGAACACTATCTAGGTTCCTTACACACAACAAGAGAGTTAACATATGATTCTGCAAATCATACTCCTGGACATATATCCAGAGTAAACTCGAATTCAAAAAGATCCATGTGCCCCGGTGTTCATAGCAGCACTTCTTACACTAGCCAAGACATGTCCATTGACAAATGAATGGAAAAAAATAATGTGGTGTATATATGATGGAATGGTATGCAGCCATAAAAAGAATGGAATAATGCTATTCGCAACAACAGGGATGGACCAGAGATTATCATACTAAGTGAAGTAAGTCAGACAGCAAAAGACAAAACCCCATGCCAGTCTATACTACCCCATGCCAAGCAAGCTGGGCTACTTACTGCGCTCTTCATGAGACTTACCCTGTTTATATGTACAAAGCAGCATGATAATCACGTTTGTTGAATGCTTATGTTATGTCATATATTTTGCTAAGCACTTTATATGTATTATTTTAATTACTTTTTTCAATTATTGGTATCCCTATGTTACAGGTGAGAAAACTGATCTATAAGAATCTAAATAACTAGCCCAAGATACCCAACTTTTCTAGCCTCAATTTCTTCATCTCTAAATTGAGGATTAAATAGAAAGCAGCAAGCACAATGTCAAACACAAACTGAAAATATGTTACCTTCCTGCTCCCTCCCTATTATTCCTTCCTTTTCTTTTGGTATGTTATTCAAGGCAGAAGTAACTTACTGATTCTGCCTCCTATAGAACTAAATTTTCAGTATAAACATTTTGCTCTTTTTCATCCATGCCTCATTGTCTTTTTATGGGTTGAGCATATTTACCTACAAGATTGCAAACTCCTGGAGCGCAAAGGTGGTATCTTTTGGCCTAAAGCAGTTAACTTTTTGACTAATTATATTGACTAAGTGTATATACACATACATATATATGTGTGTATCTATATATTTCACCATAGCAACTGCAGATTTTTCCCACTTTTCTCAGACTTCCAACCTTGACCCCTTCCTAGCACCCTCCTTAGTTTCCTCTCCTACAAAGAAGGAAAAGGCATCAGGTAAGAACTTTCTTACGCTCTCCATTAGACCCATGAACTCACTTGCCTCTGTACCCATCTAGTCCTTTTCTCTCCTGTCTCCTAAGGAAAACCCCTCCACCCACCTAAAGGCTGGGTCTGTTGCCATCCAGCCTTTTCAGGAGGCTGGCTCAGTTGATGATCTGCTCTTTCTGCAATGTTGCTACCTTCTCTCTCTCAAAAATCTCTCCTTAGCTTTAATGTGCTCATGTCTGTTTGATGCTCAGAGAGTCCTGAGTGATGGCATATTTCCATCTGGCAGTCACCCTTCTTCCCTCACTTCAAGCCAGGTCTCTCCAGGATCAGCTGTAGCCCTGCCTCCCCAACCCCTGCATAACAATCCAGCTCTCATTGCTCTTTCTAATAGCCACCACTTAGATGTCAAAACCAATGGGCTCCTTTCAGTCATTCCCTACGGACTGAATTAATTGAAATAGTGAGATTAGTTGTTAACCCATTTTCTCCAAGAGTGAAAGCTCCACAATCACTTTTGCATCCCTATGTTCTCTCTGACTTCTTGTAACTACTTGTTGACTGAATGCATCTTGCCTCTTACTTTGCTGTCAAAGCACGTTTTACATTCTGATTGCTTATCTGTATCACACCAGATGTGTAGTTCAAGCAGACACAGAGCTCTTGGTGGTTGCTTTGCTGAACACAAGGCCTTGAATAAAACTCAAAAAAATATGTATTGACCAAATGACTGAAAAGAAAATAAGAGGGAAGGGTTTCTATGCCTTGTGGTAAGTAGGGAAGAGTAACACATGATACATTTTTTAGCTCCCAATCTTGCTAAAAGCCAGAAGTGATAATTGACCTGAATTAAAGATTATTCATTAATGAATTAAGACAGTTCATTCTCACTGAATTATTGAGATTTCATTTTCTTTCAACATCTCCATGCAGATTTCGTCTATTGAATTATAACAAAGAAATAGTCTAGGTACCTGGCTTCTCCCGTAACCAGTCAGACAGCCATTTCAGTTGACAGTCGCAGATCCAAGGATTCCCATGAAGATAAAGGCTTTCCAGATCAGACATGTAGGTGACCATCTCTTGAGGGATGGAGCTCAGAAAGTTATCAGACAAGTATAGGTACTTAATGAAAGATGTTTTAAATATCCGGAGGTAGCGCAAGGAGACAAATGTATCCGGATGAAGCTTAGTGAGGTGGTTCCCTTCCAAGTGCACCAGTCGGAGAGAGGTGAGTCCATAAAAAACCTCTGGGTTTATAAACTCAATGTTGTTGTGGTCCATATGCAACCGTGTCAAGCTCCTGAGGCCATAAAAAGTGTCCTTCTGAAGTTTTCGAACTTTGTTATAGCTCATTTTTAAGACCTAAGAATACAAAGAACACGCTTATTTTGTCAAAGGAATTACTACAAAAAGGACAAGCATATTCATAATAAAACATACACTGAGATTATCCAGTCCTTGTGTGGATCCTAATTTGACAAACTAGCTGCAAATTAAATATGGGAATATCAGGGAAATTAGAACACTCATGAATAGTTCGTGATATTGATGAATTAATGCTATAATTTTAAGGTAAAACAATATTTTACACTTACTTTTAAAAGACTAATTTTGATGATATATACAGAAGTACTTACAGATGAAACATGATATCTCAGGTTTATTTCAAAACAATGCAATGAAGTAGAAAAGTAGTGGGGTGGCAGTACAGGTGAAACAATTTCCCCCCCTCCTCCTAGACCTAGAAAACCACTGATTTACTTTGTTTCTCTGGATTTGCCAATTCTCAATATTTAAAATAATGGGTGATACAATATGTGGTCTTCTGTGTCTGCCTTTTTCCAACTAGCCTTATTTTCAAGACTTACCACTAGTTTAGTGTGTAAGTCAGTTATTCATTCTTACTATTGAGTAGTAGTCCACTTTATACATGTAACATGTTTTGTTTATCCATTTATGAGTTGATAGACATTTGTTTTTTTTTTTTTGTTTTTTTTTTTTTTAGTTTTTAGCTATTAAGAGTAATGTGATTTTAATTGAAGTTAAAATAATTTTTCAGTATTTCAGTAGCACTTGGGTATTCTCCAATTCCTTCTCCAGCTACCAGCTGAACATACTTTTTCCCAAAAAGAAAAAAATGCTAGTAAAAACAATGATTTCTTATCATATTTTCCTGATTTGACCTAATCTGTCATCTCTGTTGAGGATGCTTTTTTGGAATGTTAAGTTTCCTAATAAAGAAAATTTGGCGACATGGAACAACTTTGCCCCAAATATTACCAAACTCAATGTTCATCAATATCTATGGGAAACTTAGTCAAGAAAAACGTGTGAATTCCATGAAGAAACTCCATCTAATCTGCTGAAGATATATCTTCCAAATAAAGCCTGATTAAACCAAGTCAACATAATCACTTATCTAGACTTAAACCTATGGCTTTACACAGCCTTGATGTGGTGTGAAAAGACTCACTGTGCACTGGCAATTTATCTTTTCTAAGGGTAGAACTGACAGTTTGTTTTACTGTCATGTATGAGGACCTTTGGGAGACATCTTTTTCTAATTTAAAATCAGGTATCGTTGTACTTCTGAACAGTAGTTTTACTTTTTATTAAAAAATTAATAGACATCATAAATTGAATTAACTTCTCTAAAGCGTCAGGTCCTACTTACAGCAGACATACCAATCTTTATGCCTGATGTTTCCTGCGTTACCTTTGTTCTTGTTCCTAAGAGTTCTTCCTACTTTTTACTTTCTTGCCTCTGGAGTAGTAATTCTTAAAATATTTGATACATTCTTAGAAGTCCTCAAAACTTAAAAAAAATTTAAATAAAGCAATGCAAAAGTAAAGTGAAACTTACAAAATATATTGCTCTACAACCAAACAGTATGGCGGTTCCTTAAGAAACCAGGAATAAAACTACCATATACCCCAGCAATCCCAGTGGTGGGCATATACCCTGAGAAAACCATAATTCAAAAGGACATATATAACCCAATGTTCATTTCAGCACTATTTACAATAGCCAGGAGGTCCATCAACAGATGAATGGACAAAGAAGATGTGGTACATAAATACAATGGTATATTACTCAGCCATCAAAAGGAATGAAATTGTCAGTTGTAATGAGGTATGAACCTAGAGTCTGTCATACTGAGTGAAGTCAAAAAGAGAAACACAAATACCATATATTAACACATATATATGGAATCTAGAAAAATGGTACTGATGAATCTATTTGCAGGGCAGGAGCTTGTGGATGCAGCAGGGGAAGGAGAGGGTGGAGAAACAGTGGCACTGACGTATATACACTACCATGTGTAAAACATAGCTTTGGGAAGCTGCTGTATGGCTCAGTGATGCTCTGTGATGACCTAGAGGGCTGGGATGGGTGGCAGTGGGAGGGAGACTGAAGAGGGAGGGTGTATATATGTATATGTATATATGTATATTTATAGGTGATTCACATTGTACAGCAGAAACAACATTCTACAGCAATTATATGCCAATTAAAAATAAAAACATATTTAAAAAGTTTAAAATACATTGCTTATAAAAAGCTAACTTCTGTGTAAAGATAGCAATTATTTTACAAACTACATTCAATTCCCAGATGAACATGACTAGAAGTGGCCTTTTAGAATTACATTTTTCAGTTCAGTTCAGTACAGTAATCCCTGGGCATTGATACTTCTTTCCATGAGCCTAAGGTTTAATGCATTGAAGAAGGAAATGGCAACCCACTCCAGTGTTCTTGCCTGGAGAATCCCAGGGACAGGGGAGCCTGGTGGGCTGCCGTCTATGGGGTCGCACAGAGTCGGACACGACTGAAGCGACTTAGCAGCAGCAGCAGGAACAGGTAGGTTTTGGAGGCACATCTCACCTCGTTAACTTGCCCCTTCTCAACATCAGTCTCACCTGCAAGGCTTGCAAATCTGAGAAGGTCTTCGCAGGGATTGTGTGAATGCCATTGCTGTGTAGCATTAGTAACTCCAACTTGTTCAGGCCAGAAAAATCTGCTTCTGTTAATCTAACCAAGCTGTTGTACCTGAAATAAAAACATCATTCTAGACATGTCTGTCAACTAAAGTACAAATGTCAAAGCAAAACCCAACAAATGCACACACAAAACTGAATTTCACTCCCCACCTCTCAAACACACACCCCACTAAAGATTCCCTGTGCTCTAAGGAGATAACCCAATGCTTGAAATACTGGAATTCATCAGATGCCATGGAAGGTCAGCCCCTTCACCCAGCCCTTGCATTGTCAGTTAAAATTATTCTACTCACATTCCTGGAACATGCTACATCCCTTCTCATTCTCAAACCTTTGTACGTTATGTTGTATCTTCAGGTTGGAATGCCCTTGACTCCAGCCTTCTCTATTTGTGAACACTGTTAAGACCCAGCCCATTCTCTAATGACATTGCTCCTCGTTCTCCCAGGTGGAATTCATCATTATGAAACAATGGTTAAGAAGCCTGGGCTCTGAAGTCAAATGTTTTAGATATGATTATGAACTCAGGTACCCTGCTCCTGGGAGTAGGGCCAATGCTGGGTTAAAAAAAACAAAAAACAGTAACCTTTCTTTGCCTCAGTTTCCTTGTCTATAAAATGCAAATAATAGAATCTACTTGAAACAGGTTTTGAGGATTAAATGAATGCATTCATGAAGAGTGCTTAGCCCAATGCCAGGACACAAGTAATGTTAGTTGTTATCAGTAGTGATTGATTGTTCCCAAGACACTTAGTATGCTGTATTACAATTCTTGGTAAACTGTACTGATTAAACATCTGTCTTTTCACTTTAACTGGTTTCTACGCATGAATAATGTATACTTCATCATTGTATCCCTGATACCGTCCTTGTGTTTGGTCCATAGTAGGTGCTCACTAATGTCAAAAGATGTTAAGTCTGCCTTTTCGTTCATTCACACACGTTTTTTTCACAAGCCTTTAAAATACAGTCACTTTTTAGCAGATTTAATTACTTATGCATTTTTAAAGTATTTTAAATAATTCAGTTTGTGTGGGGAAAAAAGTCCAAAGGCCTTAAAAAAAAACTAGTTAACTTTTCATATATATATAGGAGGACATTTACCTCTTATGGATATTATCATAACTCTTAATTCTTAGCAAGAGCTATACTGTTACTCAGCAAAAATAGAGCCAGAATGAAGCTTTTCTATAATCATGGGGGTCTCAGCCTACCATGAATGACTTTGGGTTCTAGAAAAACTTTCCCTTAGTAAAAGCTTACAGGGAAAATTTTTTCTTATTGCCCCAGAAAGCTTAAGATCCTCATGCACTCATTTCAGAAGGAAAGTAGTAGTAACAGAATTGTGGTTAATCTACCAAAGTCACAACTGTTTTGGGGATATCACTAGTGTACTCAATCCCTCCTTGAGAATGAAGCAAGACAAGCGCCCTCACGCACCCTAAATTGATACGTTCCACGTTGGGTGGGATGCTCTCTGGGATGGAGGTGAGGTACCGAAACGTGCAGTGCACCTCTGTAGGCACGTAACAGGCACAGCGGCGAGGACAGGCCCTACCCCCAGGGAGGGCTATCAAGCAGATTGCAGTGAAGGAGAGCAATAAGCTGGTGTTTCCCCTGCCTTTCGGCTTCATCCTGAAAAAAAAAAATCATACCTCAGTTATAAATATGGTTTGAGCAGAGTTCCAGTAGACCACACACGGTAATGGGTAATCTGGGACACTGTCCTGTAAGGTTCGGTTCAGTTCCTCAGTCGTATCCGACTCTTTGCGACCCCAGGAATCGCAGCATGCCAGGCCTCCCTGTTCATCACCAACTCCCAGAGTTCACTCAAACTCACATCCATCGAGTCAGTGATGCCATCCAGCCATCTCATCCTCTGTCGTCCCCTTCTCCTCCTGCCCCCAATCCCTCCCAGCTTCAGAGTCTTTTTCAATTAGTCAACTCTTCACATGAGGTGGCCAAAATATTGGAGTTTCAGCTTTAGCATCAGTTCTTCCAAAGAACAACTAGGACTGATCTCTTTTAGGATGGACTGGTTGGATCTCCTTGCAGTCCAAGGGACTCTCAAGAGTCTTCTCCAGCACCACAGTTCAAAAGCATCAATTCTTTGGCACTCAGTTTTCTTCACAGTCCAACTCTCACATCCATACATGACCACTGGCCTTGACTAGACGGATCTTTGTTGGCAAAGTAATGTCTCTGCTTTTGAATATGCTATCTAGGTTGGTCATAACTTTCCTTCCAAGGAGTAAGCATCTTTTAATTTCATGGCTGCAATCACCATCTGCAGTGATTTTGGAGCCCCCCAAAATAAAGTTTGACACTGTTTCCCCATCTATTTCCCATGAAGTGATGGGACCAGATGCCATGATCTTAGTTTTCTGAATGTTGAGCTTTAAGCCAACTTTTTCACTCTCCTCTTTAACTTTCATCAAGAGGCTTTTTAGTTCGGTTATTAGGGACCAATTTCATTTGCAGCTTTTATGGTAAAGCTAACTACAAAGCGATAGTATGTGCGGGCCTCATATGGACTCTTGTGACAAGCAGGGTATTTGTTGTTGTGAAAATTCCTTTACAGATTTTCACTTCTTAATGAAAAGCAGGAATCCCTTTTACTTAGGGATTCCTTAAAAAAAAAAGAAAATGGAAAGCATAATGGGGATATTGTGACAACTGAAATACATAAAGTTTAGTTTCCTGTTTATGCATTAGTTCTTTTAGACTTAAAAAAAAATTGATTATAAAGCTAATACGTGTGCAACACTGAAAAGTCAGAAGTTGTAAAGTCAAATAAAGAAAATTACTTATACTCCCCACCACCCAGATATAATCAATATCATTTTGTTCTATTCCTTCTAGCCTTTTTTTTTTAATTGGATGTGTTTCTGTGTATGTGTGATCAAGTGAAATTTCATAATACATGTTTTATCACTGGGCATGTTTGGTTTTTCATTTTCTTAAACCTTCAAAAACACTTTTAGTTAGAGCTGTAATCACTGAAAGGATGAAAAATCTCTTCCTATTGTCGTAAGTCTTTGCCAAAAAAAAAGACAAATTATACACGTCACTGCCAAATGATGACTATAACGAATAGTAACTGGACAGCTGAGAGGGCTTGAGCCTTATACCTGCCCTACAGTGGGCCACGCTGACCCCTCGCAGGCATGATGTTGTTTTTGCTCTGCTTAGAACATCCCTCTGCCTCTTCCCTTGGTCCCTTCTTCTCACATCTGCTGTTGGCTGGGGGGTGGGGGCATATGCAGGGAAGAAACATGCTCAGCTTGTTGGAAAAAATGGTATCTGGTACCCACATGTGAGGCAAGCCCAGGGAGCCAAACCAAATTTTTGCCTGCAATTCAGAACATACAAAGACGTAATAAGATCTCTATTATGCTTTTCTAAGAAAAGTGATCTTCATAGAATTGTTTCTTTTAGATTCTACCAGCAGCCATCCTTTAACTATAAACTACATTTAAAATAACATGAATGCTGAATTGCTTTATCTTCATATAGGTAGAAATATCATGGAATTACAATTTAGCCCAAATTAAAATCTAATACTGGTTTAATCAGATGGCCACTTCTGTCATTGTAACCGTCTGGTTACCAAATATTTAAATAAATATGTGACTGGAGACAGCATTTCCACCTTCTTATAATTAGGTAAGCAAAGAAAAGAATAGGTTGAAGGCAGTTCTGTCGTTCAGCTAGAAAAACAGAAGTTCTGGGTTGGCCCACTTGAGAGTTACTGAAAAGACACCCAAAAGTTTGAACACATGGGAGTGGATTCCCATAAACTTAAACCTGAAAATGTATATAATGAAATAGAAATTGACAGTACCTGAGCTCTTCTGTCGTCGTCCCGAATCCTCTCCTGACATAGGCAAAGACTGAAAATCTTCCCAAGAAATGTACCCCAGCTGAGTGAGGAAGGGTTTTCTGCTCCCCAGGTGGGCGAATGGCTTGACCTTTCTGGCTTACGGCTCAGGAGTACTGCTCTCACGAGAGAGCTGGAGGCGCCTGGACAGCTGCAGCGTAGATAACCCAAAGTCGCCAGTCAGAAGTGCTTCTTCATAACTGCTGTTGTTACAGAAACAAAACGCAACGTGGAGGTTTGGAAGTGTTCTCTCTCCTCCCTCAACAGTGCGCTTCAGTTCCCCTTAAAGCTGTCAATTTAGGTATATCTATTAACATCACTCCATTTTACCGCCAAGTCCCAGGGATTTCTCCTCCCTTAGCCTTTACGGGCAAATCTATCACAAATGCCCACAATAAGGGTCTCTACCTACTGACGAATCTTTACTAAGAGTGTGTCTTTTGTCCGGCAGCAGTCACTGAGGAGGTGATTTTTTTTTTTTTTTTTTTTTTGCTTTAACTCCTTTCCCTCATCGGTCCTCGCTCCACCCCTCCCGACCCTCACCCTCCCTCGCTGCTCCCCTTGCCCAGACTGGGGCAGAGGACTAGCTGCATTCCCATGCCAAGCCCCTCGCTGGCGCGGGTATCGGTCCTCTCCTCGTCCCAGCAAAGGACTGACGGAGCCGCTCACCTCTCCGCCCAGGTGACCTAGGGGCTCCCGCCGCTGGCATTTCCCGAGTTCAGCTGCCCGGGGGCAAAGGGACCCTCCGCAGCCGAGGAAGGGATGGCGGGGCGGGGCGACGCTGACTTCCGTGTCTGGGGACTGAGCCGAGGCTCCACGGCACACAGACAGATAAGACGCGACCACCCAGGTTTATTTTTGAGAACGCACGGATGCCTGCTCGCTTCTCGTTTCCTCCGCTTTTTTCTAATCCCCAGGATTTCTCAGGCGCATCCTGACTGGTGCGCAGGGCAGCATCAGCCGCGGGACCTTGCCCACGCTTACCTCCTCCACCTGTTGAGTGTAAGGACTTGGCTTTAATCACCGTGAGCTCTTCTCAAGTCTGAGGGTCCCCAGAGTTAGGTCTGAAGGCTGAGAGGTAGCGACGATAACCTGTGATACCTGCAGTTTGATTTTTGTGGGCCAATTTTGGAGAAACCTTTCCTTTTGAAAGGGATTACCAGCACACTGGGTTTAAATGCTGTTTTTCTTCTGAGGGTGTGGTTTTGGGACCAGCAGCGTCAGCATGATCCTAGACCTTGTTAACAAAACATAAATGCTTAGGCTCCATCCCAGACCCACAGAATCAGAAACTGCAGGGATGGGGCCTGGGGTCTGTGTATTAACAAGCCTTCCAGATTGTTCCCATGCAGCAAATTTTGAGGATTTTTGCCGGTTTAAGGAAATAACTTCTTATAATGACAACAGGGTTTACTCTGGCAATATTATTATAAGCATTTCCCAAATACCAACTCATTTAAACTTCACCAAAAAAATCTGAAAGGAAAATGTTCGTGTCATTTTACAAGTTAGGCACATAAAGGTAAGTGACTCACCACAGGTCATTGCCAGCTTGTGAGTAGAGAAAGTTGATTCAAATCCAGGCAGCCTGGCTCTCCAGCCTGAACAGTTAGCCACAAAGCTTCGGCTGCCTCACTTAGCCCACTTAGCCAAACACTGGGAATGCCCCCACATCCAGCAGCTAAACGTTCAAGTGATTTATAGTTAGTAATAAGTGAGTCAGCGACCATGGTTGAATTATAGAATCGGGAACTCAGAAATAACTCTAGAAGTACGTGTGATATTAACATGGTTTTTAAATCTGCAGAGCTGACATGGTTAAGTTAAAAAGTCACATGTGATGTACAGATTTAGACACTTGCTTGGGAAATATGGCATATTTGTGGGTTCTTGGCATCCACAGTTTTTCTTCCAAAGCTCCTTGGCGACCAACCTCATGGCATCACACTCTTTTGTTAGTTTCTAACCCAGGTCTGGACTTGCAGACCCTTGCTAGGATGAATCACAGAAAGATAACCGTGGCATGTTACAGAGCTCTTTATTTTCCCAGGATGGTTACATGGGTCATTTTTTGTTTTTATGCTCTCAGTTTTAAAAAAGAACTATTGTTAGGAATGTTTGCTTCTTTTAAGAGTTTTTATAAGAGATATTTCTACAGCTGCTTTGTGTCAAGAGTTCTCCATGTATTTTCTACTTTTATTTAATCTGCCAGAATTATTAGAAACTTGAAGGCATGTTGGGACTAATTCTAGTTCAACTTGCCCTATTTAATAATGCATGCTGTGTGCTAACTCACTGTCCGACTCTTTGCAACCCCATGGATTGTAGCCCGCCAGGCTTCTCTGTCCATGGGATTCTCCAGGCAAGAATACTGGAGTGGGTTGCCATGCCCTTTTCCAGGGGATCCTCCAAACCCAGGGATCAAACTGGAGTCTGTTAAGTCTCCTGCATTGGTAGACAGGTTCTTTACCACTATCACCACCTGGGAAGCCCTAAATAACAACAATAGTAGTAGTAGTAGTATTAATCATTGCTATTATTGTCAGAGCATGTATGTGCCAGAGGCTTTACATGTGTTTTTTAATTCTCAGAAATATTCTCATCAGGTAGGCATTAAAGTTATACCAATTTTCAGGTGATATTCTAAATAATTCAGAGCCAGAATATACTGTTGAATTAATTTTAAAACTCTAAGGCCCCATTCCTAAGACCCATGTTTCCCAGCTTCTTCCACTTCCATTCATATTTATACTATTGAAAAATTTGGAGGGTCCACAGCATATGAAGGATTAAAGTTTGACCATTCTTCTTTATAACCATACTTTATAGTGTTTCTATGGATTCTTAAGGTGTATAGATCAATTTCATGCTTGAATATGGCTTCATTTAATGTTTACAAGAAATAAGTAAAATTCAGTCATAATAATTCCATTTTATATAAAAAGAGACTGAGGTTGACTAGGTATATGAATTGCTAAGATCTCATATTTGAAGTTAATCTGAACTCCTAATGCTGTACTTCTTGGACTGTGGACTGTATTTCACCCCCACCTTCCGAATGGTTTGCCATTTTAATTACCTCCCACTATACCTAGTATTTTTCTTTAAATCACTCCTCCCTTCTTCTTTTTAAGTCTTTCCCTAAACAATAAGATCAGTAAATTCATAGGTTTGATATTTTTTCTAGTAAACATGACAATAAATATACATCTTTTTTACCCTTTACATCAGCCCCGGGGAATTTACATCTCCCCCATCTCTATGTCATTTGCTTGACTTGTTATCATTTTTGGTATTTATGTACTTCTTATACTTCATCTCTAATATATCAACTGTGCCACTTTTCATTTCACCCCCAAATATTTCAGAGCAAATAATACCAACAAATCAAGTCTAAGATATTACATCATATAGCACCTGACAATTTTTAAAACTCCTTTTGTTTGTTTGTTTGGCCATGCCCTGCAGGATCTCAGATCCCCTACCAGGGACTGAACCCAGGCCATGGCAGTGAAACCCCAGAATCCTAACCACTAGGCCACCAGGGAACTCCTGAACTTATGTATTTTTAAAAACTCACTCATATGTATTTTGGGCTTCCCTGGTGGCTCAGATGGTCAAGAATTTACCTGCAATGCAGGAGACCCAGGTTTGATCCCAGGATTGGGAAGATCCCCTGGAGAAAGAAACAGCAACTCACTCCATGGAATTCTTACCTGGAGAATTCCATGGACAGAGGAGCCTGGCAGACTACAGTCCATGGGGTTGCAAAGAGTCAGACACAACTGAGTGACTAACACACACACACACACACAGATATGCATTTCAACAGATAAACATAATGTTAAAATTACTGTATCTCTTAATTAGGGCTGATCATTACTAGCTCCCAACCCTATCATTTTCTTATTAATTAATCAGTTACTCAAACAATCAAGTCATATGCTTAGTGAATACAACAGCAGTGAAGTAGACTAAAATCCTGGCCACTTATTTTGTGCAATTTTATGAACTTGCCTAATAGAGCAAGTGATAAGAGCCACGAAGAGAAACAGTGCAGAAAAAGGAGATTGAAGTCAATCAGCATCACCCCAACCCAATACGATTGCATCTCAGTCAACCGAAGTTAATCTGCAAACCCTAAGGCACTTATTTATCAATGAACAATTAGTATTTCAGGCTCCTAACCATTTAGACTTTAGAAAGCTATGTATGGGTACAATTTTGGAAGATTTAGAGGCATTTTGAAATGGATGGTCCTCTTGTGAGTCCATAGGCTCCAGATTATAGGAAATACAAAAGCTACTTAGAAGTCAATTGTAATAGTACTATCTCAAAATGACAAATTAAGTTAGTGGTTTTGAGAGTAAAGAAAGAGATAGAGGAGGCATGTAGGGGCCAGAATGGTTAAGAATGTATATGGAGAATAAAGGAGAAATAAAAGAGAAATGATAGGTGAATTTTAACATTTTTCATTGCTGACTTCCAAGGATCCTGGGAAAACTAGGGCTAAAGCAGATAAAAGTGAGAGCCCCACACACATGCAAACCTGAGAGAAGACCAAGACAGAAGAGGGAGCACTATAATGATCAAGTATCCACAGTTGTCAAGACTTTAGAAGTAGATGTCTATAGGGCAGCCTTACTGACTGTAACATTGTAAACTGATCACTAAATGCTACATGTTGCTTTTCTAACAGGTACTATATCAAAGGCCATCATTGGTGGGTATTTGCAGCTTGTCATGATTTCTTAAGGATGGGCAAGATATACACCTAGGAATTCTCACATCTGTGAGATGACATCTCAAAAGCTGTCCAAAGGTGAATGTCTTGTGTGTGTGAAAAGAGGGTGGTACAATGTTGGTTGAATTCCACAAGCGTTTTCTAAGAGCAAACAGTGTGTGAGCCAGTACTTATGGAAAACTCAAGAGCATTATAGTCAATCTCACTAACAACCCTAGAAGTTGATTTTCGAGGATGAACAACTTTGAGGTGGTTTCTGAGGTCAGCCACTGGGAAGAGGAGTGAGGAATACAAAACTGTAATTATGGGTAGAGCATACACAATGTCTCGTTAAGTCACTGGCCACTGTATGAAGCTTTTCTTCTCACTGAGGTATTCTGGTGTTCGAGTTTTGTTTTCCTGATACACTTGGTAGGGATTCTGGGTGGAGTGAGTTCTAGAGAATCACATCCTTGTCAGTCAATGCCTTATAAATTATTTTTTTAAAGATTTTTTTTGATGTGGACCATTTTTTGTCTTTATTGAATTTTTACCATATCACTTCTGTTTTATGTTTTATTAAATTTTTTGGCCACAGGGCATGCAGGATCTTAGCTCCCTGACCAGGGAGCTCACCTGCTGCATTGGAAGGTGAAGCCTTAACTACTGGACCATGAGGGAAGTCCCTGAAAAATTATTTTTTAGAGCCAATGACTACACTACTTACATTCTTATCACTCCCTTCTACTATGCTCTTATCTCAGTTTGAGTCTTTGCCTTAATTCTATATTTTATTAGAATCTTGCCTTTTCTTCACAGATACCAAATGCAACATTTTCCAGATCCAGTCTCTCCAATGATAAAGAAAAGTAATAAAGCCATATATATGTGTGTGTGTAAATATATATATACAGACATACATACACACATATACATGGCTGCATTTTCAAGGACTTTATAGCATTAAGCATAGATAGGATAAGTGAAGGAGTTTCTTAGGGGATGGGTGTCTTGGAATTTTAAAATTTATTTTACATACATCATAATGACAAAAAATATAGATGTTTTTCTTTTTATTCATCACTATTATTAAGTCACTAAACATAGTTGTAAAACATATTAGACACTCTCTTGGAATAAGCTACAGACATGTGAGGACATTATGAAAGAACAAAGATTTATGTGGAAAGATTCAGTAAAAAAGATTCCAAAGACCACAATCATCACACACTCTATTTTTTCACTTCTTCCAATAGAGAATTTTATTAACACACTCTGAGAACAACCACGGAATGCAGAGGAAAGTCTATGGTTTTAGAGCAGAGTCAGAAAATTTTTTCTGCAAAGGGCAAGATAGTATATTAGGCTCTGTTGGTTATAGAGTTTCTATCACAAGTACTCAGTTCTGTCACTGTAGTGAAAGCAACCACAGACATTATGTAAATGAATAAGCAGGGCTGTGTTTCAATAAAATTTCATTTATAACCACTGAAGTTTGAACTTCATATAATTTTTATGATATATCATAATGATATTACTCTTTTGATTTTGTTTCAATCATTAAAAAAAAAAATTCCTAACTTAAACACTATACAGAAACATGCAGTAGGCTGGATTTGACCAGTTTAAGTACTTCTGCTTTAGAGCTAAGCATTCCCATTGGGTCCTCCATGGTGGAGAGGTGATCTGATCTGAATCCGAGCATCCAATGTCACGTTAAACTGTGATCTGACTTATCAAATACAAAAGGGAAGAGTTTGAGGGTTTTCTTTCACTTCCATGTCTGGAATTAAATGGCCAAACATGATTTAAGAGGTTTATCTTCAGCAGTCAAAAGTTACTTTCTGGATGGATCATAGCTGTTTTGTAATTTGGAATTTCTTCATGCAATATTCTGTGCTAATCTTGCCAGAATACAGCAGTGACACACTCCAGCATTATTGAGATTCTGACATATTACTTAACAGGATGCCTAACTAGACATAATTTAAAACCACAGTTCACAAGTAAATGCCCCCTTTCTTCTTGGAATTCTGTATTTAGGAAAGAGAGAATTTACTTCTGATCATTATGAGATGACTTAAATTCCAATGATCTATAAGAATAAACCATTTTGCATTTGAAAAGGACAAATTCTAAGAGATAAAAGGACAGCCAAGGCCCAGCCTTAGGGACTGAAAAAGAGTGTGCTATGGAAGGAAAAATGTAAGTGATGGGATGAAGTCATAGAGGCAGCTTTGGATGAGATAAAGCCCTTTCATATTAAATTACACTGATATATGTTCAGGAAGGTTAGCCTAAACCAAAAATATCAAGAGTAAGACTAATCAAATACACAAGAAGAGGTGTTTAATTTGATATTATCTCCCAACACCTGAACTCTCAGGCAAATACTCTTTAAAGTTTAATTTATCTTATTTTTGTGCTAAATCTAAGTTAGGAAAGCTATGTCTGCAAATTATAGCAGGGAGACTCCCATATCACATAGTTCAGATCAAAGAAATCCTAGCTGCTGCAGTTCTAAGAGTTGAGAGAGCTGAAGTTGAAAGCATCCAAATAGATGAATTTTTCTTTCCTGTATAAAAATTAAATACAATACTGGAAGGAAAGTAGGATGTTGGCCATTCATAAGCTGGGATAGATTCACTGCAAGTCTTGGTGAGGAAAATAGAAACTGGGTGACTCCGGCTGCTGCTGCTAAGTCAATTCAGTCGTGTCTGACTCTGTGCAACCCCATAGACGGCAGCCCACGATGCTCCCCCATCCCTGGGATTCTCCAGGCAAGAACACTGGAGTGGGTTGCCATTTCCTTCTCCAGTGCATGAAAGTGAAAAGTGAAAGTGAAGACGCTCAGTTGTATCTGACTCTTAGCGACCCTGTGGACTGCACCCTACCAGGCTCCTCTGTCCATGGGATTTTCCAGGCAAGAGTGCTGGAGTGGGGTGCCATTGTGACTCCTACATATACCTAAACCAGTTGTTCTTTCTGGCTAACATGAAAACAGAAAGTTTAAATGTCTTTTAATTAGTTTTATTTTCTACACTTTTATAGTTTTAAATCTGTCCCTCGAAGGAATATAACTGAGTAGTCTACTTACTACTCACTGTTTAACTTCTCCACTTAATAGATATAATATAGTATGGGAAACTCCTGGCTAATTTTACAGACATGTACACAGGACAGTTCACCAGTTAGCACAGTGGTTAAACATATCCTCCATTAAAACAAAAACACAGAACAGAGCTTTCCTTGTTAAAACCAAGAGTTTTTATTGGGCTCTAAGAGCTCTAAATGTATAAGTTGTAAATATGTCACTTTCTAACAATGTCAGGGAATATGGAAAGCACACCTATGAAGTGCTTTCAGAGTCTGGATAGAGGTCCATTACCTATAATTGTTTTTAATTGGGGTATAGTTGTTTTACAATATTGTGTTAATATATGCTGCACAATGAAGTGAATCAGCTATCCGTATACATATATCCCTTCCCTCTTGGACCTCCCTCCAACTCCCCCTACATCCCACCCGTCTAGATCACCACAGAACACTAAGCTTAGCACCCTGTTCTATGCAACACATTCCCACTAGCTATATTTTACACATGGTAGTGTAAACATGTCAATTAGTAAAAAAATACACACATGCACTCCAGTGTTCACTGTAGCACTGTTTACAATAGTCAGGACATGCCAGCAACCTAAATGTCCATCAACAGAGAACCACATCGATAAAGATGTGGTACATATATACAATGAAATGTTACTTGGCCATTAAAAGGAACAAAATTGGGTCATTTGTAGATGTGGATGGACCTAGAGACAGTCATACAGGGTGAAGTCAGAAACAGAAATACCTATAAATTATTATATGGAATGTGTTTTGCATCTTCCTCTTCAATGCCATCATTACCTGCCTCAGTGACTCACCATGTAGCATGTACTCTACAGAAAGAGTTATATTATGAAGAAGCATAGTCTTTGCTTTGAGGAGTTAGTTAATATCCAGTGAAGAGAACAAGACAAAGGAGCAATTGTCACCTTTATCACACTTACCTGTAGAGGAGTATACACCTAAATGACCATGTATGAAGATGGCCATATATTTATTGTTGCTTTAAAAAAAAAAAAAATGCCTGTTCAGGGAAGTGGCCAGGATGGTGGAGTAGGAAGACCCTAGCTCATCTCCTCTCACAGACACGGCAAAATTACAACTATTCACAGAGCAAATATTGATGAAAATGACCTAAACACTAGCAGAAATAATCTACAATTTAAAAAGGAGGAACAATAACAAGATGGGTAAGTATAGTCAAGTCTCATATCTGTAGATGGGTGACCCATAAATGGGAGGATAATTACAGTTGGAGAGTTTCTCCCCAAGGAATGAGGAGTCCAAGCCACACATTAGGCTCCCTACCTTGGGGCTTCCTGCACTGGGAAGGTGAACATCAGAACATTTGGCTCTGAAGGCAAACAGGGCTTACTTTTGGGAGAGCCATAGGGCTGGAGGAAGTACAAAACTCCACTCTTAAAGGGTGCACACAAAATGTCATATGCTGAAACCTAGGCAAGAAGCAGCAGTTTGAAAGAAGCCCATGGGTCAGACTCATTTGCTGATCTTGGAGACTCCCAGAGAAGCAAGTAGAGCTCACTTTGGGGGAGACAGATGCTAACAGCAGGCATTATAGGGAGCTCATTCTACCATGAAGACATTAATGCTGGCAAGCACCATTTTAGAGTTGTCCCTCTAGCTTATTAGCACTGGGTCCTGGCCCCACCCACCAGTGACAGAACCAGTACTTGGATGCCTTAGGTCAAGCAGCTAGCTGGGCAGGGGCACAGCCACATCCACCACCAGGCCAGCTGCATTAGGACTCCTGAGCCCCCAACTGCCACCAGGATGTGACCCATTCTCAGAGGGCCCAGGACCCAGTCTTGCCCACCAGTGCACCAGCACTAGAACCAGGACCAACTAGGCCCTGACCGCACCCAGTAGCAGACCAGCATCAGCTCTGGGGCATCTTGGGCCCCTCAGCTGGTGCCCAAGGGTCTGACCACACCTACAGTGGGCTGACAGGCTGACACCAGCTTCAGGTTCACTGGACCCTGCAGCCAGCCATATCAGGAATTAGCCCACTCACCAGTAGCCAAAACCATCTCCAGGAACCCCCAAGGCCTTGTAGCCAGAGACCACAAGATCCAGCTCCATTCACCAGTGAGCTGGCACTAGCCCAGGGACCGCTGGACTTGACTTGGGTATTAGTGGGCTGAAATCAACTGTGGAACCCCAAGGGGCCTGCATCCAAAGACCCCAGAATTCAGCTCCACCCAACAGTGAGCCAGCACTAGCCTCAGGATCGCTATAATCCTGCAGCCAGAAACCTTGGGACACAGCTGCACCCACCACTGGCTGATACTAGCACTGGAACAAGCCTCACTCACTAGAGGGGAGGCACAAACTCTCTAGGGCCCTGCAACTAGAGACATTGGGACCTGGCTCCATCCACCAGTGAGCTACCCAGAGGCTACCCAGGCCCACTCACCTATGGGTCATCATCAGCTCTAGGTGCCTGGGTGCTGGAACCAAAGACCCCAGGTCCCAGCTCCACCCACCAAAGGACCAATACTATTTCCAAGACCTAACCCTGCCACCCCCGCCCCTCCCTACTAGCAGACTGATACTAGCTTTAAGACACCTTAGGATCATTATCCAGCCAGGATCCAGCCCCACTCACCAGCCCACCAACATTAGCTTTTAGACACCCAGACCCTGCAGCCAGCTATGTCAGAAACCCACCCCATTCATCACAGGCCAACAGTAGATCAGGTGTCCTGGATCCACATCACCAATCCTAAGACCTGACTCTACCCACCACCCCTAGGCTTCAGGAACTCTGAACCAGCTGTTTTGTGACAGAGCTCCACTCACCACCAGTGGCCAGTAGCCTCTTCACATGGCAGGGTCTGACAACCAACCAGACTGAGGGCAGCCATGCTAACTGGGCTTCCCATGGTAGTCAACCACCTATAACAGAAAGACCCACGCAGCCCACATAGGGCTACCCCTAGAGCACATAGTTCTGGTGACTAGAGGGGAGCACACTGCTGGGACACATGTCTCCTCTGTTCTCCCAAAACTGGAAAATGTAACCAACCTACCAACTACATAGAAATATAAACAGTGAATTAGGTAAAATGAGTCAATAGAGGAATATGTTTCTAACAAAGGAACAAGATAAAACATTAAAAGAACTAAATGAAGTAGAAATAAGAAATCTACCCAACAAAGAATTGAAAGCAATAATCATAAAAATGCTCAAAGGCCTAAGGAAAAGATTGAAGGAGCACGGTGAAACTGTACAAAGAGCTAGAAGACATAAAGAAGAACCAAACAGAGCTGAAGAATATAACTGAAATTAAAAATACCCTAGAAGGATTCAACAGTAGACTAGATGAAAAAGAAGAATGGATAAGCAAACTAAAAGATAGAGGTTCAGTGGAAATCACTGAAACTGAACAGGAAAAAAAAAAAAAAGAATACAGTTAAGTTCCTTACATATGAACCTTCAAGTTGCAAATTTTCAAAGATGTGAAAGTGTACTTACGTATTCAGTCATGTGAGTTAGTTCACGTTTGGTGTACGTTGTCATGTGAATGCATTCTCTACAAGTGGTTGTGCATTTGTGTACTTTACTGTATAGTACTATACAAAATACAGTAGTACCATGTTTTTATTTCAAGCCCAGGATGTCTGAAAGCAAGTAGAAAAGCAGTGGTAATGTAGCTGATAATACTGTACTGGACTTCCCTGGTGGCTCAGATGGTAAAGTGTCTGTCTACAAAGCGGGAGACCTGGGTTCCGTCCCTGGGTTGGGAAAATCCGCTGAAGAAGGAAATGGTAATCCACTCCAGTGGATTGCCTGGAAAATCCCATGGACAGAGGAGCATGGTAGACTACAGTCCATGGGGTCACAAAGAGTTGGACACGACTGAATGACTTCACTTCACTTCACTGTAAGATTAGAAATATTTTTGGGGGTGTTTGTTTTTATGTATTATTTGTGTGAGAAGTATTATAAAACTATTACAGTATAGTACTGTTTAGCCAGTTTTGTTAGTTGGGTACCTAGGCTAACTTTGCTGGACTTATGAACAAATTGGACTTACCAATATCTTCTTGGAATGAAATGTGTTGGTATGTAGGGGACTTACCCTAAAAAGAGACTTCTGAAATAATATCAAACATACTATCATTTGTATTACAGAAGAGAGAGATAAAAGAGCAGAGAAATTATTTGAAGACATAATAGCAGAAAGCTTTCCTAATCTGGGAAAGGAAACAAGCATCTAAGTTCCAGAAGCATAGAGTCACAAACAGGATCAATCCAAAGAGGACCACACCAAGAACATTGTAATTAAAATGGCAAAAATTATAGATAAAGAGAGAATATTTTTTTGTGAGGGAAAAGCAACAAGTTATATGTAAAAAGTATATGTAAAAAGTAAAGAAACTCTCTTAAGACAATTAGCTGACTCATCATCAGAAATTCTGCAGGTCAGAAGGGAATGGCATGATATATTTAAAGTGATGAAAGAGGAAAGCTTGCAATTAAGAATGATCTATCAAGGCTTTCCTTATGATTTGAAGGAGAAATCAAAGTTATACAGACAATCAAAAGTTAAAAGAGTTCAGTATCATGAATCCAGCTTTATAAGAAATATTAAATTGACTTTTCTAATTAGAAAAGGCCACCGCTAGAAATATAAAACTGTCAGAGGAAAACATCTCATTGGTAGAGTCAAATATACAGTAAATGAAGTAAACAAACCACCTATAAAGCTAGTGAAAGGTTAAAGACAAAAGCACTAAAATCATCTATAGCCACAAGTAATTAAGGCATAAACAAAATTAAAAGATATAAAATATGATGTTAAAAATATTAAATTCTTGTTAGGGGAAGTAAAAATGCAGGATTTTTAAACTATGTTTGAACTTAAGGGATAAGGCAACTTGAAATAATCATGTATATGTAGAGATTGCTGTATATAGACCTCATGGTATCTACAAATCAAAAATATGTAAAATATATACATACAAAAAAGAGAAATAATCCAAACATAACATTAAAAGTGGTCATCAAATCACAAGAGAAGGGAGTAAAAGAAGAAAAGAACAAAAAAGAACTGCAAAACACCCATAAAAAATTAACAAAATGGCAATAAGCACATACCTATCAATAATTACTTTAAATATAAATGAACCTAAAAGCAAGAGAGTTCCAGAAAAACATCTATTTCTGCTTTATTGACTATGCCAAAGCCTTTGACTGTGTGGATCACAATAAACTGTGGAAAATTCTGAGAGAGATGGGAATACCAGACCACCTAACCTGCCTCTTGAGAAATCTGTATGCAGGTCAGGAAGCAACAGTTAGAACTGGACATGGAACAACAGACTTGTTCCAAATAGGAAAAGGAGTACGTCAAGGCTGTATATTGTCACCCTGCTTATTTAACTTCTATGCAGAGTACATCATGAGAAACGCTGGGCTGGAGGATGCACAAGCTGGAATCAAGATTGCCAGGAGAAATATCAATAACCTCAGATATGCAGATGACACCACTCTTATGGCAGAAAGTGAAGAGGAACTAAAAAGCCTCTTGATGAAAGTGAAAGAGGAGAGTAAAAAAGTGGCTTAAAGCTCACCATTCAGAAAACGAAGATCATGGCATCGGGTCCCATCACTTCATGGGAAATAGATGGGGAAACAGTGGAAACAGTGTCAGACTTTATTTTTGGGGGCTCCCAAATCACTGCAGATGGTGACTACAGCCATGAAATTAAAAGATGCTTACTCCTTGGAAGAAAAGTAATGACCAACCTAGATAGCATATTCAAAAGCAGAGACATTACTTTGCTGACTAAGGTCCGTCTAGTCAAGGCTATGGTTTTTCCTGTGGTCATGTATAGATGTGAGAGTTGGATTGTGAAGAAGGCTGAGCGCCGAAGAATTGATGCTTTTGAACTGTGGTGTTGGAGAAGACTCTTGAGAGTCCCTTGGACTGCAAGGAGATCCAACCAGTCCATTCTGAAGAGATGAGCCCTGGGATTTCTTTGGAAGGAATGATGCTAAAGCTGAAACTCCAGTACTTTGGCCACCTCATGCGAAGAGTTGACTCATTGGAAAAGACTCTGATGCTGGGAGGGATTAGGGGCAAGAGGAGAAGGGGACGACCAAGGATGAGATGGCTGGATGGCATCACTGACTCGATGGACGTGAGTCTGAGTGAACTCTGGGAGTTGGTGATGGACAGGGAGGCCTGGCATGCTGCTATTCATGGGGTCGCAAAGAGTCGGACATGACTGAGTGACTGAACTGAACTGAATGCTCCAATCAAAAGACAGAGTGGATGAATGAACACAAAAAAAGACTCATTTATGCTGCCTACAAGAGACTCACTTTAGATCACACTGAAAGTGAGAGGATGGAAAAAGTTATACCGTATAAATAGAAATGAAAAGAAAGCTTGGGTACACAATATTTATATTAGACAAAATCAAATTTAAAAGAAGACTATAACAAGAGACAAATGAGGACATTGCATAATGATCAAGGGATCAACCATGAAGAAGATATTAACAGACATAAAAACAGAAATTTACAACAACACAATAACAATAATGGACATAAACACTCCACTTACATCAATGGACAGATCATCCAGACAGAAAATCGATAAGGAACCACTGGCCTTAAATAAAACATCAGATCAAATGTACTTAATGTATATGAAACATTCCATCCAAAAGCAGCAGAATACATATTCTTTTCAAGTTCACATGGAAAATTCTCCAGGATAGATTTCAGGTCAATTCACAAGTCTCAGTAAATTTAAGAAGATTGGAATCATATCAAGCTTCTTTTTCTGACCACAAATTTACAAGACTAGAAATCAATTATAAGAAAAAACCTGCAAAACACACAAACATGGAGGCTAAACAAAATGCTATTAAACAATCATGGATCCAAGAAGAAATCAAAATACATCTGGAGACAAATGAAAACAGAAACAAAACAATTCAAAATCTGTGAAATGGAGCAAAACCAGTTCTAAGAGGAAAGTTTATAGCAATAGAAGCCTACCCCAGGAAACAAGAAAATCTCAAACAACTTAACACTATACCTAAAGGAACTAGAAAAAGAAAAACAAATGAAATGGAAAGTTATTAGAATGAAAGAAATACTAAAGAACAGAGGAAAAATAAATAAAAGAGACTATTTTTACTACACAGAAAACAAAGGAAAATGAATGAATTAAATGAAGACCTGGTTTGTTGAAAAGACAAGCAAGATTGATAAAACTTTAGCCAGATTCACCACGAAAAAAAGAGGGCCCAAAACAACAAAATCAGAAACGAAAAAGAAGTTACAATCAATACCACAGAAAAACAGAGGATCATAAGCTATTATTATGAACAATTACACATCAATAAAAATGACAACCTAGAAGAAATAATAGAAGTGTGCAATATCCCAAGACAGGTATAGGAAGAAATAGAAAATTTAAACATATCAGTTATCAGCAATGAAACTGAATTAATAATATTTTTAAAATCTGCCTCCCCCACCTCACTGCCAAACAATATCTAGAACCAGGAGACTTCACAGATAAATTTTACCAAACTTAGAGAAAAGATTTAATACTTCTCAAACTATTTCCCCAAATTGCAGAGCATAGAAAGATTCTGAACTCATTTTACAAGGACAGCATCACCCTTATATCAAAACCAGACAAAGATATCACACACACATACTCACAAAATTACAAGTCAATATCATTGATGAACATATATGTAAAAATCCTCAAAAAATATTACCACATTAAATTCAATAATACATTAAATGGGTCATACACCATGATCAAATGGAATTTATCCCAGTGATGCAAGGCTGTTTCAGTATCTGTAGGGAACAAGGTATAAGGAAGGTTGAGAAGTGCTTGCAAACGAGACTCTCAACCAGGGCTAAACATTCTTGCAAACGAGATGTTCAGTCAAGAATCCTCTGTTTGTTCCCGTGGGAAAAGAACATTTCTTGCACACAAGGATGTTTCTCTGATTCCTCAAAAGGAACAGACCCAGGGACAAAACGGATTCTAAGTTGATAAGGAAGTTCCCCAAAACAAAGTCTTAGCTGCAGTAAATAAGTCAAGGTAAAGGTTATCTCTCCCTGCGCCTGCGCACTGTATACTCTCTGAATCATAGTGCTTGGCAACTTGTCCTGTAGGTTGTTGTGCAAGGGATATAAAATAAAGCAGCTGTAAGAAGCAAGTGTTAAAATATAAAGATTCAAACCACTCTGCAGTGATGGTGTTTCGCCAGCAGTATCTGTCGCCAGCAGTATCTGTAATCCTATTGATGTAATATGTCACATTAACAAAATTAAGAGTAAAAAACATATTATCATCTCAATAGATGCAGAAAAGACTTTTGACAAAATTAAACAGCCATTTATGTCAAAATAGGTATAAAGGGAATATACCTCAACATAATAAAGGTCATATATTGATATTGCAAGTCCATAGCTATTACTATACTCACCATACTGAAAGCTTTTCCTCTAAGATCATGAACAAGACAAGAAAGTCCAGTTTTGCCACTTTTATTCAACACAGTATTGGAAGTCCTAACCACAACAATCAGACAAGTAAAAAAAAAAAAGGAATCCATATTGGAAAGGAAGAAGTAAAACTGTCACTCTTTGCAAATGACATGGTACTATACCATAAAAAATTCTAAAGATGCCACCAAAAACTATTATAATTTATTAATGAATTCAGTGAAGTTGTAGAATACAAAGTTAATATACAGAAGTCTGTTGCATTTCCATACATTAACAATGCTCTATCAGAAAGATAAATTAAGGAAACAACCTCATTTAGAATCACATCAAAAAGAATAAAATACCTAGGAGTAAATCTAAGGAGGTAAAAAACCTATATTCAGAAAACTATAAGGCCCTGATGAATGAAATTGAAGATGACAGAAACAGATTAAAAGATAAACTGTGCTGATGAATTGAAAGAATTAATATTGTTTAAATGACTATTATACTCAAGGCAATCTATAGATTCAATACAATTTCATCAGAACACTAATGGTATTTTTCACAGAACTAGAACAAATGATTCTGAAATTTGTATGGATACACAAAAGATCCCCCCAAACCAAAGCAATATTGAGATAAAGGAACAAAGTTGGAAGTATCATTCCTTTTGATTTCAAACTATACTACAAAACTATAGTAATCAAAACAGTATGGTACTGGCTCAAAAACAGACACATATGTCAAGAACACAGAAATATACATACACTTATATGGGCAATTAATCTATGATTAAGGGGGCAAGAAACACAATGGAGAAAAGATAGCTTCTTCAATAAACGGTGTTGGGAAAGCTGGACAGTTCAGTTCAGTCACTCAGTTGTGTCCCACTCTTTGCAAACCCATGAATAGCAGCACGCCAAGCCTCCCTGTCCATCACCAACTCCCAGAGATCACTCAGACTCACGTCCATTGAGTTGGTGATGCCATCCAGCCATCTCATCCTCTGTTGTCCTCTTCTCCTCCTGTCCCCAGTCTCTCCCAGCATCAGGGTCTTTTCCAATGAGTCAACTCTTCACATGAGGTGGCTAAAGTATTGGAGTTTCAACCTCACCATCAGTCCTTCCAATGAACACCCAGGACTGGTCTCCTTTAGGATGGACTCGTTGAATTTCCTTGCAGTCCAAGGGACTCTCAAGAGTCTTCTCCAGCACCACAGTTCAAAAGCATCAATTCTTCGGCACTCAGCTTTCTTCACAGTCCAACTCTCACATCCGTACATGACCACAGGAAAAACCATAGCCTTGACTAGATGGACCTTTGTTGGCAAAGTAATATCTCATGCTTTTTAATGTGCTATCTAGGTTGGTCATGACTTTCCTTCCAAGGAGTAAGCATCTTTTAATTTCATGGCTGCAGTCACCATCTGCAGTGATTTTGGAGCCTACAAGGATAAAGTCCGACACTGTTTCCACTGTTTCCCCATCTATTTCCCATGAAGTGATGGGACTGGATGCCATGATCTTCGTTTTCTGAATGGTGAGCTTTAAGCCAACTTTTTCACTCTCCTCTTTCACTTTCATCAAGAGGCTTTTTAGTTCCTCTTCACTTTCTGCCATAAGGGTGGTGTCATCTGCATATCTGAGGTTACTGATATCTCTCCTGGCAATCTTGATTCCAGCTTGTGTTTCTTCCAGTCCAGCGTTTCTCATGATGTACTCTGCATAGAAGTTAAATAAGCAGGGTGACAATGTACAGCCTTGACGTACTCCTTTTCCTATTTGGAAACAATCTGTTGTTCCATGTCCAGTTCTAACTGTTGCTTCCTGACCTGCATACAGATTTCTCAAGAGGCAGGTCAGGTGCTCTGGTATTCCTGTCTCTCTCAGAATTTTCCACAGAAAGCTGGACAGTTAAATGCAAAAGAATAAATGTAGATCACTTTCTCACACCATGCACAAACTTAAATGTAAAACCTTAAATGATAAAACTTCTAGAAGAAAACATAAGGAGTATGTACTTTGACATTGGTCTTAGTAATATTTTGGAGGGTATGTCTCAAGAAAAGGAAAAAATGCAAAATTAAAGAGACTACATAAAACTAAAAGCTTTTGCACAGTGAAGGAAACACAACAAAATTAAAAGGCCATCTATTGAATGGGAGAAGATATCTGCATACAATACATTCAAGAAAGAACTCATATAACATAAAAAGCCAAACAACCAAATTAAAAATAAGGAGAGAATCTGAATATATATATCATTTCAGTCAATCAGTCATGTCTGACTCTTTGTGACACCATGAACCTCAGCATGCCAGGCCTCCCTGTCCATCACCAACACCCGGAGCCCACCGAAACACATGTGCATTGAGTCGGTGATGCCACCCAACCATCTCATCTTCTGTCATCCCCTTCTCCTCCCACCTTCAATCTTTCCCAGCATCAGGGTCTTTTCAAAGGAGTTAGCTCTTCGCATCAGGTGGCCAAAATATTGGAGTTTCAGCTTCAATATCAGTCCTTCTGATGAACACCCAGGACTGATCTTTAGGATGGACTGGTTGGATCTCCTTGCAGTCCAAGGGACTCTCAAGAGTCTTCTCCAGCACCACAGTTCAAAAGCATCAATTCTTCTGCACTCAGCTTTCTTTATGGTTCAACTCTCACATCCATGCATGACCACTGGAAAAACTATAGCCTTGAAGTTGGACCTTTGTTGGCAAAGTAATGTCTCTGCTTTTTAATATGCTGTCTAGTTTGGTCATAACTTCCAAGGAGTAAGCATCATTTAATTTCATGGCTGCAGTCACCATCTGCAGTGATTTTGGAGCCCAGAAAAATAAAGTTAGCCTCCCACTGTTTCTCCATTTCCCATGAAGTGGGATGATCTTAGTTTTCTGAATGTTGAGCTTTAAGCCACTTTTTCACTTTCCTCTTTCACTTTCATCAAGAGGCTCTTTAGTTCTTCTTCATTTTCGCCATAAGGGTGGTGTCAACTGCATATCTAAGGTTATTGATATTTCTCCCGGCAATCTTGATTCCAGCTTGTACATCTTCCAGCCCAGCGTTTCTCATGATGTACTCTGCATAGAAGTTAAATAAGCAGGGTGACAATATACAGCCTTGACATACTCCTTTTTCCTATTTGGAACTAGTCTGTTGTTCGATATCCAGTTCTAACTGTTGCTTCCTGATCTGCATACAGGTTTCTCAAGAGGCAGGTCAGGTGGTCTGGTGTTCCCATCTCTCTCAGAATTTTCCACAATTTGTCGTGATCCACACAGTCAAAGGCTTTGGCATAGTCAATAAAGCAGAAATAGATGTTTCCCTGGAACTCTCTTGCTTTTTTGATGACCCAGCAGATGTTGGCAACATGATCTCTGATTCCTATGCCTTTTCTAAAACCAGCTTGAACATCTGGAAGTTCATGGTTCACATATTGCTGAAGCCTGGCTTGGAGAATTTTAAGCATCACTTTAGTAGCGTGTGAAATTAGTGCAATTGTGCAGTAGTTTGAGCATTCTTTGGCATGGCCTTTCTTTGGGATTGGAATGAAAACTGACCATTTCCAGTCATGTAGCCACTGCTGAATTTTCCAAATTTGCTGGCATATTGAGTGCAGCACTTTCACAGCATCATCTTTTAGGATTTGAAATAGCTCAACTGGAATTCCATCACCTCCACTAGCTTTGTTTGCAGTGATGATGCCTAAGGCTCACTTGACTTCACATTCCAGGATGTCTGGCTGTAGGTGAGTGATCACACCATTGTGATTATCTGGGTCATGAAGATCTTTTTTGTATAGTTCTTCTGTGTATTCTTGTCACCTGTTCTTAATATCTTCTGCTTCTGTTCTGTCCTTTATTGAGCCCATCTTTGCATAAAATGTTCCCTTGCTATCTCTAATTTTCTTGAAGAGATCTCTAGTCTTTGCCATTCTATTGTTTTCCTCTATTTCTTTGCATTGATCGCTTAGGAAGGCTTTCTTATCTCTCCTTGCTATCCTTTGGAACTCTACATTCAAATGGGTATATCTTTCCTTTTCTCCTTTGCTTTTCACTTCCCTTACACTTTACTAGCCTTACAGCTATTTGTAAGGCCTCCTCAGACAGCCATTTTACTTTTTTGCATTTCTTTTTCTTGGGGATGGTCTTGATTCCCATCTCCTGTACAATGTCACGAACCTCTGTCTATAGTTCTTCAGGCACTCTATCAGATCTAGTCCCTTAAATCTATTTCTCACTTCCACTGTATAGTCATAAGGGAGTTGATTTAGGTCATGGAAAGTTATGACCAACTTAGAGAGCATATTCAAAAGCAGAGACATTACTTTGCCAACAAAAGTCCATCTAGTCAAGGCTATGGTTTTTCCAGTAGTCATGTATGGATCTGAGAGTTGGACTGTGAAGAAAGCTGCGTGCCGAAGAATTGATGCTTTTGAACTGTGGTGTTGCAGAAGATTCTTGAGAGTCCCTTGGACTGCAAGGAGATCCAACCAGTCCATTCTAAAGGAGATCAGTCCTGGGTGTTCTTTGGAAGGAATGATGCTAAAGCTGAAACTCCAGTACTTTGGCCACCTCATGCGAAGAGTTGACTCATTGGAAAAGACTCTGCTGCTGGGAGGGATTGGGGGCAGGGGGAGAAGGGGATGACAGAGGATGAGATGGCTGGATGGCATCACAGACTCAATGCACATGAGTCTGAATGAACGCTGGGAGTTGGTGATGGACAGGGAGGCCTGGAGTGCTGCAATTCATAGGGTCGCAAAGAGTTGGACATGACTGAGCGACTGAACTGAACTGAACTGAATGGTCTAGTGGTTTTCCCTACTTTCTTCAATTTCAGTTTGAATTTGGCAATAGTGAGTTCATGTTCTGAGCCACAGTCAGCTCCTGGTCTTGTTTTTGCTGACTGTATAGAGCCTCTCCATCTTTGGCTGCAAAGAATATAATCAATCTGATTTTGGTGTTGATTATCTGGTAATGTCCATATGTAGAGTCTTCTCTTGTGCTGTTGGAAGAGGGTGTTTGCTATGACCAGTGTGTCCTCTTGGCAGAACTCTATTAGCCTTTGCCCTGCTTCATTCTGTACTCCAAGGCCAAATTTGCCTGTTACTCATACAGGTGGCTAACAAGCACATGAAAAAATGCTCAGCATTACTATAGGGAAATGCAAATCAAAACCACAATGAGATATCACCCTGTACTTGTAAAATTCTAGGCCCACCAACAGACTTCCCAACCTGGGGATCTGTCTAAGGGACTCAGTATTCCCAAGGAATCTGACTTTGAAGGTCAGCAGGACTTCATTACAGAACTTCCATAGGACTGGGGAAACAGAGACTCTTGGAGAGCACAAACAAAACTTTGTGTGCACCAGGACCCAGGAGAAAGGAGCAGTAACCCCTCAAGAGATCTAACCAGACTTTTCTGTAAGTGTCCAGGAGTCTCTGGTGCAGGTGTGGGTTGACAGTGGCCTGCTGCATGGTCAGGGGCACTGACTACAACAGTCCTGGGAGGCTCAGCATGCTGGCATAAGTCCTTTCGAAGGAGGTCACCATTCCCACCATTACACCTACCATAGTTTGGCCTCAGGCCAAATTACAAGGAGGGAACACAGGCCCACCCATCAGCAGAAAATTGGTGAAGACTTACTGAGCAGGGCCTTGGCTACCAGAACAAGACATAGTTTTCCCCATAGCCAGTCCCTTCCATCAGGAAGTTTCCACAAGCCTTTTATCCTCATCCACCAGGGGGCAGATAGAATGAAACCATGAATCATAGAAAACTAACCAAACTGATCACATGGACCACAACCTTGTCTAATTCAGTGAAACAAAGAGCCATGCTGTGTAGGGCCACCCAAGATGGACGGGTCATGGTAGAGAGCTCTGGCAAAATGTAGTGCACCAGAGAAGGGAATGGCAAACCACTTCAGCACTCTTGCCTTGAGAATCTCATGAACAGTATGAAAAGTAAAAAAGATAAGGCACTGAAAGATGAGCACCGGGTAGGTAGGTGTCTGATAGGCTACTAGAGAAGAGTGGAGAAATAGCTCCAGAGGGAATGAAGAGGTGGAGCCAAAGAAGAAACAATGCCTAATTGTGAATGTGTCTGGTGGTGAAAGTAAAGTCCAGTGCTCTGAAGAACAATATTACATAGGAACCTGGAATGTTAGGTCCATGAATCAAGATAAATTGGAAGTGGTCAAATAGGAGATGGCAAGAGTGAGCATCAACATTTTAGGGATCAGTGAACTAAAATAGGTACAGATGGGCAAATTTAATTCAGATGACCATTATATCCACTACTGTAGGCAAGAATTCCTTAGAAGAAATAGAGTTGCCCTCATAGTCAACAAAACAGTCCAAAAGGCAGTACTTGGGTGCAATCTCAAAAATGACAGAATGATCTCTGTTTGTTTCCAAGGCAAACCATTCAATCTCACAGTAATCCAAGTCTATGCCCCAACCACTAAAACCAAAGAAGCTGAAGTTGAATGGTTCTATGAAGACCTAAAAGACCTTCTAGAACTAACACCCCCAAAAGATTTCCTTTTCACCATAGGGGACTAGAATGTAAAAGTAGGAAGTCAAGAGGTACCTGGAGTAACAGGCAAATTTGGCCTTGGAGTACAAAATAAAGCAGGACAATGGCTAACAGAGTTTTTCCAAGAGAATGTGCTGGTTATGGCAAACACCCTCTTCCAACAACATAAGAGATGACTCTGCACATTGACATCACCAGATGGTCAAGATTGAAATCAGATTGATTACATTTTTTGTAGCCAAAGATGGAGAAGCTCTATACAGTCAGCAAAAACAAGACCGGGAGTGCACTGTGGCTCTGATAATGAACTCCTTATTGCCAAATTCAGACTTAAATTGAAGAACATAGGGAAAACCACCTGGCCATTCAGATATGACCTAAATAAAATCCCTTATGATTATACAGTGGAAGTGACAAATAGATTCAAGGGGTTACATCTGATAGAGTTCCTGAAGGACTATGGATGGAGGTTTGTAATCATGAAGCAGCAGTTAAAACCAGACATGGAAAAACAGACTGGATCCAAATTGGGAAAGGAGTATGTCAAAGACGTATATTGGCACTCTGCTTATTTAACTTCTTTGGAGGGAATGATGCTGAAGCTGAAACTCCAGTACTTTGGCCACCTCATGCGAAGAGTTGACTCATTGGAAAAGACTCTGATGCTGGGAGGGATTGGGGGCAGGAGGAGAAGGGGAGGACAGAAGATGAGATGGCTGGATGGCATCCCTGACTCGATGGACGTGAGTCTGAGTGAACTCCGGGGGTTGGTGATGGACAGGGAGGCCTGGCGTGCTGCGATTCATGGGGTCGCAAAGAGTCGGACACGACTGAGCGACTGAACTGAACTGATCCTGGATAAGAACTTGGAACAGAAAAATGACAATAGAAAGTCTGGGAAAATCTGAATAACATCTGTAGTATAATAGTAGTAAGGCTATAGTATCAAGGCTATGAAATGCTTTGCCAGTAGTCATGTACTGATGTGAGAGCTGGACCATAAAGAAGGGAGAACACTGAAGAATTGATGGTTTTGAACTGTGGTGCTGGAGAAGACTCTTGAGAGTCCCTTGGACTGCAAGGAGAGCAAACCACTCAATTCTAAAGGAAATCAACCCAGAATATTCACTGGAAGGACTGATCCTAAAGTTGAAGCTGTAATACTTTGGCCACTTGTTGTGAAGTGTTGACTCATTGGAAAAGTTCCTAATGCTGGGAAAGATGGAAGGCAGAAGGAGAAGAAGGTGGCAGAGGATGAGATGGTTGGATAGCATTACTGATTTGATGGACATGAACTCAGGCAAACTCCAGGAGATGGTGAGGAACAGGGAATCCCGACGTGCAGCAGTCCATAGAGTCACAAAGAGTTGGACATGACTTGATGACTGAACAACCAACCAAACAAATTATTTATCAATTCTTAGTGTTGATGGGTCGCAAAGAGTAGGACTCTCGCAAAGAGTTGGACATGACTGAGAGACTGAACTAAGAAACAGTGTTGATGGATATCTCATGGTTACATAGGGAAAGCTGGGTAAAGAATATGAATTAACATATATGGAATCGAGAAAAATGGTGTTGATGAACCTATTTGCAAGGAAGGAATGGAGACAGATATAGAGAAAGGATTTGTGGACACCGTCGGGGAAGGAAAGAGTGGGATGAATGGAGAAAGTAACATCGACATATATATACTATGATGTGTAGAATAGAATGCTGGTGAGACATTGCTGAATAACACAGGGAGCCCAGCTTGGTGTTCTGTGGTGATCTAGAGGAGTAGGGTGGGGGGAGGGGAGGGAAGCTCAAGAGGGAGATGATAAAAGTATAATCATGGTGGATTTGTGTTATTGTATGGCAGAAACCAACACAACATTGTAAAGCAATTTTCCTCCAATTAAAAAGTAAAAATAATTAAATTATTACAATAATTTAAAAATTAAATAAGGGATATGAGAACTCTCTGTAACATCTTTATAAGTTTCTGTAAATATAAAATGATCAAAAAATAAAAAACTAAAAATAAAGAATCTGAACTGTGTAAAACAAACAAACTGAAAATAATTTAAAAATCCTTCAACTGGTGGGTGGATAAACTATGGAATATCTGTACAGTGGAAGACTCCTCAATAAACAAAGGAATGAATTTTGATACACACAACCACATGGATGAATCTCAAAAGTATTATAGTTAGTAATAGAAGCCAAACTCAAAGTCATGTATGATTAATTTTTATGACATTCTGGAAAAGGCAAAAATGTAGTGATGAAGAACAGATTAGAGGCTACATGTTGTAAGGGTTGGTAGGAAGGACTTGACTTCAATGGGGCAGCATAAAGAATTTTTTTCTGAGTAGTAGAGTCCTGCAGCTAGATGGTGGTGGTAGTTACACAACTCTATTTATCTGTCAAAACATAAAACTATATAACATGAAAAGTCAATTTTACTTTACAAAAAAGTTAAAATGAAATTGTAAACCAAGAAAATTAGTAGTATTTGCTGAATATCTTGACACTAATAATTTTATATATTGCAAATAAAGATAGAAATATACACATCAAGTTACATATTGAAAATATATACTTTATCAAAATGGAGTCAAATTAAAATAGAAGGCCTAAATAATGTAGCAATTTAAAAAATACAATTGACTGTAACAATTTGCTCACAAAGAAAACAGACCATGATGGTTTTACCAGGAAAACATTCTGACCATAAGTAAACTATTACAGAGTGTAGAAAAGAGAGGGAAAAAAATCCTCTATTTTGTAAAATTAATGTAACTTTGACATCAAACTCAATGAGGATTGTATAAGAAAGTTATAGGTTACCATTGTTGAGTCCTGCCCCCAAGGACACAGAAGCAGAGCCCAGAATCAAGGTCACCTCTGAAGCTGATGGAGCCTCTTTTTAAGCATTGCTAAAAGCTCCCTGATCATCACTAACAAGCTTCCTTACTCCCAATTAGGCAAAGATGCCCACTCCAGTAAACACCCTATAGCGTCCCAACCAATCACCTCAGAACAATATTCCAACAGGAATTTTCTTCCTCTTGAGGCTATACAAATTGGCTATTAATTCACAAAAACTGTTGGCTTTCCCTGGTCTCTCAGGAGGCTGGCCTACTGAGCTTGGTGTGCCCACTTATCTCTGCTCTTTGTTCTTAATGAACTCACTCTGTTCAGAAATGTCCTATGTCTGGAAATTCTTTTCTAACTTGCTCTTAGACTGCCTCAACAATCAACTCTCATGAAAAATGATGCAAAATTAAATGAATACCAGGATCAAGTAATGTATAATAATTAAAAATTGATATACTAGGGTTGAGTTAATTTATCCTACAAATTCAATTTGAATTTAACATTAGAAAATTAAGTTAATAAACATATTAAAATATGAATGTGTTAAAGGAGAAAAGTGGGGCTTCCCTGGTGGCTCAGTGGTAAAGATTCCTCCTACCAATGCAGGAGATACGGGTTCAATCTCTGATCCAGGAAAATGCCATATGCAGCGGAGCAACAAAGCCCATGCACCCCAACTACTGAGCCTGTGCTCTGGAGCCCAGGAGATGCAACTACTGAGCCCATGTGCCTAAACTACTGAACCCTGCATGCCCTGAAGCCTGTGTGCTGAAACAAGAGAAGCCACTGTAATGAGAAGCCTGCACAAGGCAACTAGAAAGTAGGCCCCACTCACTGCAACTAGAGAAAGCCAGCATAGCGACAAAGACCCAGCACAGCCAAAATCAAATAAATAAATTTATTTTTTTTAATTAAAAAAGTTCTTTTCTCTTCTCCGCCATCCTATGTGTGGTTGAGTTCTCTCCTCACCATGTCTTCTCACAAGACTTTCAGGATCAAGTGATTCCTGGCCAAGAAACAAAAGCAGAATCGTCCCATTCCTCAATGGATTCGAATGAAAACTGGCAATAAAATCAGGTACAACTCCAAGAGAAGACATTGGAGAAGAACCAAGCTGGGTCTATAAGAAGCAAGCTGGGTCTATAAGAAGTGGTCTTAACATGTGTGCCACACATGTTAAGACCACTTCTTTAAGCAGCCAAATCACAGTGAGAATATCACTACTGTAATGCTTGGCTCCTGATGTTTCTTATTTCCTAGCTATCAGTCTAAGACTCAGTAATAAATATGAAACGTTGGAAAAAAAAATTAATAAAAGCGAGAAAAGCAATCTGATCATCTCAATACAGGAGCAAAAAAAAAAAAAAAAACGCTTGAGAAAATTCAACAATCAATCATGACTTAAAAAATAAGACAAATTGGCAAACTAGGAATAATAGGAAAATTCTTTACCTTCATAAAGCATTCTTCAAAAACCTACAGCAAACATCTTACATGATGGTGTTAAAGCAAATCCCTTTACTTGAGGAATTTTGAAGTGTTGAAGCCATCCCTTTAAAATCAAGAACAAAACAAGATGTTCATTACTCTCACTTTTGCCCAATCTCTAGCTAGGGCAGAAAACCAAATTTATATATGTTTGTAAATATGTGTGTATGTGAGGGCATAGAGTTTGGAAAGGAAAAAACAAAACCTTTTAATCTCAGGTAATAAAACTGTCTAACTCAAAATTCAAAGGGATCCCAAATAAATTATTAGTATTAATAAATTTTCTAGCAAGTTTGCTAGACACAAAATTAACATATGAAAATTTTTGCTCTATGTAATTAAATATCAATTAAAAATGTAATTTAAAAAAGTAATGGATAAAATACATCTAAGAAAAATTTTAACAAAGTTGTATACAACTTCAGAGATGTATGAAATAACTGAATTATATTAAGTAAAATATAAATAAATAGAAGTATAGTAAATATTTAATAGGACAGTGAAATACTGGTTCAGGAAGACTCAATTAGTAGAAATTATAGGGTTTCCCATCACTTTCAGAATTTTCCACAGTTCATTGTGATCCACACAGTCAAAGGCCTTGGCATAGTCAATAAAGCAGAAATAGATGTGTTTCTGGAACTCTCTTGCTTTTCCCATGATCCAGTGGATGTTGGCAATTTGATCTCTGGTTCTTCTGCCTTTTCTAAAACCACCTTGAACATCTGGAAGTTCACTGTTCATGTATTGCTGAAGCCTGGCTTGGAGAATTTTGAGCATTACTTTACTAGTATATGAGATGAGTGCCTCTTGAGAAACCTGTATGCAGGTCAGGAAGCAACAGTTGGAACTGGACATGAAATAACAGACTGGTTCCAAATAGGAAAAAGAGTACATCAGGCTATATATTGTCACCCTGCTTATTTAAATTATATGCAGAGTACATCATGAGAAATGCTGGGCTGGAGTGCTGGGAGCCAGCACAGGAGATCCCACCCATGACAAGGTCATGCAGAGAGACCTGATGGGGCAAGGTGAGTCAGGTCTCAAGGGGTCCTCTGCCTGAGCATCTACCCCGAAACCAAAATCTGTCTGTTTACTGTCTGCTATACTATACTCTTCTGATATTACAGGGGGCTATCCCCGACTACCTTTCTCTGGAAAAAGTTAACTTGGAGCTCCAACTGGTCTCCTGCATATGAAAGGAAAGTTTCAGCTCAAATCCCTCTGATGGCTAACTTGCCTGACAGTTGGAGACTTTTACAACTTGTGATTGTTTACAGCCCCCCAACCGTGAGAGGCATGAAGCTTAAAACACCTTAAAGATATAGAGCCTTTTAGAGCTAAGAATTAGTTTGGTGAAGGATTTCACTTTTGAGTTAATGTTTGCTGCCAGGCCTCCATATTCTTTATCTTTTAGGCACCTGAAGGATATTAATCAATGTACTTGGGATATAGAAAAAGGAATATAGTAGTTTTGATGTTAGCAACACTAGACTTTTGAGTTAATTAATTTTCTCTTTGTTATAAATCACTGTACTCCTCTTGCTTTGTTATAAATTGTTGTGTCCTTGCTATGTAAGAATGTAACTTTATTTAGTGCTTTCTAAGAGTAGCACCAGACTTTGGAAAGAACAACACTTTTAAGGGCAGATAAGTTTTCTGGTTGACAGACCCTTATCAGAAAAGGGACACAAAATGCTAATAGGCCTTCTGGCCATAAGATGATGTAAATCACCTAAGACTTGTGTATACAGCTAGGTATGCAGAGAGAAAGCCTGGTCTCGATAAGAGTCAGGGCTGCCGATGCTGCATAATTTTTGTATTATCCATTGATCGCTATATACAACCAAAAGTATAAAATGGTTTCCCAAACAATAAAGGATGGGCCAGTCACTGAAAAGACTGGTTTCCCCCGTGTGGTCTTTTCTCCTTCTCTTTTTTTCTGGCTGAATTCCCATCTGGGGCGTGGAGGCTCATCGTGTATACTTACTTGCCCTGGCTTCTAAGACCAACGTGAGAGGGAGCCCAAGGCAGGCACCCTCCGCTATTCAAGCAGGCACCGGTAGCCTATGTAGATGGTGCAAACCTCTATGTCTTGAGGTTTTATTAGCTTTCCGCGTAAACTAAGTTATTCAGCATCTTTTCTCCACTAATTTTCCTACTATACTATTCTTTCCTAATCTCTCTTTATGTTTCTAAATAAGTAAGTTTTTCCTCGCCTACTCCATCTCCCCTTCGAATTACCCTGGATCCACCAGAGCTGGACCCTGGCACTGGAGGAAGCACAAGCTGGAATCAAGATTGCTGGGAGAAATATCAATAATCTCAGATATGTAGGTTACACAACCTTATGGCAGAAAGTGAAGAGGAACTAAAAAGCCTCTTGATGAAAGTGAAAGAGGCGAGTGAAAAAGTTGGCTTAAAGCTCAACATTCGCGAAACTAACATCATGGCATCTGGTCCCATCACTTCATGGGAAATAGATGGGGAAACAGTGTCAGACTTTATTTTTGGGGGCTCCAGAATCACTGCAGATGGTGATTGAATGCATGAAATTAAAAGACGCTTACTCCTTGGAAGGAAAGTTATGACCAACCTAGACAGTATATTAAAAAGCAGAGACATTACTTTACCAACAACTACTGTTTTTCCAGTAGTCATGTATGGATGTGAGAGTTGGACTATAAAGAAAGTTGAGTGCAGAAGAACTGATACTTTTGAACTGTGGTGTTGGAGAAGACTCTTGAGAGTCCCTTGGACTGTGAGGAGATCCAACCAGTCCATCCAAAGATCAGTCCTGAATACTCATTGGGAGGACTGATATTGAAGCTGAAACTCCAATACTTTGGCCACCTGATGTGAAAAGCTAACTCCTTTGAAAAGACCCTGATGCTGGGAAAGATTGAAGGTGGGGAGGAGAAGGGAACGACAGAGGATGAGATGGTTGGGTGGCATCACTGACTCAATGGACATGAGTTTGAGTGAACTCTGGAAGTTGGTGATGGACAGGGAGGCCTGGCGTGTGGCGGTTCATGAGGTCGCAAAGAGTCAGACATGACTGAGCCACTGAACTGAACTGAACTGAAGAGGGTTTCCATAATAGACTCAAGCAGTATGGAAACCTGATTTATGACATATGTGGTGTTGACAGACTTTTCAATAAACTGGCTAGGACAACTGCTTGGAAAAAAAACCCAACATATAAAATTTGACCTGTACTTAACACTGTTTAAAAAAGTCATTCCAAATTTCTAGTCTTCTGAGTGTGGCTTCTTTCACCCAGCATAATGAATTCAAGACTTATTCATGCTGTTGATTTCAGCAGTAGTTTGTTCTTATTGTTGAACAATAAACCATTGTGTAATGAACTAAATTATTTTCCAGTTGAAGCTTATTTTTGTTTTTATTTTCTGCAAATTATGAATAAAGAAGCTATAAACACATAAAAAAGTACTTGTGAAAACAAAATTTTTTGTTTTCTTGGATAAATACTAGGAGTTCCATAGTTGGATCATATGATAAGTGTGTTTTTAACTTTACAAGAAACTTCTAAAATGCTCTCCAAGGTGGTTGTACCATTTTACATTCTCACCAGCAATATTTGAGTTCTACTTACTGTCCACCTTCATTAGAACTTGTAGTACTATTTTCTTGAATTTAGCTATTCTAATATGAAATCTTATTAAACATGTTAAAATATGAAGTTAGCTGCAGAATTTCTTTTTCTTTCTTTTTCTGATAGTTGCCCTTTATCAAGTTAGGAAAGTTTTCCTATTCTTGGTTGCTAGGAGATCCAACCAATCCATTCTGAAGGAGATCAGCCCTGGGATTTCTTTGGAAGGAATGATGCTAAAGCTGAAACTCTAGTACTTTGGCCACCTCATGCGAAGAGCTGACTCATTGGAAAAGACTCTGATGCTGGGAGGGATTGGGGGCAGGAGGAGAAGGGGCCGACAGAGGATGAGATGGCTGGAGGGCATCACTGACTAGATGGATGTGAGTATGGGTGAACTCCCGGAGTTGGTGATAGACAGGGCGGCCTGGCGTGCTGCGACTCATGGGGTCACAAAGAGTCGGACGTGAGTGAGTGACTGGACTAAACTGAACTGAAGTGTTTTTAAATCATGAATTAATGTACTTTGCCAAATGCATCTTCTGTTTTATTGATATAATCTTGCAGGGTTTCCTTTTCAGTCAATTAATAGAGTTGACTTTCAAACATTGAACAAGACTTTCATTCCCTGCATAAATTTGAATTGGCTGTGATTGTTTTATTATTTATAATTACTGCTGCATTAAATTAACTAATATTGGTTTCAGAATTTCTGTGTCTATATTCTTGTGGTTTATTAGCTTGGAGCCTTCCTTTATTGTCTTTGTCTAGTATCAAGGTTATGCTGGTTTCATAAATATGAGTTAGGAAGTTTATCCTTCTATTTTCTGGAAGAGCTTGGATAGAATTGACAAATTTTATCTCAAGGAATTTTTCCATTTCATCTAAGTTATTAAGTTTATGGGCAAGAGTTGTTCATAATGCTTTTTCATTGCTTTTTAAATGTCTAAATCTGCAGTGATGTCTCTTACATTTTTAGTCAGTTCAGTCACTCAGTCATGTCTGACTCTTTGTGACCCCATGGACTGCAGCACGCCAGGCCTCCATGTCCATCACCAACTCCTGGAGTTCACTTAAACTCATGTCCCTCAAGTTGGTGATGCCATCCAACCATCAATTCTTTGTCATTTCCTTCTCCTCCTGCCCTCAATCTTACTCAGCATCAGAGTCTTTTCAAATGAGTCAGTTCTTTGCATCAGGTGACCAAAGTATCAGAGTTTCAGCTTCAACATCAGTCCTTCCAATGAATATTCAAGACTGATCTTAAGGATGGATTGGTTGGATCTCCTTGCAGTCCAAGGGGCTCTCAAGAGTCTTCTCCAACACCACAGTTCAAAAGCATCAATTCTTCTGCACTAAGCTTTCTTTATAGTCCAACTCTTGTACCCATACATGACTACTGGAAAAGCCATAGCCTTGACTAGACAGACCTTTGATGGCAAAGTAATGTCTCTGCTTTTCAATATGCTGTCTAGTTTGGTCATAACTTTCCTTCCAAGGAGTAAGTGTCTTTTAATTTCATGGCTGCAGTCACCATCTGTAGTGATTTTGGAGCCCCCAAAAATAAAGTTAGCCACTGTTTCCACTGTTTCCCCATCTATTTGCCATGAAGTGATGGGACTGGATGCCATGATCTTAGTTTTTTTAATGTTGAGTTTTAAGGAAACAGTGTCAGACTTTTTTTGGGGGGGCTCCAAAATCACTGCAGATGGTGACTGCAGCCATGAAATTAAACGACGCTTATTCCTTGGAAGAAAAGTTATGACCAACCTAGATAGCATATTCAAAAGCAGAGACATTACTTTGCCAACTAAGGTCCGTCTAGTCAAGGCTATGGTTTTTCCAGTAGTCATGTATGGATGTGAGAGTTGGACTGTGAAGAAGGCTGAGTGCCGAAGAATTGATGATTTTCAACTGTGGTGTTGGAGAAGACTCTTGAGAGTCCCTTGGACTGCAAGGAAATCCAACCAGTCCATTCTGAAGGAGATGAGCCCTGGGATTTCTTTGGAAGGACTGATGCTAAAGCTGAAGCTCCAGTACTTTGGCCACCTCATGCGAAGAGTTGACTCATTGGAAAAGACTTTGATGCTGGGAGGGATTGGGGGCAGGAGGAGAAGGGGACGACCGAGGATGAGATGGCTGGATGGCATCACTGACTCGATGGATGTGAGTCTGAGTGAACTCCCGGAGTTGGTGATGGACAGGGAGGCCTGGCATGCTGTGATTCATGGGGTCGCAAAGAGTTGGACATGACTGAGCAACTGAACTGAACTGAAGCCATCTTTTCCACTCTCTTCTTTCACTTTCATCAAGAGGCTCTTACATTTTAGATTTTTGTAATTTGTGTCTTCCTTTTGTCTTGTTCATTTTGGGTGAAGTTTTATCAGTTGCATTAATCTTTTCTAGTTTTTGGTTTCACCAATTTTCTATATTATCTTCTTATATTAAATTTCATTGATCTATGTTCTCAATTATTTCCTTCTAACTTTGAGCTTAATTTGCTCATTTGTTTGTTACTTAAAACTTGGGTTATTGATTTGAGACTTTTACTACTATAAATTTACTTGTAAATACTGCTTTAGCTATGTTCTGGAAATTTTAGTAAGTTATATTTTCATTTTGCTAAACCTATTTTCTAATTTCCCTTGAGATTCTCCTTCTTTGATTCATGAGTTATAAGTATTGTTCATTTCCAAATCTTTGGGAATTTCTAGGATATCTGTTTTTGATTTCTAGTTTAATTCCACTATGGTCATGGAACATATTTTGTATGATTACAGGTCTTTTAAATGTATGGCCCAGGTATTTTTTTTTTGGCAAATATACAGTTGAAAAGAATGTATATTCTGCTATTGTTGGGAGGAATGTTCTTCTGTAAATGTAAAATAGTTTTTGATGGTATTCAGATCCTCTGTATCCTTGCTAATATTTTGTGTCTTTTTCTTTTTCTATTGTTTATTGAGAGCAGAGTGTTGAAATGTCAAACTATAATTTTGGATTTGCTCTTCTTCCTTCAACTTTTATGAGCTTTCCCTTTGTGTATTTTGAAGCTCTTGTATTAATTTTCTACTGTTATGCAACAAATTATCACAAAATTAGCAGCCTAAAATTGTAGTGGGAATTCCTAATAATGTACTTTCAGAGCCTTGAGAAATTCCACATAAATAGCACCTGAAAAAACAGCATATATTAAGAAACCGTGTTAATGATTATCTTCCATGTTTTTCTTAAGAATAATCTTGTTATAAACCCCAAGGCCAGACCCAGAAGGGAGTATGACTGGGATCATGAAAGCATGGACCTTGGAACACGGGGTAGGTGTCAGGCATGAATGCTGCTTATGCACTTGCTGATTGTTCCCGAGACTAGCCCCAAAGGGAATGGCCTGGGGTAAAAACAAGGTAATCTGGACTCTGTCAGTGTAGTGTCTTGGAAAAGATAAGATCAAAAAAGTCTTGTAGCTGCAATTAGGATTAAAAGCTGGACTCAGAGTGGACTCTGCACCTCAGTCCAATAGAGGCTGCAGGTCCCCTGACCCATTGCACCAGATTTTGTGTTCTGTTTTCATTCTCATCACTCGCTCCAAGACCAATAGGGCAACATAAAATAACATTTATTTATTGTTTCCCAGTTTCTATGGGTCAGAAATCCAGGTACAGATTAGCTATGTCCTCTGTTCAGGGTTCCCTAAGGCTGAAATCAAGATGTGAGCCAAGTCTTTGTCAGCACCTGAGACTCAAGGTCCTCTTCCAAGATCATTTAGGTTACTGGCATAATTTTAGTTCCTTGATATTGTCTACCTGAGGTCCTAGTTTTCTTGCTGGCTACTGACTGGGCTTTACTCTCAATTCCTAGAAACTTCTACAGTTCCTTCCATATAGCACTTCCACAGACCCTTTAGCAATATGACACCATACTTCTTCCAGAGCTATGGGGTGAATTTCCTTCTTCACGAAGAAACCAATTACTCCTTTAAGGAGGTTTTCCTGACTAAATTAGACCCACAAAGGAAATCTTCCCTTTTGACCAACTTAAATAAAGAAGTTGACTTGGGAACCTTAGTTATATCTGCTAAATCCCTTCATCTTTACCAGGTAATATAACCTAATTCCACAAGTGATATCCTGGTGTAGTTGCAGTTCCTGCCCACACTTTGAAGGATGGAATTATACAGGTGTGTACACAGGAATGGGGGTGCCAGAGAGGGTCATCCTGGAATTGTTCCTATCACAACCTTGGTGCTAGGTATGTGCATATTTAGGGTTGTTATGTCTTTTTGGTGAATTGACTCTTTTAACACTGTCTAATGTTTCTCTCTACCCCTGGTAATTTTTTTTTTTTTTTGCCCTGAAATCTTTGTCTGATGTTAATACAGCCACCACAGATTTCTTATGATTAGTGTTGCATAGCATATCATTTCTATGTTTTAAATTTACTTGTATCATTCAATTTAAAGTTATGAAATATAGCTAATCTGACAATGTTTTTCACTTAGTACATTTAGACCATTTACGTTTAATGTGGTTATTGGTATAATTAGATTCACTATTATTTGCTTTCTGTTTTTCTCCTTCTTTTTTGGTTTCTCTATCAAGTTTCATGCTTCTGTTGGATTATTTTAATTTTTAATTTCATTTAAATTTATCTGTTGGATTTTTATCTATCTTTTCTATTACATTTTTAGCAGTCTATCTATGGATTATACCATATACAGTATTTTACATACATATGCATGTGTGCTTTTGAAGTCACTTCAGTTGTGTCCAACCCTTTGTGACCTTATGGACTGTGGTCCACCAGGCTCCTCTGTCCATAGGATTCTCCAGGCAAGAATACTGGAGTGGGTTGCCATGCTCTCCTCCAGGGGATCTTCCCGACCCAGGAATCGAACTCGTGTCTATTACATCTCCTGCATTACAGGCTGATTCTTTTACCTCTGAGCCTCTGGGGAAGCCCTTTATATGTAAATCTCTCACAGCCTTCTTAAAGTGACAATTTTCAATTTTAAATAAAATGTAAAAGCATCAAAATAATTTGTTATAATTGTTATATGTATTTCATTTACGTACACTGAAAAATCTCACCAGCAAATGTTATAATTTTTGCTTTCTATAGTCATTTATATTGAAAAAAATGTAAGAAGAGAAAAATAGTCTACTTTATTTACCTTGATATTTACCATATTTATTTTTCTTTCATTCTTGAAACTCTAAGTTTGATTTTTCATTTTCCTTCAGTTTGAGGACCTACTGGTAGTATTTCTTTTGGAGAAACTCTGTGGGAAAATAATTCCTATTTTTCCTTCTCAGAATGTCTTTACTCTTGAATCATACTTTCTCTTGGTATAGAAGTTGATTTGAAACTGTTGACATAAAAGAAAAAAAAAACTGTTGACAGTCTTTTACTAGTAATTTAATGATATTTTCCTACTGTCATCTAGCTTCTATTGTTTTTGATGAGAAATTTTGTTTCCTTATAAGTAACAACATTTGGCTGCTTTCATTTTATTTTCTCTTTTGTTTTTAGCAGTTTTATTAAGAAATATCTGAGCATGGTTTTGGTGTGAGAGTTGTACTGTGAAGAAAGCTGGGTGCCAAAGAATTGATGCTTTTGAACTGTAGTGTTGGGGAAGACTCTTGAGGGTCCCTTGGACTGCAAGGAAATCCAACCAGTCCATTCTGAAGGAGATCAACCCTGGGATTTCTTTGGAAGGAATGATGCTAAAGCTGAAGCTCCAGTACTTTGGCCACCTGATGCGAAGAGTTAACTCATTGGAAAAGACTCTGATGCTGGGAGGGATTGGGGGCAGGAAGAGAAGGGGACGACAGAGGATGAGATGGCTGGATGGCATCACTGACTCGATGGACGTGAGTCTGAGTGAACTTTGGGAGTTGGTGATGGACAGGGCGGCCTGGCGTGCTGTGATTCATGGGGTCACAAAGAGTCGGACACGACTGAGCAACTAAACTGAGCATGGTTTTAAATTTATTATGTTTAGAATTTGGTGAGCTTCTTGAATCTGAAAATTTATGTCTTTTACCAAATTTGGAAAGTTTTTAGCCATTCTTTTCCCACACCAGTTTATATTTTTACTCTTGTGGGACTCCAATGACACAAATTTTAAACATTTCTCATTCTCCTACAAGTCCCTGAAACTGTTAATTTTTTCAACCTTTTATCACTATGTTCTTCAGAGTGGGTAATTTTTATTTCACCATGTTTAAAGACCACTCACCTTTTCTTCAGTCTTCTCCTTTCTGCTATTTAAGATATCCACGGAAGTCTTAATTTTAGTGTCATATTTTAAGTTAGGATTTTTAAAATATTTATTCTATTTCTATCGCTACGTCTGGAAGTTTTAGATTTCCATTTACTTCCAGAGTGTTCAGATTTACCTCATGGTTACCCCAAAGTGTATCTGATGCTTCCAACATTTGAGGATCTCAGAGTTTGTGTCTGTTGACTTTTTTCCCATTGAGAATTGGTCAGATATTATGTTTGCAAAATTTCTGTGTCAAATAATTATGAATGTTGTTATGGAAACTTTAAATATGTTGTGAGGTTCTGAGCCTCATTACAATCCTCAGGAAGAATGTTGATTGTTTTGATTAACAGGTAATCTAGCCATGTAGGTTTGGACTGCAGACAAATTCTGTATTGCTTTCTGTGGATGCTGGTTTCAATGTGAATTTAGTTTTTTAAACTTTTTGTTGTAATGTTTGGGCCTCTCACTCAGGGGTTAGTCTGGGACACGGTACAGTTTGTGCAATAACTATGAAACATTTGCTATGCTTTTGTGTCTGTACTACTCACATAACCAATTCATAGTGTTAAATCTGGGGCTTCCATCTGTTCATACAAAGAATTATGGGACCTGCTTCTCCCTCTCTCTTCTCTTATGGATTTCCCCTCATGCTCTAAATCCCAGAGGCCCCATTTCTCAATTTCTCTGAGAAGAAAAATGGCTTTCTCTCAGAGTTTTAGGCTTCTCCCACTGTTATATAATTCTATGAGATTTTAGCTGCCCTCAGGGCAAAGAAGGGAATTAGAAGGAAAAACTAACAGGATTTCCTCCAACAATTGTCTTACCCTAGAGGTCCCCTTCATGGATTTCCTGACCAGGGTGACAGATCCTCTCTCAGGATTTTAGGTGTCTGTGCCACCACTTGTGATATGGCAGTGCAGTTCCCTGTCGGGGGCTTACCTGTAGGCAGAGCTAGGAAAGGAAAAGAGAAAACAAACAAACAAACCGTGAGATTTCCTTGACTCTTTCTTTGGGAAGCCATTTGCCACGTCAGAAGGACATTCAGGTAACGCTTTGGTGAGACTCACATGGTGGAGAACTGAGGTCTCTCAAACTGGAAGTAAAATCTCTTGTCAACAGCTGTGAGAGTGAATTTGGGAGCAGGTCCTCCAACACCAGTCAGATTCTGCCTCCTTTAACATGATGCAGCTCCATTCAGCAATTCATCGCAACCTAGTGGGAGACCCTGAGTCAGTCTCCCAGCTATTGAAAGCTGAGTCCCAGAAACTGTTAGGACGATAAATGTGTGCTGCTTTAAGCCACTATATTTTGCAAGGTAACTTGTTACACAGCAATAGAGGACTAAAACATAATATAGTTAAGGGAGCATTATAAAGAAGAGAGATAGAAAACAGAAGAGAGACAGAATTTATATTGTAGCTCTGAGCCTAAGTCATTACTAATGTCTAATAAATAAACATTTTCTGAAAAGAGAAAACAGAAATTTCTAATTTAGTATCTTTAAGTTACCACAACTAGAACTCACCTTCTCCAAAGTACCTTATAAAGTTTTATTCCTTGGGAAAAAGATCCAGAATTCCAGATTCTCAAGAGTGTTATTTTGGTTGATATAACACTAACTTTAAATGCTATATTCTATGAAATAAAAAAAGAGGAAGAAGAAATAATGATTTACCTAGAATTTTGTATCTAGTTAGGGAGGAAGATGGGGTGGATGGAAGGCAAGTGGATATGTTCAAAAACCTTAGGCAAATCTTGAATGAGAAGACTACAGATTCCTATTATAGCATTAACTGTATAAAAAATAATCATAAAGGCAGTCTTGCTAATTCAAGTGACCAAAAACTTGTACTTTTCCCCTCCTCTGTATTATTTAGTGATGGCTTTTGTTTATGGAAAAGAGGGGGTGATTTTATGAACAAATAAACATAATTCAAGAATACAAATCTTTTTACTTGGGTTCAGTATTAAATAATAAAATTTTGACTGTATACATTTGGTTAATGTTCACAAGATAATAATCCCTTAATATTAGAAATACTGGAGAGTTTACCTTTTGCTCAGAGATTTGGTCCAAAATACAGCTTACATTAATGGCAACTCTCTTGGACCTCAGTGGTAACAAAGTATATCATACCTCTGTAAAGTATATGAAGTATATCACACCTCTGTAAAACACATATGCCAGTATTTGCTGGCAAAACAAAACAATCAGCAGAGTTAAACAATTATATTTTCTTTAATGCAGTGCCATTAAATTACAACCACATTTCAGGGTAAGATATTCCACATGTTTCTCAACAGCTATCTGGAAAGGGCTTAGTACTTTTAGTAATTCAATATCAAAGTTTTTGAGAAGCATAGAAAAAATCATTTGGGAGCACACTTAGTGTACTGTGAGGAAGAACATTCTCTTGGTCTGGCTACTCACTATTATATGAGTGAAAAACACCAATGCATATGTTGAAGTCTGCTTGGAAAATGGAAATGACATACTTTTCATCACTGTTTAAGACATACGTAAGTGTTCTTTTTCTTTCTTTCAAGTAAAATTTATTCTCAAGTATAATGGTTTTAGTACAGGTTACTCCAAAATTGCTGCCTCTGCAATTTAGAAGTTGCAGAACGATAAACTTTCTGTGGTCAAAATACCAAACCTTAAATATATTCCTGTATAATACAGAAGGTCAATTGCAAAATGAAAACAGCACCAATGGAATTATGTAAAAACTAAACAGGACCTTTGGAATGAAACCTGTTATGACGAAGAATATATGACTGACCATGAGTATCAATGAATATTCATGCCTTATTCAATGTAAATGAGTCAAGCTTGGAACTTGTGGTATTTGAGCAGTAACACCAGTTCTACAATGCCCATGAAAAATCAGAAGTAAAATGAAAATATTATTGACGCTGACAACTCGCAAATGTAATTTTCACTGTTATCCCCAAGATACCTTCCTCACAGCTAATGACAAGTAGGCCAAATGACTTGTTTGATATTCACCTTTTTTATTCCCCCTGACTTCAATATTTTCGCAGTTGAAAATATTCTTGAGGAGTGAAATGGTCAAAAGACATTTAGCCAGAAACGAAGGGGACACAAGTCAAGGGTTGTAGATTACTCACAATCTGAATATTTAATCACCAAATCATGTAATTTTCTGGAAATTAGTGAACTGTATTTAGATAGTTCTTACTGTGTGTGTACATGTATGCATGTGTATATATGTATTAACATTTCTTACCACATCTACACTAGGCTGATTAGTACCAAAGCTTCACCTTCTACTTCTGATCTTAAAGTTTCTTTGTATTAAGGTTTGGTGGATTATTACCGTTTTTGCTTACATCTATAATACCACTGGCCAGTATTGGGCTATGATTTAAGTTTTAGTGTCAAAATCTATACGATGCCATAACAGTAAAGAACTTAAGAAATACTTTGATTATTTGGCTAGTATAGAAGCCATCCTTGCTCCTGAAAGACAGAACAAATCCCTTGCTGGTTTGCATGCATGCTTTCAGCAAGGTAGATATTATCTGAAGGCCACACAGCTCATCAGCTGCTCTGAAGTCAAGTTAGCCACATAATGTTTAGGACATAAAGCTATAAGAGTAAGCATTCAAATAAAAAATTCAGGTATATTTTAGGTTTTGATGGGAAAGGAGCTAAAAAGCAGGTGAAAGTGAAAGTCGCTCAGTCATGTCCAACTCTGCGACTCCGTGGTTGTAGCCCACCAGGCTCCTCTGTCCATGGAATTCTCCAGGCAAGAATGCTTGAGTGGGTTGTCATTTCCTTCTCCAGGGGATCTTCCCGACCCAAATTGAAGCCAGATCTCCCCCACTGCCTCCAGATTCTTTACTGTCTGGACTACCAGGGAAGCCCAGGTAGCTGGTTCTTAAATGGAATAAGCAGGTCATGGCAGGAGAAAAGGAAGTGCAACTTTCCCCTCACAATGGACCAAATGCTTCACTATTGCTTTTGTGCATTTTCAAAAAGTCTACTTAGACCTGAAGATCCTGATTATTTCAGTTCCAATAGCTCAGTTATCCTCAATTGAGGCTAATAGTAGTTTAGGAATGGGCTACTAAAATGGACGTTTTGGCTCACATATTATTTATTTTAAGTAGTATTTTATTTGGAGAGATGTTTCATTCAAATATTTACTTTAAAAATTCCTCAATATGCAAAAGGGAGCCATAGGATGTATTTACATTTAAAGTGGTAGCAAGTGATACATTTTACTTTTATACAGGCTTTCTTGCACATCTGCAGATCATTAGTTAAACATTTGTTCAAATGAGAGAAAGCGTACAATTCCTTTGGCTATGTATTTCACTTGAATTATTAATCTTGTTGAGAGTCTGGCAGCAAAACATACTCAAAACAATTCCTTCATTTTATTTGACTTCAAAAAGCTTGCCAGTGCTCGCAGTAGATCTTTTCCTAAAAGGTAATGCTGACAGAGAACTCAGTGAAAGAATACATTTAGAATACTTAATTAAATGATGTCAGTTTGCCACTGGCAGAGAACTGTGTGTATTCTGTTCTGCAATAGAAAACATGTGGCAATACATGGTAAATCTTTCCAAGGATCTAGAGAAATGATTTCGCTTCTTTCTACCCAATTCTCAGTAATAGCAATTAAGGATTACAATAGTTTATGCAGCTGAACTAAGTTGGTCACATTCTTGGAGGTCAGAGAATGTGCTTTCAGTATCTGTGGCACTCTGTACTGCTAAGTTGCTTCAGTCGTGTCCGACTCTGTGCGACCCCATAGACGGGCAGCCCACGAGGCTCCGCCGTCCCTGGGATTCTCCAGGCAAGAACACTGAAGTGGATTGCCATTCCCTTCTCCAATGCATGAAAAGTGAAAAGTGAAAGTGAAGTCGTTCAGTCATGTCTGACCCTCAGCTACCCCATGGACTGCAGCCTTCCAGGCTCCTCCATCCATGGGGTTTTCCAGGCAAGAGTACTGGAGTGGGGTGCCATTGCCTTCTCCGTGGCACTCTATAAGCTCCCTACAAACCAGGGTGTTGTGTTCATAGTAAATGCCTGATTAATATTTTTATTTTAATAAATAATTTTTGGTTCCTTGAGAACCACAGAGATGAAATGCTGTACCTGGGCTCCCAGGTCCCACTGGTGATTCTCTTATCTCTGCACATTGCACCCAAGTGGTTCAGCCTACACAGAGTGCCTCATTCACTCCAAGTCTATGGCTTCTGATGGGGTTCACTTCATCATGTGTCTGAGGTATGAAAACCAAAGAATAAAAAGTGAAACCTGCATGCAAAGGAATGTACTTCTAAGGGCTTGATAGGTGTGCTCACTTCCATGTTATTTTTAACAGTAAGTTATAATCAATTCCTAATTTATTGATGAAGAGCTTAGTGTCTTTAGATCTGGATTGAAATTTAATCTTTTTACTTTGAATGGAAGGAATCTGTAGTGTAAGTAAAATGTGAACTAGATTATCTTTTTGAAAATGATTATTTAAAAATCTTGTCATTATTTAATATTACTGTTGTTATTTATTACTAATAAATTCTACATATCCATTGTAGCAGATCCAATCAAGTATGTACTTAGGAATACTGCCTTGATGGTTTGATTTATTCTTATAGATGGTAATATAACTGTATTAAAATAAGACATCTAATCCTAACACCTAGTTTATCCTTCAATATGTAAAGCTTTATCTCATCAAAGTTTAATAAATCTACTAGATTATCTTCCTTTTAGGAAAAAAACTGAATGTGTGTGTGTAGCCTCCAAGCACTAAACACAGTGCCTGATACCTGATAGTCAGTTAATATCTGGGGAATGAACTAGTATATTTTGCTCTTATTATTTTGACTTGAAAGAAATTTTTGCTGCCAAATTTTACATGGGGATGTTACCTTCATTTTATTAGAGGGCAGTCCACTCCAGAAATAAGAAAGCTCAGATATAGCTGATTACTTTTTTAGATAAATATAGCATTCAACACCAGAGTGGGGAATAGTAAGTACCAGCTATTGCATGTGCCAATATGTCTAGCTCTTTAAATCCATTTTCTTAGATAATTCTCCCATTGTTCAAAATATCTACAAATTGATATTATTAATCCATTTAACAGATGAAGTAATCAAAACTCAGAAAAGCAAAAGTGATAATAATTGACACTAAAGCTTTGTGGTTTCAACAAAGAATTCTCTGTCACTGACTTGTCCATAACACATTTGCAGGTATACTTGTCATCATCTATATCCTATTACTCAGCCTTATGGAGCAGCTCCTATCAGGGTTGTGGTCAGACTCATGGCAGTGATTAAAAACATCACAGTAGATCTTGAGTGGCTTCTTAAACATTGTCTCTGACACTTTCACTCAAAAGTATATCACTGATCAAGACAAGTCATGTGGCCAAGCTGGTTTCAAGGAAGCATAGATATATAATCTTCCCATGAAGCCCATGACCATGCATGCATGATCAGTTGTGTCTGACTCTTTGAGATGGGCACCTCAAAAAGGGGAATGGATATTTTGAAAAAGAATACAAAGAGTTGGACACAACTGAGCAACTGAACTGAACAATTTCCCACCATAACAGCAAGAGCTGATCTGATCACAAGCTTGTGGCTAATAGAAAAATAAAAAGGTCACTGTCCAGAAATGCAAGGGCTGCTAACAGCTATGGAGATGATCCATGAGGCAATTTGAGGTTTTCTATTCTTCCTGTTTTCTTCTTAGCTTTGTCTGATGCTTCTCTGTCTTCTGCACTTCTGTTACATAGGTTGGGTTTTGAATTCCAGCTCACTCATGAGCTGAAACAAGCTATTAGCCTCTCTGAGCCATTTTTAAGATCCATCTGTAAAAGAGGGATCCTTGTAATACCCACTTTCCAGGATTAGAGATATTGAAAGTCATGCACTTTGAATAATGTTTATTTTTAAATAATGGTACAAGGAACTACCACAAATCATCAACAAATAGAATATTCTCAAATTTGAAATCTAGGAATGTCATGACAATACCTCTGCCAATCCCTTTAAGAAATGCTGAGTTAGTGGTTTGACGGAAATGTGTAGGATGTAGGTAGATGGATGAAATTTTAGAAAAACAAACACAAAATGATAATCAATAGATCTGTGTCTCAACAATGGTCAGTCAAGCCCTCATCAGAACACTGAGTATGTAGGTAAAACAATCTGGAAAGTACACATTCACAAACCTCTGCTTATTCAAACTTTCCACATAAATTTAGAAATATCATTTTAACATTGTTTTTGGAAAAGCAAACAGTCAAAGAACTCTTTTGCTCTTGCCAGTAAAGTTACACAATAACTGATAACAGCATCTTAGCATTTATTTCTCAACATATTTCTCTTTAGTTCTTCTCTACTTTAAATCAAAGAGTCCCAGATTTTATCTATAAAGAGTGATGAGTCCAAACACTGCTTAAGGTAATGGGAAATTACTTAATAGATCCTCCTCTGTACCTCATGGATCCAGCCACAGGACTGCATGTGTGGCTGTCTGCCTTATCTAAGTGTTCATATGCCACTTAGGACTCTCCACAGCCATATCTCATGGAGCCAAAAGTTCAGAAGTTTTTTTTTTATCTGTAAAGTTTCAAACAACAAGTTTTATCAGATTTTGTTTTGTCTTGTTTTTTTATTGTGTGAGTATGTAGACTTGGCCAGGTTTTTCACAGAAACAACAAAAACAAACTCAGGAGAAAAAATAACATTCTGTAAGTAAACTTTTATCTAAAAATATAAATTATCTAGCAGTTTAGACACAGTCATGAATTTAAGTATAAGGGAAGGTGGGTAGGGAAATGAATCGATGGAGTAACATGTATTTTAGTCAAATGTATTTCAGTCAATCTTTGCTTGGTATTTTGGCATGGTATTCACAGGACTTTAACTCTACTAAAAAACGAATAAACAAAAGCAGTCTCTATAGATTTTGCCACACCCACTGCTGTTTTGTTTTTTTTTTTTGTCCTTGGGGAGCAGCATGCAGGATCTCAGTTCCCCAGTGAGGGACTGAACTTTTGTCACCCCCAGTGGGAGTGTGCAGTCTTAACCGATGGATGGCCAGGGAAGTCCCCTTACCTCCTCTTTTCAGCTAGACCTTAGTAAAGAAAAATCCAGAGTATAGGGTATTTATATCAATTTAGTTTCATGTAATGCCCCAATTCTCCATTTTAATTATTATAAAGTTATATATTAGCATTACCAAATTGCTTTAAAATATTTGAGACTCGAAATGGGAAGACTTCAGCTTCCAGTATTGGTAGGCTTGGTTATCTGGATGTACTAAGAGCTGAGAAGAGCTAACAAGCTCAAATAAATTGTTAAAAACAATCCTTCTTAAAAAATATGAAGAGCTGACAATACAGGAAGGAAGTACTGACCAAATACTGAAACGAAAACAGGACCCTAGAGAGAGAAGAAAGCCTGGGAACTGCTTTTGTTCTGAAGGCTTTTGTGACTTAGCAAATCTGAACTTTCATTTTGAAATCTCTTTAGTAAGAGGAACAGAAAGTATATGCTCATGTCTGGTTGAATTGGGAATCCAACTGCAGACTGTCTCCAAAATAAACTGGGACTCCAGCATCACTCAGAGTAAATCATAAGTAGAAGAGCCCTCAGAAGCCTTTGAAACCTGAGATCGCATTACAAGGAAATAAATTTCTAACCCTGAACATAAAATAAAGGGTCAGGACTGATAGTTCTGATGCAAAGGCAAGTTGTCTCTGGAGAGATAAATCTTTATAATAAGCCTCCAAATAATTCTTAAATAAATTTTCAAGTACAGTGAACAATATGCAGTCAAAGACAATCAGGCTCAATAGGAAGAAACACAGCAGGAGTAGCAAAAAAACCAGATAGCTTGTGTAAACAACTGCCCTAGCTATCTGAATAGCTAATCAGTTCAGTTCAGTGGCTCAGTCCTGTCTGACTCTTTGCAACCCCATGGACTGCAGCATGCCAGGCCTCCCTGTCCATCATCAACTCCTGGAGTTTACTCAAACTCATGTCCATAGAGTTGGTGATGCCATCCAACCATCTCATCTTCTGTCATCCCCTTCTCCTCCTGCCTTCAATCTTTCCCAGCATCAGGGTCTTTTCAAATGAGTCAGTTCTTCGCATCAGGTGGCCAAAGTATTGGAATTTCAGCTTCAACATCAGTCCTTCCAATGAATATTCAGGACTGATTTTCTTTAGAATGGACTGGCTGGATCTCCTTGCAGTCCAAGGGACTCTCAAGAGTCTTCTCCAACTCCACATTCATGGTGTCAATTCTTTGGTGCTCAGCTTTCTTTATACTCCAACTCTCACACCCATACATGACTACTGGAGAAAACCATAGCTTTGACTAGACAGACTTTTGTTGGCAAAGTAATGTCTCTGCTTTTTAATATGCTGTCTAGATTGGTCATAACATTTCTTCCAAAGAGCAAGCATGTTTTTAATTTCATGGCTGCAGTCACCATCTGCAGTGATTTTGGAGCCCAAGAAAATAAAGTCTCTCACTGTTTCCCCATCTATTTGCCATGAAGTGGTGGGATCAGATGCCATGATCTTAGTTTTCTGAATGTTGAGTTTTAAGCCAACATTTTCACTCTCCTCTTTTACTTTCATCTAGAGGCTTTTTAGTTCTTCTTTGATTTCTGCCATAAATGTGGTGTCATCTGCATATCTGAAGTTATTGATATTTATCCTGGCAATCTTGATTCCAGCTTGTGCTTCTTCCAGCCCAGCATTTCTCATGATGTACTCAGCATAGAAGTTAAACAAGCAGGGTGACAATATACAGCCTCGACGTACTCCTTTTCCTATTTGGAACCAGTCTCTTGTTCCATGTCCAGTTCTCATGCTGCTTCCTGACCTGCATACAGATTTCTCAGGAGGCAGGTAAGGTGGTCTAGTATTCCAATCTCTTGAAGAATTTTACAGTTTGTTGTGATCCACACAGTCAAAGGCTTTGGCATCAATAAAGCAGAAGTAGATGTTTTTCTGGAACTCCCTTGCTTTTTCGATGATCCAGGAAATGTTGGCAATTTGATCTCTGATTCCTTTGCCTTTTCTAAAACCAGCTTGAACATCTGGAAGTTCATGGTTCATGTACTATTGAAGCCTGGTTTGGAGAATTTTGAACATCACTTTGCTAATGTGTGAGATCAGTACAATTGTGTGATAGTTTGAGCATTCTTTGGCATTGTGTTTCTTTGGGATTGGAATGAAAATTGACCTTTTCCCATCTTGTAAGCACTGCTGAGTTTTCCAAATTTGCTGGCATATTGAATGGAGCACTTTCACAGTATCATCTTTTAGGGTTTGAAAGAACTCAACTGGAATTCCATCACCTCCACTAGCTTTGTTCGCAGTGATGCTTTCTAAGGCCCACTTGACTTCACATTCCAGGATGTCTGGCTCTAGGTGAGTGATCACACCATCATGATTATCTGGGTCATGAAGATCTTTTTTGTACAGTTCTTCTGTGTATTCTTGTCACCTGTTCTTAATATCTTCTGCTTCTGTTAGGTCCCTACCATTTCTGTCCTTTATTGTGACTATATTTGCATGAAAAGTTTCTTTGGTATCTATAATTTTCTTGAAGGATTCTCTAGTCTTATCCATTCTGTTCTTTTCCTCTATTTCTTTACATTGATCACTGAGGAAGGCTTTCTTATCTCTCCTTGCCATTCCTTGGAACTCTGCATTCAAATGGGTATACCATTCCTTTTCTCCTTTGCATTTAGCTTCTCTTCTCTACTGAGCTATTTGTAAGGCCTCCCCAGACAGCCATTTTGCCTTTTGCATTTTTTTTAACTTGGAGATGGTCTTCATCATCCTGAACAATGTCATGAACCTTCATCCACAGTTCTTCAGGCCCTCTGTCTATCGAATCTATTTGTCACTTCTACTGTAAAGGATTTGATTTAGGTCATAACTGAATGGTCTAGTGTTTTTCCCTACTTTCTTCAATTTAAGTCTGAATTTGGCAATAAGGAGTTCATGATCTGAGCCACAGTCAGCTCCCAGTCTTGTTTTTGCTGACTCTATAGAGCTTCTCCATCTTTGGCTGCAAAGGATATAATCAATCAGATTTTGGTGTTGACCATCTGGTGATGTCCATGTGTAGAGTCTTCTCTTGTTGTTGGAAGACAGTGGTTGCTATGACCAGTGTGTTCTCTTGGCAAAACTCTATTAGTCTTTGCCCTGCTTCATTCTGTATTCCAAGGCCAAATTTTCCTGTTACTCCAGGTGTTTCTTGACTTCCTACTTTTGCATTCCAGTCCCCTATAATGAAAAGGACATCTTTTTTGGGTGTTAGTTCTAGAAGGTCTTGTAGGTCTTCATAGAACCCTTCAGCTTCAACTTCTTCAGCATTACTGGTCAGGGCACAGAATTGGATTACTGTGATATCAAATGGTTTGCCTTGGAAACAAACAGAGATTATTTTGTTGTTTTTCAAATTGCATCCAAGCACTTCATTTCAGACTCTTTTGTTGACTATGATGGCTACTCCACTTCTTCTAAGGGATTCCTGCCCACAGTAGTAGATATAATGGTCATCAGCAGTCCACTGCTGACCCATACCTCCGCAGGAGGTCCTGGTGTGCACAAGGTATGTTTGAACCCTCTGAGTGTGTCCAGGATGACGGGTCATGGTGGAGAATTCTGACAAAACATGGTCCACTGGAGAAGGGAATGGCAAACCACTTCAGTTTTCTTGCCTTGAGAACCCCATGAACAGTATGAAAAGGCAAAAAGATAGGACACTGAAAGATGAACTTTGATGAGTTGAGTTAAATTCACCCATTCCAGTCCATTTTAGTTCACTGATTCCTAAAATGTCGATATTCACTCTTGCCATCTCCTGTTTGATCATTTTCAATTTGCCTTGTTTCATGGACCTAACATTCCAGGTTCCTATGCAAATTGCTCTTTACAGCATGGATTTTAGTTCTACTTCCCATCACACCCACAAATGGGTGTTGTTTTTTCTTTGGCTCTGTCTCTTTATTCTTTCTGGAATTATTTCTCCACTAATCTCCAGTTGCCTATTGGGAACCTACCCACCTGGGGAGTTCATCTTTCAATGTCCTATCTTTTGCCTTTTCATACTGTTCATAGGGTTCTCAAGGCAAGAATACTGAAGTGGTTTGCCATTCCCTTCTCCAGTGGACAACATTTTGTCAGACCTCTCCACCATGACCTGTCCATCTTGGAGATGCTCAGAGGGTTCAAACATACCTTGTGCATACCAGGACTCAGAGATCCCACTGAGACTGAGACAGAACTGTGTTTGAGTGTCTCCTGTGGATGTATGTGTCAGCAGTGGACTGCTGCAGGGGAAAGGCTCTGGGTGTAGTAGACCTGGGTATGCATAAGCCCTTAACCAGGCTGAGGTTGCCATTAACCCCACCATAGAGCTGCCAGAACTTACACAGGACTGGGAAACAGACTATTGAAGGGCACAAACAGAACCTTGTGTGCACCAGGACCCAGGAGAAAGGAGCAGTGACCCCACAAAGGACTGACGCAGACTTGCCCATGAGTGTCCAGGAGTCTCCAGTGAAGGTGGGTTGACAGTGGCCTGCTGCAAGCCTGAGGGCACTGAGCATAGCAGTGTGTGCATGGGACCTTTTGAAATCCTGAAAGATGATGCTGTGAAAGTGTTGCACTCAATATGCCAGCACATTTGGAAAACTCAGCAGTGGCCACAGGATTGGAAAAGTTCAGTTTTCATTTTAATCCCGAAGAAAGGCAATGCCAAAGAATGCTCAAACTACTGCACAATTGCACTAATCTCACATGCTAGTAAAGTAATGCTTAAAATTTTCCAAGCCAGGCTTCAGCAATACATGAACTGTGAACTTCCTGATGTTCAAGCTGGTTTTAGAAAAGGCAGAGGAACCAGAGATCAAATTGCCAACATCCGCTGGATCATGGAAAAAGCAAGAGAATTCCAGAAACACATCTATTTCTGCTTTATTGACTATGCCAAAGCCTTTGACTGTGTGGATCACAATAAACTGTGGAAAATTCTGAAAGAGATGACCTGACCTGCCTCTTGAGAAATCTGTATGCAGGTCAGGAAGCAACAGTTAGAACTGGACATGGAACAACAGACTGGTTCTCAATAAGAAAAGGAGTACATCGAGGCTGTATATTGTCACCCTGCTTATTTAACTTATATCCAGAATACATCATGAGAAACGCTGGACTGGAAGAAGCACAAGCTGGAATCAAGATTACCAGGAGAAATATCAATAACCTCAGATAGGCAGATGGCACCACCCTTATGGCAGAAAGTGAAGAGGAACTAAAAGGCCTCTTGATGGAAGTGAAAGAGGAGAGTGAAAAATTTGGCTTAAAGCTCAACATTCAGAAAACGAAGATCATGGCATCCGGTCCCATCACTTCATGGGAAATAGATGGGGAAACAGTGGAAACAGTGTCAGACTTTAAATTTTGGGCTCCAAAATCACTGCAGATGGTGACTGCAGCCATGAAATTAAAAGACACTTACTCCTTGGAAGAAAAGTTATGACCAACCTAGATAGCATATTCAAAACAGAGACATTACTTTGCCGACTAAGGTCCGTCTAGTCAAGGCTATGGTTTTTCCTGTGGTCATGTATGGATGTGAGAGTTGGACTGTGAAGAAGGCTGAGCGCCAAAGAATTGATGCCTTTGAACTGTGGTGTTGGAGAAGACTCTTGAGAGTCCCTTGGACTGCAAGGAGATACAACCAATCCATTCTGAAGGAGATCAGCCCTGGGATTTCTTTGGAGGGAATGATGCTAAAGCTGAAACTCCAGTACTTTGGCCACCTCATGCAAAGAGTTGATTCATTGGAAAAGACTCTGATGCTGGGAGGGATTGGAGGCAGGAGGAGAAGGTGCCGACAGAGGATGAGATGGCTGGATGGCATCACTGACTCAATGGACGTGAGTCTGAGTGAACTCCGGGAGTTGGTGATGGACAGGGAGGCCTGGCATGCTGCAGTCCTTGGGGTCACAAAGAGTCAGACAGGACTGAGCCACTGAACTGAGCTGATTATCTTCAACCTCCGCCACAGTTTGGCCTCGGGTCAAATAACAGGGAAGGAACACAGCCCCGCCTATCAACAGAAAACTGGATTAAAGGTTTACTGAGCAGGCCCTGCCCGTCAGAATAAGATCCAGTTTCCCCTGCAGTCAGTGTCTCCCTGGAGAAGGCAATAGCAACCCACTCCAGTACTCTTGCTTGGAGAATCCCATGCATGGAGGAGCCTGGTAAGCTGCAGTCCATGGGGTCGCTGAGAGTTGGACACGACTGAGTGACTTCCCTTTCACTTTTCACTTTCATGCATTTGAGAAGGAAATGGCAACCCATTCCAGTGTTCTTGCTTGGAGAATCCCAAGGGCGGGGGATCCTAGTGGGCTGCCGTCTATGGGGTTGCACAGATTCGGACACGACTGAAGCAACTCAGCAGCAGCAGCAGCAGCAGCAGCAGCAGTCTCTCCCATCAGGAAGTTTCCATAAACCTCTTATCCTTCTCCAGCAGAGAGCAGACAGACTGAAAATCACAATCACAGAAAACTAACCAGTCTGATCATATGGATCACAGTCTTGTGTAACTCAAATAGCTAAATAGCTATTTAAATAGGGATCATATATGGAAGATGGATAAAACTTATTCTTTGTGATTTAACTACATATATGGATTCTGAAAGGAAGTCAGGAAGAGGCCACTCTTTTAAAAATTGGGATATAGCTTCTTAATAATATTGTACAGTTTCTGCTGTACAACAGTGTGAATCAGCTGTATGTCCACATATATCCCCTCCCTCTTGGACCCCACTCCCATCCCACCCCCCCATCCCATCCATCTGGGTCATCACAGAACACTGAGCTGTGCTCCTTGCTATAGAGCAGGTTCCCACTAGCTATCTATCTGTGAAAAATATATGAAAGTATACACTGTCTGAGGAGGTCTTATAAATAGCTGTGAAAAGAAGGGTAGAAAAAGCAAAGGAGAAAAGGAAAGATATACACATTTGAATGCAAAGTTCCAAAGAATAGCAAGGAGAGAGAAAAAAGCATTCCTCAGCGATCAATGTAAAGCATTAGAGGAAAACAATAGAATAGGAAAGACTAGTGATCTCTTCAAGAAAATTAGAGATACCAAGGGAATATTTCATGCAAAGATGGGCTCAATAAAGGACAGAAAGTATATGGACCTAACAGAAGCAGAAGATATTAAGAGCAGGTGACAAGAATACACAGAAGAACTATACAAAAAAGATATTCACGACCCAGATAATCACGATGGTGTGATCACTCACCTAGAGCCAGACATCCTGGAATGTGAAGTCAAGTGGGCCTTGGAGGCAGCATCACTGCAAACAAAGCTAGCAGAGGTGATGGAATTCCAGTTGAGCTATTTCAAATCCTGGAAGATGATGCTGTGAAAGTGCTGCATTCAATATGCCAGCAAATTTGGAAAACTCAGCAGTGGCCACAGGACTGGAAAAGGTCAGGTTTCATTCCAATCCCAAAGAAAGGCAATGCCAAAGGATGTTCAAACTACCGCACAATTGCACTCATCTCACATGCTAGTAAAGTAATGCTCAAAATTCTCCAAGCCAGGCTTCAGCAACACGTGAAGCGTGAACTTCCAGATGTTCAAGCTGGTTTTAGAAAAGGCAGAGGAACCAGAGATCAAATTGCCAACATCCGCTGGATCATGGAAAAAGCAAGAGAGTTCCAGAAACACATCTATTTCTGCTTTATTGACTATGCCAAAGCCTTTGACTGTGTGGATCACAATAAACTGTGGAAAATTCTGAAAGAGATGACCTGAACTGCCTCTTGAGAAATCTGTATGCAGGTCAGGAAGCAACAGTTAGGAATGGACATGGAACAACAGATTGGTTCCAAATAGGAAAAAGGAGTACATCAAGGCTGTATATTGTCACCTTGCTTTTATTTAACTTCTATGCAGAGTACATCATGAGAAACACTGGGCTGGAGGAAGCACAAGCTGGAATCAAGATTGCCAGGAGAAATATCAGTAACCTCATATATGCAGATGACACCAGCCTTATGGCAGAAAGTGAAGAAGGACTAAAGAGCCTCTTGATTAAAGTGAAAGAGGAGAGTGAAAAAGTTGGCTTAAAGTTCAACATTCAGAAAACGAAGATCATGGCATCTGGTCCCATCACTTCATGGGAAATAGATGGGGAAACAGTGGCTGAGTTTATTTTCCTGGGCTCTAAAATCACTGCAGATGGTGATTGCAGCCATGGAATTAAAAGATGCTTACTCCTTGGAAGGAAAGTTATGACCAACCTAGATAGCATATTCAAAAGCAGAGACATTACTTTGTCAACAAAGGTCTGACTAGTCAAGGCTATGAGTTTTCAGTGGTCATGTATGGATGTGAGAGTTGGAGTATAAAGAAAACTGAGCGCCGAAGAATTGATGCTTTTGACCTGTGGTGTTGGAGAAGACTCTTGAGAGTCCCTTGGACTGCAAGGAGATCCAACCAGTCCGTCCTAAAGGAGATCAGTCCTGGGTGTTCATTGATAGGACTGATTTTGAAGCTGAAACTCCAATACTTTGGCCACCTGATCTGAAGTGCTGACTCCTTTGAAAAGACCCTGATGCTGGGAAAGATTGAGGGCAGGAGGAGAAGGGGACAATAGAGGATGAGATGGTTGGATGGTATCACCAACTTAATGAACATGTCTTTGGGTGAACTCCAGGAGTTGGTGATGGACAGGGAGGCCTGATGTGCTCCGGTTCATGGGGTTGCAAAGAGTCGGACATGCCTGAGCAACTGAACTGAACTGATACATTGACATGGTAGTGTATAGTCTTGTCAATTCTAATCCCCCAATTTTGATCCAATAAAAAGAATACATTAATTGGAACTCTTAAAGCAGACTGGACTCATTTCCAGGGAGTGAATCTACTTGTACTAAAAGTATAAAAAAGATACTGGTAATTCAAGTTACCATTGTAAAAGAGTCTTTCACTGAGTGACAGTTTAACTAGATAACCTTTTAGTTTCACTGAAAGTTGCAATAATATTTCAAGAATCAAATTAAGACCAGGAATTAGGCACCATGGATGTGACTACACAGTTAATAAGGCAATAGCTTGGCCATAATGGAAGGCATTACTGACTCGATGGACATGGGTTTGGGTAAACTCCAGGAGTTGGTGATGGACAGGGAGGCCTGGTGTGCAGTGATTCATGGGGTCTCAAAGAATCAGACACGACTGAGCAACTGAACTGAACTGAATGCAAATTATATCACCTAAATACACCACTCAAATATACCTTTTTTGTCTGCTGTGGTTTTCTGTAAGCTATTATTCATTGCCTATGATGTATTTTAACTATGAAATACTTATTTGAGAACTATTTTACTAAGCTGAATTCATGATAAAAATTTTGTTTACAGAATAACTGAAACATACATATAGATGTTATGATGTTTAAACTGTGTTTCCTTTCCAGATATTAGTATATTAGTTCTCTTTATTTGTAGTCCTGACATTTTCAACCATAAAATATATCTTCAGATTAATATTTTAAAAGTCTAAAATATAAATCTACATGTTTAATTGGGAAAATAGTAATAAAATAAAATGCTTTTTCAAAAAAAAAAAAAAAAAAACCAAAAGACACAAGCAGAATGTACAGCAGCAAACCCATAAGATCTTCAGATATTAAAAATACCAGTCACAGACAATAAGCAAACTACAATTATTATCTTTAAATAATTAAAAATAAAATGCAAGCTTAAAGATATTGGCAGGAACAACAAGCAATACAAAGTGACATAGATTTGAAACTGATCCAAATTGAACTTCTATATAATAAAAATTAAGATATATTAGACAAAAAGAATTAATATACTAGGAGACTGGAAGAAATGGCACAGAATGCAGCATAAAGAGACAAAAAGATGGAAAGAAACATAAAAGAGAATCTGTGATGTGGAGTTAGGAATGAGAAGGTCTAACATATTTAACCAGAATTCTAGAAGTTCCAGAGAGAGAGAAGACAAATATAATATCTGAAGAGATATGTTGGAATGTCAGCAGGATGGAGAGCTAGAAGATGCCAACACTCATCTCCCTGACAAAAAAGCAAGAATAAATAAGCAATTAAAAACTCAAGTAAACAGTTCAAACAAAAATGCAAGAATAAATAAGCAACTAAAAACTCAAGAAAACAGTTCAGGGAGAATTTTAGATGATAGAGTAACAGCAAAAAGACCCGTGGAGCTTAAAAATTAAGGATGGGCATAAAAAAGGACCGGAAGTATTTTGCCTACATCATTCTATTCTGTCAGTCTGGAGCTGCTGAACAGTAAGAGGAATCCCCTCAGAGGGATTTTGACCACTTGGAGAACAGGTGAAGCCCAGTAAGTTTCACTATCGTGGACATTTGCAGCTTTGGCTACAGAGGTCTCTCAGTCTTCACAGATGCTGATCCTAGCTAATATAATAGCCAGGAGTGCCTCCTCCTCCTTCTACTTCCAGAGGCTAGAGCTGTTGCTAAGGTGAGACTTGCCCTCAGGGGCTCCATTTGCTGTTGTGCCCCACTCTCAGGGATAAGGTACCATAGTACCTTACCATAAACCTATCTTGAGCTGCCATTGCTCTATGCCCGCCTCTGACCCCAGGCTAGGGCTTCTTCCCACCATTACCAATCTCCACTGCCCTGAGCCATGCACCCAGAGTCCAAAGTCTCTCTTTGATGTCATTATCTGATGATGTTGCCTCCCCTTGAGTCCCAGCTACCAGGTTCCAGGTTGCAGCTCTGAATAGCCATTTCCAGAGGCACTAATGCTGCTCTGAGACCCATCCCCCCATCCTAATTCTAGTCTCTGAACCATTATTTCTGAGACTGCCCTCCTGCTGCCCTTCATCCTACCTCTTGGGTTCTTCCAGGTCATGGCCCTGACCCATCATTTCCAGAGGTGCTAAAGCTGCCCTGAGCCCCACCCCACACTCATCTCAGTTGTGGCTCTGGTCCATCATTGCTAGGACTGGATTGCTGTTGCCCTGATCCCTGTCCCTAGATGAAGATCTTATCTTTTATCCATCAGTGCTGAGACCGTGCTCCTAGTGCTCCAAATCCCACTTTCCCCCATCACAACTCTGACCAGTCATTGCCAGGGTTATGCTATCACTGCTCTGAGCCCAGGTTCCAACACATGGCATAAATAGACCACCAGCAGCCATACTACTGTTGTGACTGCCTGCCCACTGGGGCTAGAGTTGGGACTGTAACCCACCTTCCCTAGGCTGTACTACTGTTGCGTCTTGTCTGCTGCACATTTTCATCTCAGGACCTGTACCATTGCTGCATTCATACCACCTCTTACCCTCATTTGTCAGCTGGAGTCATAGTGGTGAGCCCCTGAGACACAGGTATTATTAGTTCCACGGGAAACCTGCACACATTCACACCCGACCCTCAGAGTCTGGCCTCAACAAAAGGAGCGCATAAGATTGGACCACTGTGCCTTTCCAGGAACCAAAGATGCTGCATTCCACCTGGTTGGCAACTTTACAGCCATTTCAAGGTGAAAATCTTTCCTTACTAAAGCCAATCTGAAAAAAAGTAGGATGACTGTGCCCTCAAATGCATAGCAAACAATGCAAACCTATCGTAAAAACACAAGGAAACATGATACACCAAAGGAAGACAATAACATTTCAGTAACTATCCCCAAAGAAATGGATAGGCAAGTTATTTGAAAAATAATTTAAAATAATATAAGAAAGCTCAGTGAGATTAAAGAGAACACAGATAAATAAACGATGAATGTAGGAAGAATGAACAAAACAAGAAATTTAATAAAAAATAGAAATCATACAAAAGGACCAAACAAATTTTAGAGATGAAGACTACAATGATAAAATGAAAAATGCAATAGACAGCTTCAGCAGCTGGCTCAATCAGGTATAAGAACAAACTTGTTAGCTTGAAGATAGATCTCTTGATATTATCCAATCAGAGGAAAATAAAGCTAGAATTAAAAAGGAATTACATTAAAATTATAATTAACAAAAGCCTAAGTGAACTGGGACATGATTAAAAGAAAAAATATTCACATTGTGAGAGTTCCAGAAGGAGAAGAGAGGGAAAAAGGGATAGAAGCCTTATTTAAAAAAAAATAATGACTAAAAATGTCCCCAAACTGGGGAGAGATTGACCATCCAGGCATAGGAAGCTGTAAGATCGCCAAACAGATTCAACTCAAAGAGATCTTCACTGAGATACATTATATCAAGCTCTCAAAAGTCAAAGAGAGATCTTGAAAGCAGCAAGAGAAAAAAAGAATCATTACATACAAAGGAATCTTGACAAAGTAATCAGCAGACTTCTCAGCAGAAAGCTTGTGGGCCAGGAGAGAGTGGGATGATATATTCAACGTGCTCAAAGGCGGGGGTGGGGTGGAGTGGGGAACGCCAACCAGGAATAGTTAACCCAGCAAAGCTGCCATTCATAGATGAAGTAAGACTTTCCCAGACAAATAAAAACTAAGGGAATTTATCACCACTAGGCCTGCTCTACAGAAAATGCTAAAAGGAGTTCTTTAAGCTAAAATGAGGGACACTAATTAGTAACATAAGAACATTTGAAAATATAAAATTCACTGGTAAAGGTAAATATATAATATATAAAAGTAAATATATAATCAAATACTCTAATACTGCATGCTGGTATGTAAATTTCTTTGAAATCTAAAATACAGAGACAAAAATGTTGAAAATAACTATAAAATTATATTAATAGACACAAAATTTAAAAAGATGTAAGTTAGGAAGTCAACATAAGTAGGGGGCAAGCAAATGGGTAGAACTTTCTTTTGCAATTGAAGTTAAGTTGTTATCAACTGAAAGTAGACAATTCTAACTATTCAGTGTGTTATGAAAACCACATGGTAACTGTCACATGAGTGTATGTTTCTCAGTTCTTTGTCTCGTCACAACAAAGATTTGGAGCGATGGACGTTAAAGCCCTCAGCGTGTCACAGCTCTTGGGTCTTGGACAAACCGTGTTATAGCTCTCAGGCAAATCAGTGTTACAGCTCTATTTTATTTAGAAGATAGCAGGAGAATACATCCTCGAAGCGTGAGGGCATGCCAACCCAAAGACTTGAAGAGAAGAGAGTGGAGGAGCACGTGGGAGAGAGAGAGGAAGAGAGAAAGGAAGAAAGAGAGGGAGGGAGGGAGGGAGGGAGAGGGAGAGAGAGAGAGAGAGGGTGCATGCATGTGGGAGAGGAAGCGAGAAAGAGCGCTTTGGCTCCTCCTTTTATATGTTTTTGCCTCCACCTGGGCCTGCCCTATGCAAATTGGGCTTAGCCAGGAGTGCTGTTTGTTCTACCTGAAGTCTTCACTCTGGTCCTCGGACCTTCCTTTGACCTTCCTTGTTTTTTGTTAGCCACCGCCATTTTGGACTCCTTTTCCCTATTCTAACTACCTAACAGTAACAACAGAACAAAAACCTGTAATAGATACATAAATGATAAGTAAAAAATAATCAAAACAAGCCACTACAAGAAATCATCAATTCATACACACAAAAGACAGTTAGAAAGGAATTAAGGAGCCACAAAACAATTAGGCAACAGTGAAAAAAATGTCAATAGTAAGTCTTTACCTATCAATTATTTTTAGTGTAAATAGTTTAAACTTGCCAACTAAAAGACACAGAATGGTTGATGAATAAAAAATAAGACCTATTTATATACTTCCTACAAAATACTCACTGAAACATTAAAGACACTCTTAGAAAGCAAATGAATGGAAAAATTATTTCAAGCAAATGGAAACCAAAAGAGAACAGAGATAGCTATATTTATATCAAACAAAATATACTTTGAGTAAAAATTTATGAGGCAGGGAAAGTCATTATATAATGATAAAGGGGTCAGTTCATTAAGAAGATACAGTTATAGATATGAACAAAAAGTGAAAGCGTTAGTCATTCAGTCGTATCTGTTTGTGACCTCGTGGACTGTAGCCCGCCAGGCTCCTCTGTCCATGGGATTCTCCAGGTAAGAATTCTGGAATGGGTTGCCATTCCCTTCTCCAGGAGCTCTTCATGAACCAGGGACTGAACCTGCGTCTCTGCATTGCAGGCAGATTCTTTACCATTTGAGCCACCAGGGATGGGACAAAGAAGGTCATCATAAAGGGGTCAATTCATCAAGAAGATACAATACTTACAGATATACATATACTCCCAATTTTGTAGCACCTGAGTATATTAAATAATTATTAACAAATATGAGGGGAGAAATGCCAACAATGCAATAATAGTAGGGGACTTTCAACACTATAATCCAGAGAGAAATATAATCCAGAGAGAAAATCAGTAAGGAAATAATGCACTTGAATGACACTTTAAATGAACCTAACAGACATACACAGTGCATTCCATTCAATAACAGTAGAATATGCATTCAAGGGCACATAGAACCCTCTCCAGGATAGATCGCACAATATTTCACAAAACATGTACTAGCAAATTTAAGAAGGCTGAAATAACACCAAATATCTTTTCCAACCACAGCAGTCTGAAAGTAGAAATTAGGAAGAAAGCTAGAAAATTCACAATGTGTGGTGATTGAACAGCATACTCCTGAACACCAATGGGTCAAAGAGTCAAAAAGGAAATTAAAAAATATCATGAAACAAAAGAAAGCACAATATATCAAAACATATGAGATGTAGCAAAATCAGTTCTAAGATGCAAATTCATAGTGATAAATATGTTTTCTTATGGTCTTTTTATAGTAGGAAACAAAGATCTCAAATAATCTCATTTTACAACCTCAAAGAACTAACACTAGCAGAAAGAAGGAAATAACAAGGATCAGAGCAGAAATAAAAAGAGACCAGACAAACAATAGACGGTATCAACAAAACTCAGAGCTGGTTCTTTGAAAAGGTAAGCAAAGTTGATAAACTTTTATTTAGATTAATTAATAAAAGGAGAGGACCCAAATAAACTCAAAAATGAAAGAGGAGACATTACAATTGGTACCATAGAAGTACAAAGGATGAGAGACTACTATGAAAAATTATATGCCAACAAATTGGATAGCCGAAAAAACTGGTAAGTTCCTAGATACATATGACATATTAAGACCTTATCATGAATAAGGAGAAAATTTAAACAGATTGATAACAAGTAAGGAGATTGAGTCAGTACTCAAAATCCTCTCAACACAGAAAGCCCAGGACTAAATGGTCTTACTGGTGAATTCTATCAAATATTTAAAGAATTAATGTTAATTCTTCTCATACTTGCCTAAAAATCTAAAAGGAGGGAACACTACCAAACTTATTTTCAAAGGCCAGCATCATGCTGATCCCAAAAATACTACAAGAAATGAAAATTACAGACCAATATTTCCATTGAAATACTACTTCATCTATAGGTTCATTCATTTCCTTAAGAGCAGTAATAGTAATAGTTTTTACTATCTAAGAAGCATTTGCAACAAAACAAGAAGTCTTGACACTAGACTTAACTACTACAAGCCTAGAATGATTAAATGGATGTCTTCCACCATATCACACATTTGAAGAACCTACATATGCCAATTTAAAATAGATAAGAAAGAAAGGAATCAAACCCCCCAACTACTGGTTTCAAGCTAACATCATAGCCATTATGTCTTTCTCGATTAACAAGGTATTAGTAAAATATTAAATAATTTTGTTGAAGTCGTAGGTGAAAAGCCTGTATATCTCATCGGCCTAGCCTCTACAACTAGGCTTTTAAGATGCAACAACATCCATTATAGAATAATTATTACATTTTCAAAATCACACATTAATAATCATTTTTTAAAATTAGCTTGCTGGTTCTATATATTATTTCACTTATATTAACAACAAAACTTACACTAGTACAATAGATGCACAAGAAGTAGAGACTATTTGAACAATCTTACTGGCTACTATCTTAATCTTAACTGCCCTTCCATCACTATGAATTCTATGCATAATAGGCAAAATCAGCAATCCATCTCTTACAGTAAAAACTATAGGACACAATTGGTACTAAAGTTTTGAATATACAGATTATGAAGACTCAAATTTTGATGCCTACAAAATCCTAACAATAGAGTTAAAATCAGGAGAGTTGTGACTATTGAAGATAATAAGGTGTGCTGCCTATGGAAATAACTATCCAAAAGTTAATTTCCTCAGAAGATGTACTACATTCAAGACCTAAACCAGGGTATCTAAACCAAACAACCCTATTAACACGACCAGGCTTATATTATGGACAATGCTCAGAAATTTGTGGATCAAATCACAGTTTTATACCAATTGTCAAGTTGGTACCACTAAAACACTTTGAAAAATGATTTCCATCAATGCTATAGATTCATTAAGCTAAGCTAGCACTAGCCGTTTAAATTGGAGATTGGAAGTTAAATTCCCTTTAATAATATGCCACAGCTAGACACATCAACATGATTTATTAATATTTTATCAATGTTTTTATCTTATTTATTATATTTCAACTAAAAATTTCAAAATATAATTACTGTTAAAATCCAGAACCAATATCTACTAAAATACAAAAACGAACACCTCTTGAGCACTAAAATAAATGAAAATTTATTTGCCTTTTCATTACCCCAACAATTATAGGACTCCCTATTGTCATCCTAATTATTATATTCCAGAGCATACTATTTCCAACATCTGACCAATTGGTTAATAATTGTTTAATCTCTCTTCAATAATGGTTGGTCCAACTCACCAAAACAATGACCAGTGAAAATATGAACAATGAACAATGAAATAATAAGCGTTCATAACAGTAAAGGACAAACTTGAACACTGATATCACTTATTCTATTTATTGGGTCAACAAATTTATTAGGATTATTGCCACACTCATTTACATCTGCCATGCAACTATCAATAAATCTCAGTATAGCAATCCCTCTATGAGCAGGAACCATAGTTATAGGCTTCTGCAATAAAACTAAAGCATCATCTGCCCATTTTCTACAAGTGACACCAGTCCCCCTAATCACTATTCTAGTTATTATCGAAACTATTTAGCCTTTTTATTCAACCAATAGCTGTAGCTGTAGGGCTAATGGCCAGCATTACAGCAGGATGCTTGCTAATTCACTTAATTGGAATTAAACTGGCATTGAGAAGCATCAGCACCACCACAGCCCTTTTACATTTTTTTGTCCTAATTTTACTCACCATTCTTGAATTTGCCATGGTCATAATTCAAGCCTAAATATTCACACTATTAGTAAGCCTTTATTTACATGATGATACATAAATGTGTGTGTGTGTGTGTGTGACCCACCAAACCCATGCCTACCATATAGTAAACCCTAGCCCCTGATCACTCAGTCCTTTTAATAACATCTGGTCTAGTTATATTATTCCATTTTAACTCAACAACACCATTTCTACTTGGCTTATTAACAAATAACCTTACAATATATCAATGATGATGAGATATTCAAGAAAGTGCCTTTCAACGTCACTCTACACCAACTGTTCAAAAAGGACTTTGCTGTGGAATTTTTTTTTTTTAATCATCTCAGAGGTCTTATCTCTTGCCGGGTTCTTTTGAGCTTTTTATCATTCAACTCTTGCTCCAGTACCTGAGCTGGGTGGATGCTGACCTACTACAAGCATTTGTCCTCTCAGTCCTTAGAAGTCCTGCTCTTGAATACCTCTGTACTACTAGCCTCTAGAGTATTAATCACCTGAGCCCATCACAGCCTTACAGAAGGAAATTGAAATCACATACTTCAAGCTCTTTTTATCACAATTGCCCTGGGCATTTATTTCACACACTTACAAGCCTCAGAGTACTGCAAAATATCATTTACCATATCAGATGGATTCTATGGCTCAACTTTCTTTGTAGCCGCAGGATTTCATGGATTACATGTAATTATTGGATCAACTTTCCTTGTTGTTTATTTTTTATGTTTATTAAGATTTCCTTTTACATCCAATCATCACTTTGGCTTTCAAGACACCGCATGGTACTGATACTTCATAGATGTAGTATGACGATGCCTCTATGTATCTATCTATTGATGAGGCTTGTGTTCTTTTAGTATTAAATAGCACAACGGACTTCCAATCAGTTAGTTTTAGTATAGCCAAAAAGAATAATAAACCTAATATTGACACTACTCACAAATCTAATTCTAGCCACACTGCTTTAATAACTGCATTTTGGCTCCCCCAATTAAATGTCTACTCAGGAAAAACAAGCCCTTAGGGGGTGCAGATTTGACCCCATGATATCAGCTCATCTTCCCTTCTCCATAAAATTTTTTCTAGTAGCCACTACATTCCTTCTTTTTGATCTAGAAATTGCACTCCTCCTGCCACTTCTCTGAGTATCACAAACAAATAACTTAAATACCATACTTATGACAGCCTTTTTTCTAATATTATTAGTGGCAAGCCTGGCCTATGAATGAACTCAAAAAGGATTAGAGAGAACTGAATATGGTTTTTAGTTTAAAACAAATGATTTTGACTCATTAGATTGTCATTAAATTCATAATTACCACGTGTGTTTAATATATATAAATATTATCATAGCATTCACAGTATCCCTTATAGGCTAATATATCAATCCCATTTAATATCATCCTTACTATGATTAGAAAGAATAATGTTATCTTTATTTAAATGGCAACCCTAGTAATCCTCAACACACATTTCACCCTAGCTAATATAATGCCCATTGTGTTATTAGTATTTGCAGCCTGCAAAGTAGTGCTCAGATTGTCTCTACTAGTAATTAATAGTATCAAACATGTATGGCACTGATTACACACAGAATCTCAATCTACTCCAATGCTAAAAATCATTATTCCTATAATTATACTAATACCCCTAACCTGATTATCAGAAAATAACATAATCTGGACCAACACCACCACTCACAACTTACTAATTAGAATCACATGACTTCTTCTTAATCAGTTCAATGACAATAACCTCAATTTCTCATTAGCTTTTTTCCTCTGACTCCTTGTCAACTCCACTGTTGATTTTAACTACATAATTACTACCCCTTATGCTAATGGCAAGCCAACACCATTTACTAAAAGAATCCCTGCTGCTGCTGCTGCTAAGTCACTTCAGTTGTGTCCGACTCTTAGCGACCCCATGGACTGCAGCCTACCAGGCTCCTCCATCCATGGGATTTTCTAGGTAAGAGTACTGGAGAGGGGTGCCATTGCCTTCTCCAAAAGAATCCCTAACCCCCCCCCCCCCCAAATTGTATATTACTATGTTAGTTATGTGCTTCGCTCATGGCTCAGTCAGTAAAGAGTCTGCCTGCAATGCCGGACACCAGGGTTTGATTCATGGGTCAGGAAGATCTCCTGGAGAAGGAAATGACAACCCATTCCAATATTCTTCCTGGAGAATTCCATGGACAGAGGAGCCTGGTGGGCTGCAGTCCATGTGGTCGCAGAGAGTCAGACACAACTGAGTGACTAACACACATATTAATTATATTACAACTATTTTTAATTATAACATTTGCTGCCATAGAATTAATTCTCTTCTATATCCTATTTGAAGCACACTAATTCCAATCCTCTTTATCATTATTCGATGGGGACCCAAACAGAACACCTTAATGCAGACCTCACCTTATTTTATATACTAACAGGGTCTCCTTCTTTTAGTAACACTATTCAAAATTCAGTAGGATCCTCAAATTTCCTAATACTCCAATACTGAGCTCAACCAATATGCAGCTCAACCAACATCCAGGTCTAGCATGCACAATGGCCTGTAGAGTAAAACTACCATTTTATGGCCTCTACCTTTGATTACCTAAAGCACATGTAGAAGCCCATATTGCAGGTTCCACAGTACTTGCAGCTGTATTGCTAACACTTGGAGGCTATGGTACATGATGGATTAAAATAATGCTAAGCTCACAAACATACTTCATAGGATATCCATTCATTATACTGTCCTTAAGGGGTATAATTCTAACTAGCTTAATTTGCTTATGTCAGGCAGACCTAAGATCACTCATTGCATATTCTTCTGTCAGCCATATGGCACTTGTCATTATAGCTATTCTTATCCAAACATCCTGAAGCTATATAGGAGACACTGCCCTAATAATTGCCCATGGCCTTACATCATCTAATACTATTTTGCCTGAAAAATTCAAATTACATGTGAATCCACAGCTGAACAATAATTCTAGCTTGAGGCCTACCAACTTTTCTTCCACTATAGCAACCTGAAGACTATGCTTGCTGTTCAGTCACTCAGTTGTGTCTGAATCTTTGTGATCCCATGGACTACAGTACGCCTTCTCTGCCCTTCACTGTCTCCCAGAGTTTGCTCAAATTCATGTCCATTGAGTTGGTGATACAATCCAACAATCTCATCCTCTGTCGTCCCCTTCTCCTCCTGCCCTCAATCATTATGAGCATCAGGGTCTTTTCCAGTGTGTCTGTTCTTCACATCAGGTGGCCAAAGTATTGGAGCTTCAACTTCAACATGAATCCTTCCAATGAGTACTCAGGGTTGATTTCCTTTAGGACTGATTTGATCTCCTTACATCCAAGGGACTCTCAAGAGTCTTCTTCAACACCACAGTTCAAAAGCATCAATTCTTTGGTGCTCAGCCTTCTTTATGGTCCAACTCTCACATCCATACATGACTACTGGAAAAACCATAGCTTTGACTATACAGACTTTTGTTGGCAAAGTAACATCTCTGCTTTTTAATATGGTAAATTCATCATAGCTTTCCTTCCAAGGAACAAGTATGTTTCAATTTCATGGCTGCAGTCACCATCTGCAGTGATTTTGGAGCCCAAGAAAATAAGTCTGTCACTCTTTCCATTTTTTTGCCATCTATTTGCCATGAAGTGATGGGACCAGATGCCACAATCTTAGTTTTTTGAATGCTGTGTTTCAAGCCAGCTTTTTCACTCTCTTCTTTCACCCTCATTAAGAGGCTTTTTAGTTCCTCTTCACTTTTCGCCATTAGGGTGGTGTCATCTGCATATCTGAGGTTATTGGTATTTCTCCCAGCAATCTTGATTACAGCTTGAGCTTCATGTAGCCTGGCATTTTGCATGATGTACTCTGTATATAAGTTAAATAAGCAGGGTGACAATATACAGCCATGATGTATTGCTTTCCTGATTTGGAACCAGTCTGTTGTTCCATGTCCAGTTCTAACTGTTGCTTCTTGACATGCATACAAGTTTCTCAGGAGGCAGGTAAGGTGTTCTGGTATTCCCACCTCTTGAAGAATTTTCCACAGTTGATTTTGATCTACAAAGTCACAGGCTTTGGCATAGTTAATGAAACAGAAGTAGATGTTTTTCTGGAATTCCTTTTTTTTCTATGATCCAGTGGATGTTGGCAATATGATCTCTTGTTCCTCTGACTTTGCTAAATCCAGTTTGTACATCTGGAAGTTCTTGGTTCATGTACTGTTGGAGCCTAACTTGAAGGAATTTGAGCATTACCTTGCTAGAATGGGAAATGAGTTCACAATCTGTGGTAGTTTGAACATTCTTTGGCATTGTCCTTCTTTGGGATTGGAATGAAAACTGACCTTTTCCCATCTTGTAAGTACTGCTGAGTTTTCCAAATTTGCTGGCATACTGAGTGCAGCACTTTCACAGCATCATCTTTTAGGATTTGAAATAGCTCAACTGTAATTCCGTCACCTCCACTAGCTTTGGTTGTAGTAATACTTCCTGAATACCACTTGACTGCACACACCAGGATGTCTGGCTCTAGGTGAGTGATTACACCATTGTAATTATCTGGGTCGTGAAGATCTTTTTTGTATAATTCTGTGTATTCTTGCCACCTCTTCATATCTTCTGCTTCCATTATGTCCTTACTGTTTCTGTCCTTTATTGTGCCCATCTTTGCATGAAATATTCCCTTGGTATCTAATTTTCTTGAGATCTCTAGTCTCTCCCGTTCTATTGTTTTCTTCTATTTCTTTGCATTGATCAAGGCTTTTTTTTTTTTTAATCTCTACTTGTTATTCTTTGGAAGTCTGCATTCAGATGGGTATATCTTTCCTTTTCTCTTTTGCCTTCTGAGTCTCTTCTTTTCTCGGCTATTTGTAAGGCCTCCTCAGACAATCATTTTGCCTTTTTGCATTTCTTTTTCTTGGGAATGGTTTTGGTTAGAGCCTCCTATACAGTGTTACGAAACTCTGTCCAAAGTTCTTCAGGTACTCTGTTTATCAGATCTAGTCCCTTTAATCTGTTTGTCACTTCCACTGTATCAAGCTTTACAAATCTAGCCCTACCCCAAACTATTAACTTAATTGGAGAACTATTTGGAGTAATACTACTTTCTCATGATCAAACATTACAATTATTTCAATAGGAGTTAATATAGTAGTCAGTGCCCTATTGTCTTTATATATACTAATTATAACACAGTGAGCAAAACACACACACACACCATATTAACAATATCTTTCCATCTTTTACACAAGAAAATGTCCTCATATCATCACACATTTTACCCCTTCTGCTGCTGCTGCTGCTAAGTCGCTTCAGTGGTGTCCGACTCTGTGCGACCCCACAGACGGCACCCCTTCTACTATCCTTAAACTCAAAAATCATTCTAGGTCTTTTTTACCTTAAATATAGTTTAGAACAAAACACTAGATTGTGAATCTAGTAACAGAAGACTGTACCTTATTTATCGAAAAATTATGTAAGAACTGTTAATTCTGTTCCCATGACTAAGAACGTGTCTTTTTCAAACTTTTAAGGACAGTAGTTATCCATCAGTCTTAGGAACCAAAGAAATCGGTGCAACTCTAAATAAAACTAATAAACTTTTTCTCCTCTTTCACCCTAGCCACCCTACTTACACTAACAATACCTATTATAATAGCAGACACTAACAGCTACAAAACCACATATCCACTGGATGTAAAAACCATTTCGTATGCCTTTATCAGTTTAGTACAACAACAATATTTGTTTATATGTGCCAAAAAATAATGATCTTAAACTGGCACTGAATTACAGTTCAAACTTGCAAACTATCAATCCGTTTCAAAATAGACTATTTCTCAATGATATTTGTACAGTAGTGCTACTTGTCACATGATCAATTATAGAGCTCTCAGTATGATATATGCACTTAGATCCCAATAGTAACGGATTCTTTACATAGTTACTCCTTTTTCTCATCACAGTACTAGTTCTTGTCATCACCAATAACCTCTTCCAATTATTAATCTACTGAGAAGGCGTAAGAATGATATCCTTCCTACTTATTGGGTGAGGATATGGACAGACAGATGCAAACACAGAAGCCCTATAAGCAATCTTATATAACCATGTTGGTGATATTGGTTTTATCATAATAACAGCATGCTTCTTACCCAACTTTAATGCTTGAGACGTCAACAGATCTTTATACTCCAAATAGATAATTCAAACTTACTTCTACTGGGTCTTGTGCTAGCCACAGCCAGAAAATTTGCCCAATTTTGTCTTCACCCCTGACTACCCTCTGCAATAGACAGTCCCACACCCATCTCTTCCCTACTCCACTCAAGCACAAAAGTATTAGCAGACATCATCCTACTCATTCGCTTCTATCCTTCAACAAAAAATAATACATTTATTCAGTTATATTGTGCCTAGGAGCTATCACTACATTATTCACAGCAATATGTGCCCTCACCCAAAATGATATCCAAAAAATCATTGCTTTCTCTACCTCCAGTCAATTAGGCCTAATAATAGTAACAATTGGCATCGACCAACCTTACCTAGCATTCCTCCACATCTATACTCACAACTTTTTCAAACCCGTATTATTTATGTCCTCAAGGACAGCCTTGATTATCTACATCAATCATTTTTGAGAACAACGCCCTCCTAGTTAATTCTATTAAACATCTACTAATTGGAAGTATTTTTGCTGGTTTTATTATCTCGAACAATATTCCCCAAACAACAATCCCCCAAATAACTATACCTTGTCACCTCAAACCAACCGCCCTAGCTGTAATTATACTAAGCTTTATCCTGGCACTCAAAATTAGTAACGTGGTACAGAACTTGAAGTTCAACTGTTCATCAAGCATTCAAGTTCTCCAACCTCCTAAGGTATTTCCCACTATTATGCACTACCTATAGTGAGTGAAGTCACTCAGTCATGTCCGACTCTTTGCGACCCCGTGGACTGTAGCCCACCAGACTCCTCCGTCCATGGGATTCTCCAGGCAACCACCTAACCCCTTATTTAAACTTAACAACAAGCCAAAAATCAGCTTCTTCTCTCTTAGACTTAATCTGGTTAGAGAACATTTACCAAAAACCACCTCCCTTATTCAGATAAAAACATACATTAGTATCAGACTAAAAAGGATTAATCAATCAATTAATTCTTTCTTTCCTCATTACTTTGCTCATTGCATAATCTTATTTAATTTCCACAAGTAACTTCCATAATAACCACAACACTGATCAATAACGATCAACCAGTCATAATCACTAATCAAGTACCATAGCTATTCAACGCTGCAATCCCCTTGGCCTCCTCACTAAAAAACCCAGAATCTCCTGTATCATAAATTACTCAGTCTCCTAGACCATTAAATTTAAATACAACCTCTACTTCTCATCCTTCAATGTATAGAAAAGCCATTGAAAATTCCATAATTAAGCCAGAAAGAAATATTCCTAAGACAGTCTTCTTAGAAACCCAAACCTCAGGATATTGCTCAGTAGCCATAGTCATTGTATAACCAAATACCACTAACATCCCACCTAAATAAATCAGGAATACCATTAATCATAAAAAAGACTCACAAAAATTCAATACAATACCACAACCAACACCACCACTTACAGTTAACCCAAGCCCTCCATAAACAGGTGAAGGTTTTGAAGAAAACCCCACAAAACCAATCACAAAAATAGTACTTAAACTAAATATAATGTATGTTATCATTATTCTTTCATGGAATTTAACCATGACTAATGATATGAAAATCATCATTGTTATTCAACTACAAGAACTGTAATGACCAATATTTGAAAATCACACCCATTAATAAAAATTTTTAACCACACATTCATTGATGTTCCAGCTCCATCAAACATCTCATCATGATGAAATTTTGGTTCTTTACTAGGCATTTACTTAATCTTACAAATCTTTTCAAAATTTTATTTTATTTTTAATTGAAGGATAATTGCTTTATGGTATTATGTTGGTTTCTGCCAAAGATCAACATGAATCAGCCATAGGTATACCTATGTCCCTTCCATCTTGAATCTCCCTCCCAATCTTACAAATCTTAATGGGCCTATTTTTAGCAATATATCACACATCAGACACAATAAGAGCCTTATCATGAGTCACACACATCTGCTGAGACGTGAATTATGTATGAATTATCTGATCTGTGCTGTGTGCTTAGTCTCTCAGTCATGTCTGACTCTTTGCAACCCCATGGACTGTAGACTGCCAGGGTCCTCTGTCCATAGGGATCCCCCAGACAAGAATACTGGAGTGGGTTGCCATGCCCTTCTCCAGGGGATCTTCCCAACCCAGGGATCAAATCCAGGTCTCCTGCATTGCAGGCAGATTCTTTACCATCTGAGCCACCATGAAAGCCCAAATTATCCAATACATATATAGAGAAGGAAGTGGCAACCCACTCCAGTACTCTTGCCTGGAAAATCCCATGGATGGGGGAGCCTGGTAGGCTGCAGTCCATGAGGTCACTAAGAGTCAGACACGACTGAGCGACTTCACTTTCACTTTTCACTTTCATACGTTGGAGAAGGAAATGGCAACCCACTCCAGTGTTCTTGCCTAATGAATCCCAGGGCAGGGGGAGCCTGGTGGGCTGCCGTCTATGGGGTTGCACAGAGTCGGACACGACTGAAGCGACTTAGCAGCAGCAGCAGCATTCCACTTTAAGATGATACCCTTTCAATCCTTTTTTTAAAAAAATTTTTATTTATTTTTTTAAAAATATAAATTTATTTATTTTAATTGGAGGCTAATTACTTTACAATATTGTATTGGTTTGCCATACATCAACATGAATCCACCACGAGTATACACGTGTTCCCCATCCTGAACCCCCCTCTCACATCCTTCCCCATACCATCCCTCTGGGTCATCCCAGTGCACCAGCCCCAAGCATCCTGTATCATGCATTGAACCTAGACTGGTAATTCATTTCATATATGATATTATATATGTTTCAATGCCATTCTCCCAAATCATTCCACCCTCTCCCTCTCCCTCTGAGTCCAAAAGACTGTTCTATACATCTGTGTCTCTTTTGCTATCTTGCATACAGGGTTATCATTACCATCTTTCTAAATTCTATATATATGTGTTAGTATACTGTATTGGTGTTTTTCTTTCTGGCTTACTTCACTCTGTATAATCGGCTCCAGTTTCATCCACTCATTAGAACTGATTCAAATGTATTCTTTTTAATGGCTGAGTAATACTCCATTGTGTATATGTACCACAGCTTTCTTATCCATTCATCTGCTGATGGACCTCTAGGTTGCTTCCATGTCCTGGCTATTATAAACAACGCTGCGATGAACATTGGTGTACATGTGTCTCTTTCAATTCTGGTTTCCTCGGTGTGTATGCCCAGTAGTGGGATTTCTGGGTCATAAGGCAGTTCTATTTCCAGTTTTTTAAGGAATTTTCTCCCTAGTGGCTGTACTAGTTTGCATTCCCACCAACAGTGTAAGAGGGTTCCCTTTTCTCCACACCCTCTCCAGCATTTATTGCTTGTAGACTTTTGGATCCTATTTTGATATGGTAGAGTAGAAGGACGTTCACTCATCTTCTTCTGCAAGAATACCAAACTTGCAACTATCTGCTGAACAACCATTGACAGGAAGATGTTGGAACCCACCAAAAAAAGAGATAGCCCACTTTGAAGGATAAAGGAGAAGCCACAACGAGATGGTAGGAGGGGTGCAGTCATATTAAAGTCAAATGCAATACCCACCAGAGACTCTTGGAGGGCACAGAAAAAAGCCTTGTGCACACTAGGACCTAAGGGAAAGGAGCATTCTCCCCCAACAAGAGACTGAGCCAGAAATGCCTGTAGTGTTTAAGGGCCTCCTGTGAAGGCACAGGTCAGCAGCAGCCTGACATGGGGACAGGGGCACTGGCAGCAACCATCCTGAGAGGTATGGTGTGTTGGGATAAGTCTTCTTGGAGGAGGTCACCATTAGCACTACCATTGATCTTGGAGTCATACCACAGAGCTGCTGGGTGGGTGACCAACAAACCGGAGAAGAATTATACCAAAGCACTATTGTGAAGGTTCTAGACCCCATTTTAGACTTCCCAACTTGGGGATCTGGTAAAGGGACTGGGAATCTCCAGGTTAGAAGGTCAGCATATTTGATTACATAACTTCCAAAGAGCTGGGGGCAACAGAGACTCTTGAAAGGCACAAACAAAACTTTGTGGACTCCAGGATCCAAGAAAAAGGAGAAGCGACCCCACAAGAGACTGAGCCAGACCTACCTCTGAGTGTTTGGGAGTCTTCTGCAGAGGTGTGGGTCGACAATGGCCTGCTCTAGGATCAGAGGCACTGGTAGCAGCAGGCCTGGGAGGTGTGGCATGTTGGCATAAGTCCTCTTGGGGAGGTGCCATTAGCACTACCATAGAGACTGCAGACTCAAGGAATGGGCCACCTCAGGCCAAACTACAGGGAAGGAGCAGAGCCCTACCTGTCAGCAAAAAATTGGATTAAAGTTTACTAAGCATGGCCTCACCCACCAGAGTAAGACCCAGTTTTCCCTACAGCCAATCCCTTCAGGAAGCTTCCACAAGCCTCTTATCCTCATCCATCAGAGGGCAGACAGAATGAAAATCACAGTCATAGAAACTAACCAAAATGATCACATGGATCACAGCCTTGTGTAACTCAGTGCAACTGTGAGCCATGCTGTTCAGGGCCATCCAAAATGGAGGCATCAAGGTAGAGAGTTCTGATAAGACGTGGTCGACTGGAGAAGGGAATGGCAAACTACTTCAGTATTCTTGACTTGAGAAACCCATGAACAGTATGAAAAGGCAAATAGATATGACACTGGAAGATGAGCCTCCCCACCAGGTGGGCAGGTGTTCAATATGGTACTGGGGAAGAGTGGAGAAAAAGCTCCAGAAAGAATGATGAGGCTGAGTCAAAGCAGAAATGATACCCAGCTGTGGATGAGTCTAGTGGTGCAAGTAAAGTCTGATGCTGTAAAGAACAATATTGCATAGGAACCTGGAATATTAGGTCCCTGTATCAAGGTAAATTGGATGTGGTCAACCATGAGATGACAAGAGTGAACATCGACATTTTTGAAATCAACTGAACCAAGATGGACAGGATTCAGTGAATTTAATTCAGATGACCATTATATCTACTATTGTGGGCAAGAATCCCTTAGAAGAAATGGAGTCGCCCTCATTGTCGAAAAGCAATAGAATGGGAGACTAGAGATTTCTTAAGAAAATTAGAGATACCAAGGAAACATATCATTCTAAGATGGGCACATAAAGGTCAGAAATGGTAAGAACCTAACAGAAGCAGAAGGGATTAAGAAGAGGTGGCAAGAATACACAGAAGAACTGTACCAAAAAGGTCTTAATGACCCAGGTAACTATGATGATGAGGTCACTCACCTAGAGCCAGACATACTGGAGTGTGAAGTCAAGTGGGCCTTAGGAAACATTACTACAAACAAAGCTAATGGAGGTGATGGAATTCCAGATGAGCTATTTCAAATCCTAAAAGATGATGCTGTGAAAGTGCTGACCTCAATATGCCAGCAAATTTGGAAAACTCAGCAGTGGCCACAGGACTGGAAAGGGTCAGTTTTCATTCCAATCCCAAAGAAAGGCAATGCCAAAGAATGGTCAAACTATGGTACAGTTGTGCTCATTTCACATGCTAGCAATGTAATGTGCAAAATTCTTCAAGCTAGGCTTCAACAGTACCTGAACTGAGAACTTCCAGATGTATAAGTTGGATTTAGAAAAGGAAGAGGAACCAGAGATCAAATTGCCACCATCAGATGGAAAATAGAAAAAGCAAGGGAATTTAATAAAAACTGAAATAAAGAAGTAGTCAGTTCTGCTTCATTGACTACGCTAAAGTCTTTGACTATGTTTCCAACAAACTGTGGGAAATTCTTAAAGAGATGGAGTACCAGTCCATCTTACCTGCCTCCTGAGAAACCTGTATGCAGGTCAAGAAGCAACAGTTAGAGCCAGATGTGGAACAATACACTGGTTCCAGATTGGGAAAAGAGTATGGCAAGGCTGTATATTGACACTCTGTTTATTTAATTTCTATGCAGAGTACATCATGTGAAATGCTAGGCTGGATGAATCCCAAGCTGGAATCAAGAAGTTTAGGAGAAATATCAACAACCTCAGATAGGTAGATGATACCACTCTAATGGCAGAAAGTGAAGAGAAACTAAAGATCCTTTTGATGAGGGTGAAAGAGGAGAGTAAAAAGCTGGCTTAAAAATCAACATTCAAAAAAACTGAGATGATGGCATCTGGTCCCATCACTTCATGGCAAATAGATGGGGGAAAAGCTAGAAGCAGTGACACGTTTTCTTTTCTTGGACTCTAAAATCACTGTGGGCGGTGACTACAACCATGAAATTAAAAGACGCTTGCTCCTTGGAGGGAAAGCTGTGACAACCCTAGACAGTGTATTAAAAAGCACAGACATCACTTTGCTGACATTCATATAGTCAAAGTTACAGTTTTTCCAGTTGTCATATATAGATGTGAGAGTTGGGCCATAAAGAAGGCTGAGAACTGAAGAACTGATACTTTCAAATTGTGCTAGAGAAGACTTTTGAGAGTCTCTTGTACTGCAAGGAGGTCAAACCAGTCAGTTCTAAAGGAAATCAATCCTGAATTCCTGATTTGGAAGGACTGATACTGAAGCTGAAGCTCAAATATTTGGCCACCTGGTGCAAAGGGCTGGCTCATTGGAAAAGACCCTGATGCTGGAAGATGGAAGGCAGGAGGAGAAGGATGAGAGGATGAGATAGGATGACAGAGGATGAGATGGTTGGATGGCATGATCAACTCAATGGAAGTGAATTTGAGCAAACTTGGAGTGATGGTGAATTATAGAAAAGCCTGCTGTGCTGCAGTCCTTGGAGTCGCAAAGAGTTGGACATGACTGAGCAACTGAACAAAAACAAAACAAGCACTGCATTTCTAGGAGCACATCACATATGCTTATTATATACAGCTTTTCCTGACATATTTTTATGTAGTTCAGAGAGGGACAACTGAGACTCCACTAGAGAACATGGCTCATATACATCCATATTATACGTTTGAGTCCCAATTTAGTAACCCCAGCAGCTACAGATAACCACAAGTAAAACAAAATTAAAAAAAAAAATACAGTAGCAGCCAAATTTCCTAATTGTATCTGTTTTCTGTAGCTGTGAAAGAAGTTACCACAAACTCAGCTGCTTAAGAACAATAACACAGATCTATTATTTCACAATTCGTTGGTCAGGAGCAGTCTGGCACATTTTAGCCAGATGCTCACAAGGGCCTCATAAGGGCTGGACTCAAGGTGTCAGTCAGCTGCATTTTCATGTAGAAGCTGACTCGGGAAGACATCTGCTTCCAACACCATTCAGATTGCTGGCAGAACTTAGTTCTTTGAAGTTGTAGGACACAAGACTCAGTTTTATTGCTAGCTATTGACTGGGGACCTCTCCTAGTTCCTAGGTGCTGTTCTCATGTCCCTGCCACATGGCTCCCTCCACACATTGAGATGCCACACGACTTTCTTACCCTTCTAACCCCCTTCTTCAGGAAGAACCCAACCTTTTTAAAAGCTCATCTGATTAGGTCAAACCTACCAAAGATAATCTCCCTGTTAAAGAACTCAAACTGATTTGGGATTTGATTATATCTGCCAAATCTCTTTCATCTTTTAAAATATAAAGTAGCCAGATTGTAGCTGTTTCAGTCATAGCCACTGTCTCACTGACTATCAAGAAAAGGGGATGAGTCTGTGTTAGTTGCTCAGTCAAGTCTGACTCTTTGTAACCCCATAGACTGGGGCCCACAAGGCTCCTCTGCCCATGGAATTCTGCAGGCAAGAATAGTGGAGTGTGTTGCCATTTCCTACTCCCAGATCAGGTATCAAACCCACATCCCCTCTTCTCCATCTTTTGCATTGGCAGGCTGATTCTTTACCACCGAGCCAACAGGGAAGCAGATGATACAGAACATATACAGCTGGGGGAAGATATCTTGGGATTACAACATTCTTCCTGCTAGATCAATTTAACCCTTTGTTGCTCCAAGACCCCTTGTCACTTGAGCACTTCAGTGTTAAGAAATAAAATGTCTAGCATATGACCACAAAGTTCTGAATGTAATATTTGGCAAAACTCAAAGGAAAAAGTTTAAGCTACATGATGAAGGGATTAGACAACAGAGCAAAGGCATTAGAAAATGAAATGTCTGCAGATCTTGTTCTTTTTCAAGAAATCCTTGGTCTTTCAGATTATCTGGCCCCAAACCCTTGACCAGCCACTAACCCCTCGCTCTGCAATCCATGACTTTCTTGTTTGGCTCACTTTGCCTTTCTTGTTTATTTTTCCCAAATTGTGTAACCCTGTCAATGAACTGGATTTTTGTTTGTTTGATTGTTTAGTCACTAAATAATGTCTGGCTCTTTTGCAACCCTGTGAGCTATAGCCCAGTCTCCTCTGTACCTTGGATTTTCCAGGCAAGAATACTGGAGTGGGTTGCCATTTTCTTCTCTAGGGGATCTTACCAACTCAGGAATCGAACCCACATTTCCTGCACTGGCAGGTATATTCTTTACCTCTGAGCCAGGTAATTTTCATGCAATTGTCAATTTAGACTGAAATACAATTATTTCAAACTAATTTTTCAAACAATCTTAATATAGATATGCTTCACTTGTTATTTTTAAATTTTTATTTAATTTTTGTCTATGCTGGGTCTTCATTGCTGTGCATGGGCTTTCTTTAATTGTGGCAGCTGGGGTCCACTCTCTAGTTGCAATGCATGGGCTCTAGATGCTCAGGCTTCAATAGCTGCAGCACGTGGGCCTAGTAGTTGTGGTTCCTGGACTCCAGAGCACAGGCTCTATAGTTGTGGCACACAGGCTTAGTTGTTCCCAGGTATGTGGGATCTTCCCTCATCATGGATGGAATCCATGTCTCCTGCATTGGCTGGTGGATTTTTTTATCTGTGAGCCACCAGGGAAGCCCCCATATTGTGTTATTTTTAATTGTTTAGTATCTTTTAAAACCCTGAAGTCTTCAAGATCCTTCATAGCATCTACTTCATAGATTTTATAATTACTGCAAAATTTTTTTTATCAGTTGAAGTTTAGCGTCTTCATGTAATTTCTGATCTATGGTTTATCTGTAAATTTCCTTTTTTTTTTTTTTCCTGTATAAGTTCTTTAGGGTCTTCTAGGTCCTCTACTACTAAGACAAAAAAAGTGTCATTTCTTTCCTTGATGTTCTTAATCGATCTCATGTGTTTTTCCCTTTTCAGAAATATTTGCTTCCAGATTTAGTTCAGTGTTCCTTTCTTTTCTTTCATTCTCATCATTCTGGCTATCTCTAATGAGATTATGCCTCATCCCCATCACCCAATCCCTACTGAAAGCTCTTCTTCCTACCTTTGCATCAGATGCTTCATGGAAGATGCATGTGCTTTCCAGGTGTCATCTCCATCCAAGCATGTGTGAAGGTGACAGGGAGTGAGTGACCAGTATTAAGTCACTGAATTTGCTTTTGTTGACCTGACCTAAACTGTACAGATCTAAGTTTTAAAATTTGTAGAAAAGATTTAAACACAAAAATAGCTACTCCACTGGCTGCAAAAACCACTACTGATTCCAGAATAGTCATTTTCCTCTTTGGAAACTTGTATCTGTCAGAATTCTTCTAGATGTAAATGACAGAAAATCCATTCCAACCTGGATCAGGCAAATAGGAATATTTTCATCTCACTTAGCTTGAATAGCCCAGAGGACACCAATGGGAGCTGGATTCACCCCTCTTTTGGCTCACTTAATCACCATACTGCCTCCATTCTCAGACAGGCAATTCTCTCATCAAAGATGGCTGTAAGACAGTCCTTCCCAGTGAAAAAACAAAAGACCAGAATTTCTCCTGGGACAATACAATTTTGGAGAGTGACTAATGGCTTTGCTATATACAAGCAAAATAAAAGATACTTAAATGTCCCTGTAAATACTTTGGAGTTTAAGGTAACTTCTGAGTTACTTTACCTGGTAAATACTCAATAGAAATGCTAACTGATAAAGAAGCACATGAATATTGATGTCCCAGTATTAATTGCTCAAAAAATTGTTTTTTTTTTTTTTTTTTTTCTGGTGTAAAAGAAAGGAAGGTGAATGAGAAGAAGAGAAGAAAGCGTATTATTTTGGTAACCTCACTTTGGATTTTATCTACAGCAATGAATAGATGTATAACCTGAGCAAATTACTTGATTTTTAAGCCTCAGTTTCTCTCCACCTTGGAGACTGTACTTATAGACTGCTTTTCTCCCAGTATCATGCTGATGAAATGCAAAAATGCTGTGAGTTAAGCTCTTTACATAGTACTTGCACATAGAAAGCTCTTATCAGTTAGCATTATTAGCAATGAACTTGAAGCATACTAATAGACTCTCAGATGCTAGTTATTCATTTTCACTCTGTTCATTCTCTCCTTTAGCTGTAGTATTTAGCTTTACTCTGTTAATTTATTCCATTCAAGGACTGACCCAACTTTTGTGGGGCTTAAAGCTTATACAACTTTGAAGGCCTTTTAAGAGGAAAGCATATGACATTGTGAATAAATATTAGAGACATATTAATTTGAAAATTATATTTAAATTTTAAAAATTATAATAAACTACAAATACATAAATGATGGACAAATCTTAGAAATATCACAAATCCAGAAAATTAATTATAATTTTAATAAATTAACTCCTGACATACTTCTAAACTACTTTTTTGTTTTTTTGGTTGTATATTCTTTGGTTGCTATATCCTATCACAGCAGTTGCATAATGTTTTCAAAGGAGAGAATAAAAAACTAATCCAGTCTTTCCTTAGGATGGTCAGTCAAGTTTATTTTTAAAGTATTGATGGTTTAGTGACATTTCTTTCAGCTTTAGAGCTCATGACTGATAATGCTACCCATGGAACCCCAGCTCCAATTTCACTGAGATGGCACTACTTAACGGGGCAGGTCCTCAGATGATTGGAGCATTTGATCTCAATCTGGATGTCATTGGCACCTTCAGTTTATAGGTTCTCCAAGTCCTAGCTACTGCTGTTTCCTGTTGCACCTCTTCCACTAATCTTGTTGTGGGCAGGGGAGGATGTGGTGTACCTTCATGATCTCATAAAGTCTATCAAGAAGCCTCAAGTGAGGATCAGGACAGAATTTCATTCATGTCCTTTTCCTTGGCATCAGAGAGCCTAAATAACTCTTTGAGGTCCTTCTGGGACAGGATTATCACTGGGGCCTGGAAGATGCTGAGGTAGATCTGGTAACTTGTAAACCTCACCTATGGATCTAAGACTACCAATAGGGCAGAGAGGATGACTCCCCAATTTGGGGTAGTTATGCTTCCCTGTGTAGGATTTAACTAGCAAATATTGGATATTTCAAACAAACCCAAATGAACTTTTTGGCCAACCCAATAAAAATATAGAATGCCTGCAATATTTGGGACAAATCAAAAAATTATTCACTATTTATCTGAAGTTCAAACTTAACTGGACATCCTGTATTTATTTGGCAACACTAACATTGGGGCCCAAAGGGGCAGCCTTGGAAAGAGTCTATGAAGATAAGATGCTTGAAAACCGAAGTTTTACCAGCCCCATTTTAAATCTGCTGTCTGATTCTAATGTAAAGCTTAACATTTGTTCCTGTTAAATGAGATGTTGAATCCAAAGTACCCAATTTGAATAGATGCTCAAAAGGAGTTATTTTTTTATTTTCCCCTTTCAAATTCATTTTGTTCAATTTGGCTCATTATTCCAACCTGTTGACTGTTTAACATCTTAATTCTATAATACATTACAGTAACTATCCTGCTAGTTTTGTCTAATCCTTAAATTATGGTTAGTCAGCCTCTTTAACATTACAACACAGGCAAATTATGTTCATTGTTGAGACTGTAAGAACTGTCATTCTGGGTCTTACAGATTTTGTAAAATAGCAGGCCCAGTAAGGGCTAGATTCCAAAACTACAGAAATTATATTTATTCTTTGATTATGGGAATCATTTCACAATGTATACATATATTAAACTATCACATTGTACCCTTTAAATATGTTACAATTTTGTCAATTATACCCCAATAAAGCTAAAAAATAAACACAATAAAGTTCAACACTTAAAAGCAAAAATCTATGTATCTCATTTATGTAAGATACAGTTAAGAATTATGTTTAGTACTGGTTGTGGTTATCAGCTTTTTTCCTCTCTTATGGCCTGTTTCAGGACATAAGAGAAATAAGTGTGAGATGTAATAAACCACCTGAGGAGAAAAAATAATTTTTATATTAGAAGTCACATAGCTATTTGTATAAAATGTCATTGCTTACAAAAATGAGAATTAAAATAACTGTACCCTTTTTTCATTCTTTTCTCTTTTCTGTTTTATAATTTTAATTTTTTAAAGCCTATTATATTTTTCTACATTTATTCCTTTGTTTGCCTTTCCTACTGTTCTTTTCCCCTTGCAGTTAATCTTTATATAAATCTTCTTCATCTACCTCTATTTAATTTTGCATATCTATTCTTTCTTCTTTCCTTTTGTTAGTTTGTTTTCACTGCTTTATTCCCAACTTGGTGCCTTGCTTTAGTTTTGTTTTCCAATTTGTGCTTAAGTTAGTTTTGTTCTTAACTGGTAAATATATAATTTTTTATTTCCTTTGTTTGCCAGATAAATCTACTATATTTTTGTTGGACTGTTTTCACTTTGCTCATGGATATATATGTATATGTGTATATTCCATTATTTTAATTATTATTTGCCTAATTTAGTAATTGCCATTTGTCTGGGATTCATCTTTGGTTTCTCATTTTTGGATATTTGTTTTAATCTCAATGCCATAACAAACCACTTGTGGAATCTTCGGTCCTGAGCCTTTGGAGTGGGAGCACTGAATCCAAGACTCTAGACTACCAGAGAACTAACCCTAGGGAGTATCAGATAGTGAGACCTCATACAAAAGAAACCACTTGAATACAAGACCTGGCATTACCCAACTATCAGTAACACCCTGTGTAGGATGTCCCAACCAGTAACGCTGAAGAAACTGAAGTTGAATGGTTTTATGAAGACCTACAAGATCTTTTAGAACTAACACCCCAAAAAGATGTCCTTTTCATTATAGGGGACTGGAATGCAAAAGTAGGAAGTCAAGAAACACCTGGAGTAACAGGAAAATTTGGCCTTGGAATACAGAATGAAGCAGGGCAAAGACTAATAGAGTTTTGCCAAGAAAATGCACTGGTCATAGCAAACACCCTCTTCCAACAACACAAGCGAAGACTCCACACATGGACATCACCAGATGGTCAACACCGAAATCAGATTGATTCTATTCTTTGCAGCCAAAGATGGAGAAGCTCTATACAGTCAACAAAAACAAGACCAGGAGCTGACTGTGGCTCAGATCATGAACACATTATTACCAAAGTCAGACTGAAATTGAAGAAAACAGGGAAAACCGCTAGACCATTCAGGTATGACCTCAATCAAATCCCTTATGATTATACAGTGGAAGTCAGGAATAGATTTAAGAGCCTAGATCTGATAGATAGAGTGCCTGATGAACTATGGAATGAGGTTTGTGACATTGTACAGGAGACAGGGATCAAGACCATCCCCATGGAAAAGAAATGCAAAAAAGCAAAATGGCTGTCTGGGGAGGCCTTACAAATAGCTGTGAAAAGAAGAGAGGCAAAAAGCAAAGGAGAAAAGGAAAGATATAAGCATCTGAATGCAGAGTTCCAAAGAATAGCAAGAAGAGATAAGAAAGCCTTCTTCAGTGATCAATGCAAAGAAATAGAGGAAAACAACAGAATGGGAAAGACTAGCGATCTCTTCAAGAAAATTAGAGATACCAAGGGAAGATTTCATGCAAAGATGGGCTCGATAAAGGACAGAAATGGTCTGGACCTAATAGAAGCAGAAGATATTAAGAAGAGATGGAAAGAATACATGGAAGAACTGTACAAAAGAGATCTTCACGACCCAGATAATCATGATGATGTGATCACTAATCTAGAGCCAGACATCTTGGAATGTGAAGTCAAGTGGGCCTTAGAAAGAATCACTACTAACAAAGCTAGTGGAGGTGATGGAATTCCAGTTGAGTTGTTTCAAATCCTGAAAGATGATGCTGTGAAAGTGCTGCACTCAACATGCCAGGAAATTTGGAAAACTCAGCAGTGGCCACAGGACTGGGAAAGGTCAGTTTTCATTCCAATCCCAAAGAAAGGCAATGCCAAAGAATGCTCAAACTACCGCACAATTGCACTCATCTCACATGCTAGTAAAGTCATGCTCAAAATTCTCCAAGCCACGCTTCAGCAATATGTGAACCATGAACTTCCTGATGTTCAAGCTGGTTTTAGAAAAGGGAGAGGAACCAGAGATCAAATTGCCAACATCCGCTGGATCATGGAAAAAGCAAGAGAGTTCCAGAAACACATCTATTTCTGTTTTATTGATTATGCCAAAGCCTTTGACTGTGTGGATCACAATAAACTGTAGAAAATTCTGAAAGAGATGGGAATATCAGACCACCTAACTTGCCTCTTGAGAAATCTGTATGCAGGTCAGGAAGCAACAGTTAGAACTGGACATGGAACAACAGACTGGTTCCAAATAGGAAAAGGAGTACATCAAGGCTGTATATTGTCACCCTGCTTATTTAACTTCTATGCAGAGTACATCATGAGAAACGCCGGACTGGAAGAAACACAAGCTGGAATCAAGATTGCCGGGAGAAATATCAATAACCTCAGATATGCAGTGAAAAAGTTGGCTTAAAGCTCAACATTCAGAAAACTAAGATCATGGCATCTGGTCCCATCACTTCATGGGAAATAGATTGGGAAAACAGTAGAACCAGTGTCAGACTTTAGTTTTTGGGGCTTCAAAATCACTGCAGATGGTGATTGCAGCCATGAAATTAAAAGACGCTTACTCCTTGGAAGAAAAGTTATGACCAACCTAGACAGTATATTCAAAAGCAGAGACATTACTTTGCCAACTAAGGTCCGTCTATTCAAGGCTATGGTTTTTCCTGTTGTCATGTATGGCTGTGAGAGTTGGACTGTGAAGAAGGCTGAGTGCTGAAGAATCGCTGCATTTGAACTGTGGTGTTGGAGAAGACTCTTGAGAGTCCCTTGGACTGCAAGGAGATCCAACCAGTCCATTCTGAAGATCATCCTGGGATTACTTTGGAAGGAATGATGCTAAAGCTGAAACTCCAGTACTTTGGACACCTCATGCGAAGAGTTGATTCCTTTGCAAAGACTCTGCTGCTGAGAGGGATTGGGGGCAGGAGGAGAAGTGGACGACCCAGGATGAGATGGCTGGATGGCATCACGGACTCGATAGATGTGAGTCTGAGTGATAGATGGGAGATGGTGATGGACAGGGAGGCCTGGCGTGCAGCGATTCATGGGGTCACAAAGAGTCGGACATGACTGAGCGACTGAACTGAACTGAGGATGCTTCATCTAAACAAGAAACAAAACAAAAACACAAACCCAATCATCAGCAGACAGGATTACCACATCATCGATCAGAGGAAAAAGAAGCAAGCAAACAAACAAAAACTCAGCACAAATCTCACCCTATATGAAGCTCACACAAACCACTGGACCAACTTTAGGAGGGCAGAAACCAAAAGGAAGACAGAATTCATCTTTATTCAAGCAAAGAATTCAACTTTCTTGGAAGCCTGGGAAAAGGAAACCTCAAACACAATAACTTAAAAAAAAAAGAAAAGGCAGAGAAATACTGCACAAATGAAGGAAAAAACTAGAAACACAGAAGTACAAATAAATGAAGAGGAATTCGGAAAATTACCTGATAAAGAATTCAGAATAATGATAGTAAAGATGATCAAAAACCTTGAAAACAAAATGGAGAAAATGTAAGAATCAATTAACAAAGACCTAGAAGAATTAAAGAATAAACATACAGAGACAAACAACACAATTACTGAAATTAAAAATACTCTAGAAGGAACCAATAGCAGAATATCTGAAGCAGAAGAATGAATCAATGAGCTGGAAGATAAAATGGTGGAAATAACTTCTGAAGAACAGAATAAAATAAAGAATGAACAGAGCTGAGGATAGTCTCAGAGACCTCTGGGCCCATATCAAATGCACCAACATTCGAATTATAGGTGTCCCAGAAGAAGAAGAGAAAAAGAAAGGGTATGAGAAAAATTTTGAAGAGATTATAGTTGAAAATTTCCTCACTATGAAAAAACAAATAGTCAATCAAGTCCAAGAGGCACAAAGGGTCCCATTCAGGATAAACCCAAGGAGAAACAGGCCAAGACACATACTAATCAAAATAACAAAGACTAAACACAAAGAAAGAATATTAAAAGCAGCAAGGGAGAAGCAACAGGTAACATACAAGGAAAACCCCATATGCTTAACAGTTGATCTTTTGGCAGAAACTCTGCAGGACAGAAGGGAATGGCAGGATATATTTAAAGTACTGAAAGGGAAAAATCTACAACCAAGATTACTGTACCTAGCAAGGATCTCTTTCAAAGTTGATGGAGAAATGAAAAGCTCTTCAGACAAGCAAAAGTTAAGATAATTCAGTACCATCAAACCAGCTTTACAACAAATGTTAAAGGGACTTATATAGTCAAGAAATACCAAAGAAGAAAAAAGATCTACAAAATCAACCCCAAACAATTAAGAATATGGCAATAGGAACACATATATCAATAATTACTTTATTTATTTTTATTTATTTTTTTCAAATTTTATTATTTATTTATTTTTTTTAAATTTTACTTTACAATTCTGTATTGGTTTTGCCATACACTGACATGAATCCACCACGGGTGTACATACGTTCCCAAACATGAACCCCCCTCCCACTGCCCTCCCCACAACATCTCTCTGGGTCATCCCCGTGTACCAGCCGCAAGCATGCTGTATCCTGCATTGGACATAGACTGGAGATTCGATTCTTACATGATATTACACATGTTTCAATGCCATTCTCCCAAATCATCTCACCTTCTCCCTCTCCCTCTGAGTCCAAAAGTCCGCTATACACATCTGTGTCTTTTTTGCTGTCCTGCATACAGGGTCATCATTGCCATCTTCCTAAATTCCATATATATGTGTTAGTATACTGTATTGGTGTTTTTCTTTCTGGCTTACTTCACTCTGTATAATCGGCTCCAGTTTCATCCATCTCATCAGAACTGATTCAAATGTATTCTTTTTAACAGCTGAGTAATACTCCATTGTGTATATGTACCACAGCTTTCTTATCCATTCATCTGCTGATGGACATCTAGGTTGTTTCGATGTCCTGGCTATTATAAACAGTGCTGCGATGAACATTGGGGTACACGTGTCTCTCTCACTTCTGGTTTCCTCAGTGTTTATGCCCAGCAGTGGGATTGCTGGGTCATAAGGCAGTTCTATTTGCAATTTTTTAAGGAATCTCCACACTGTTCTCCATAGTGGCTGTACTAGTTTGCATTCCCACCAACAGATACTTAGGAATCTATCTACCTAAAGAAACTAAAGACCTATATATAGAAAACTATAAAACACTGATGAAAGAAATCAAAGAGGACACTAATAGATGGAGAAATATACCATGTTCATGGATCAGAAGAATCAATATAGTGAAAATGAGTATACTACCGAAAGCAATTTACAAATTCAATGCAATCCCTATCAAGCTACCAGTGATATTTTTCACAGAACTAGAACAAATAATTTCAAGATTTGTATGGAAATACAAAAAACCTTGAATAGCCAAAGCAATCTTGAGAAAGAAGAATGGAACTGGAGGAATCACCTTGCCTGACTTCATGCTCTACTACAAAGTCACAGTCATCAAGACAGTATGGTATTGGCACAAAGACAGAAATATAGATCAATGGAACAAAATAGAAAGCCCAGAGATAAATCCACACACATATGGACACCTTATCTTTGACAAAGGAGGCAAGAATATACAATAGAGTAAAGACAATCTCTTTAACAAGTGGTGCTGGGAAAACTGGTCAACCACTTGTAAAAGAATGAAACTAGATCACTTTCTAACACCGCACACAAAGATAAACTCAAAATGGATTAAAGATCTAAATGTAAGACCAGAAACTATAAAACTCCTAGAGGAGAACATAGGCAAAACACTCTCCGACATAAACCACAGCAGGATCCTCTATGATCCACCTCCCAGAATTCTGGAAATAAAAGCAAAAATAAACAAATGGGACCTAATTAAAATTAAAAGCTTCTGCACAACAAAGGAAAATATAAGCAAAGTGAAAAGACAGCCTTCCGAATGGGAGAAAATAATAGCAAATGAAGCAACTGACAAACAACTAATCTCAAAAATATACAAGCAACTCCTGCAGCTCAATTCCAGAAAAATAAACGACCCAATCAAAAAATGGGCCAAAGAACTAAATAGACATTTCTCCAAAGAAGACATACGGATGGCTAACAAACACATGAAAAGATGCTCAACATCACTCATTATTAGAGAAATGCAAATGAAAACCACAATGAGGTACCACTTCACACCAGTCAGAATGTCTGCGATCCAAAAATCTGCAAGCAATAAATGCTGGAGAGGATGTGGAGAGAAGGGAACCCTCCTACACTGTTGGTGGCAATAATTACTTTAAATGTAAGTAGATTAAATGCTCCAACCAAAAGACGCAGACTGGCTGAATGTATACAAAAACAAGACCCATATATATACTGTCTATAAGAAACCCAGTTCAGACCTAAAGACACATATAGACTGAAAGTGAGAGGATGCCAAAATATATTCCATACAAATAGGAAGCAAAAGAAACCTGGTGTTCACTTCAGTTCAGTTCAGTCTCTCAGTCGTGTCTGACTCTGCGACCCCATGAACTGCAGCACGCCAGGCCTCCCTATTCATCACCAACTCCTGAAGTTTACCCAAACTCTTGTCCATCGAGTCAGTGATGCCATCCAGCCATCTTATCCTCTATTGTCCCCTTTTCCTCCTGCTCCCAATCCCTCCCAGCATCAGAGTCTTTTCCAATGAGTCAACTCTTCGCATGAGGTGGCCAAAGTTTTGGAGTTTCAGCTTTAGCATCAGTCCTTCCAAAGAACACCCAGGACTGATCTCCTTTAGGATGGACTGATTGTATCTTCTTGCAGTCCAAGGGACTCTCAAGAATCTTCTCCAACACCACAGTTCAAAAGCATCAGTTGTTTTTAATGGCTGAGTAATACTCCATTGTGTATATGTACCACAGCTTTCTTATCCATTCATCTGAAGATGGACATCTAGGTTGCTTTCATGTCCTGCCTATTATAAACAGTGCTGCAATGAACATTGGGGTACATGTGTCTCTCTCAATTCTGGTTTCTTCAGTGTGTATGCCCAGCAGTGGAATTGCTGGGTCATAAGGCAGTTCTATTTCCAGTTTTTTTTAAGGAATCTCCACACCATTCTCCATAGTGGCTGTACTAGTTTGCATTCCCACCAAGAGTGTAAGAGGGTTCCAGACAATGCCTTTTCTTTTTGGAAGTTTTTAAGAATCTCTTTATTTTTGTTTTATGAACAATATATCTTAGCATGGACTTTTAAATAAATTTGTCCTGTCTGGCAACAAAAAACAAAACAAAACAAAACCAAAAACATCAATTCTTTGGCGCTCAGCTTTCTTGACAGTCCAACTCTCACATCCATACATGACCATAAAAGGGAATATATTTGAGTCCATTCTAATGAGGTGGATGAACCTATTTTACAGAGTGAAGTGAGTCAGAAAGAGAAAGATAAATATCATATTCTAATGCATATGTATAGAATATAGAAAAATGGTACTGAAGAGTTTATTTACAGGGCAACAGTGGAGAAGCAGACATGGAGAATAGACTTATGGACATGGGGACAGGAGAGGATGAGATGTATGGAAAGAGTAATATGGAAACTTACATTACCGTTTGTAAGATAGCCAACAGGAATTTTCTGTATGGCTCAGGAAACCCAAACAGGGGCTCTGTATCAACCTAGAGGGGTGCGATGGGAGAGGGAGAGGGAGATGGGAGAGAGGTTCAAAAGGGAGAGGATATATGTATACCTATGGCTGATTCATGGTGAAGGCAATGGCAGCCCACTCCAGTACTCTTGCCTGGAGAATACCAGGGATGGAGGAGCCTGGTGGGCTGCAGTCTATGGGGTTGCTAAGAGTCAGACACAACTGAAGCAACTTAGCAGCAGCAGCATGGCTGATTCATATCGAGGCTTGAGAGAAAACAGCAAAATTCTATAAAGCAATTATCCTTCAATAAAATAAATAAATAATAAAAATAACTAAAATAAAATAAACTGTAAAATAACAAAAATGTAAAATTTCAGACAGCCAAAAAATTAGAGAAATTTATTTTCTATTCTAGCATTTACTATTTTCAATGACAACACTTGACTGGGTCTATTTCCATGCATTTTTTATGGAAAGCCCTAAGGAAAGATTTTTGGATGGATAAAAGATATTTTTTTGGTAAAATAGTTTGGATGGGGAGCGCAAAAAGTTAGGTTAGTCTGCAGTGACCTGTTCTTGATGAAGCCATTCTAATTCTGGTCTTCATATTCTTTTTCTAAATGTTCAGGTATTCTTTTAAAAAACCTATCCCTTCTAGGATTTTTGTCAGCCCCGTGATCTGTAATTCAATAAATCTAACTTCCTCTTCTGAAAACTGGAGCAACACTTTCCATTCTTCAGTCTCCTGGCACCTCTCCTATTTTCCATGGTTTCCCTATGATTACCCACAGTGATTCAGTAATTACAGCCATACGTTCTCTATGTTGCCTGCCTGAGATGTAGCTGAGCCAGGCCAAGGGATTTGAAATAACAAGAGCAACTAGAATCTCTCTCATGATTTCTTCTGCCCTAGGTTTCAAATCACTCTAATATTTACTCCCTACTTTTCCTGATCCTATGAGTAAACAGAGACAGATGCTTATGAGATCTTTAATAGTTGCCAAAGTTTACATCTAATTCCAGGTCTTTGGAAGGACCTGCAGCTAATCTTCAGAGGCAGAGTCAAAGGCTCATTCTGGTACACAACTAATAAAAAATATTTTTATACTCTTAGAATTTGCTCACAACTGTGATGTTTCTCTTCTTTGATCACCAGAAGCACAAAGACCACAGAAGTCTATTATTGCTTGTTTTACTGTTTCTTGCTTAAAGCTCAACGTTCAGAAAACAAAGATCATGGCATCTGGTCCCATCACTTCACGGGAAATAGATGGAGAAACAGTGGAAACAGTGTCAGACTTTATATTTTTGGGCTCCAAAATCACTGCAGATGGTGACTGCAGCCATGAAATTAAAAGATGCTTACTCCTTAGAAGAAAAGTTATGACCAACCTAGATAGCATATTCAAAAGCAGAGACATTACTTTGCCAACAAAGGTCCGTCTAGTCAAGGCTATGGTTTTTCCAGTAGTCATATATGGGTGCAAGATTTGGACTATAAGGAAAGCTGAGCACCGAAGAATTGATGCTTTTGAACTGTGGTGTCGGAGAAGACTCTTGAGTGTCCCTTGGACTGCAAGGAGATCCAACCAGTCCATTCTAAAGGAGATCAGTCCTGGGTGTTCATTGGAAGGACAGATGTTGAAGCTGAAACTCCAATACTTTGGCCACCTGATGCAAAGAGCTGACTCCTTTGAAAAGACCCTGATGCTGGGAAAGATTGAGGGCAGGAGAAGGGGACGACAGAGGATTAGATGGCTGGATGGCATCACTGACTCGATGGATGTGAGTCTGAGTGAACTCCCGGAGTTGGTGATGGATAGGGAGGCCTGGCGTGCTGCGATTCATGCGGTTGCAAAGAGTCAACTGAGCGACTGAACTATTTATTTAATAATCATGACATAAAGCTTAAAAAGCCTGGTGCCAGCAGTTGTAGTTCAAGATGGCCATGTAGGAGTATCCTAAACTGATTTTCTTACTGACATGCCACTTCTACAGCTACATGTAGAAAAATTTCCTCTGAAAGAAACCTGAAAACTAGGTGGGCAATTCCTACACATTGGGCAAATGAGAAACCCTCACACTTAAATAGGTAGGAGAGGCTGAGATACAATCTCATTGTAATCCCCACCCCAGCATGGAGACCTACAAGTGGAAGGGAATTCACAAGTCAGTGTTTCTCTGAAAAGAAAGTGAAAGTGAAAGTCACTCAGTTGTGTCTGACTCTTTGCAACTCCATGAACTATACAATCCATGGAATTCTCCAGGCCAGTATACTGGAGTGGGTAGCCTTTCCCTTCTCCAGGGGATCTTCCCAACCCAGGGATCGAATCCAGGTCTCCCATATTGCAGGTGGATTCTTTACCAGCTGAACCACAAGGAAAGCCCAAGAATACTGGAGTGAATAGCCTATCCCTTCTCCAGAGGATCTTCCCGACCCAGAAATTGAACCGAGCTCTCCTGCATTACAGCAGGATTCTTTACCAACTGAGCTATTAGGGAAGCCCCTGTTTCTCCCTGAGGAGCTACTGATTTGAACTCTGTATCAGGAATCCCAACTTTAAGACCTGATCCTAAGAGATGAGTCTCCAAAACATCTAGCTTTGAAAACCAATCTGTCCACAAGCCCCACAAGGCTCTAGTGAGAAACAGCTCTTTGAGGGCTTGCACAGACTTATTTGGCTACTCCCAAGGTCCAGAGCTGAGGCAGCTGATTAAAAAATGCTCTGTCTTCCTGTGAAAGAGTCCTATTTGCTTATCTTCATAACTATGATCTGAGAGCAGACTTCTAACCAAAAATACATGTAAGGACCTACTATAACCCTCTCCAAAGACCTTCAGTTCAGTTCAGTCGCTCAGTCGTGTCCAACTCTTTGCGACCCCATGAATCGCAGCACTCCAGGCCTCCCTGTCCATCACCAACTCCCGGAGTTCACTCAGACTCACGTCCATCGAGTCAGTGATGCCACCCAGCCATCTCATCCTCTGTCGTCCCCTTCTCCTCCTGCCCCCAATCCCTCCAAGCATCAGAGTCTTTTCCAATGAGTCAACTCTTCACATGAGGTGGCCAAAGTACTGGAGTTTCAGCTTTAGCATCATACCTTCCAAAGAAATCCCCAGGTTGATCTCCTTTAGAATGGACTGGTTGGATCTCCTTGCAGTCCAAGGGACTCTCAAGAGTCTTCTCCAACACCACAGTTCAAACGCAGCAATTCTTCAGCACTCAGCCTTCTTCACAGTCCAACTCTCAGATCCATACATGACTACTGGAAAAACCATAGTCTTGACTAGACGGACCTTAGTCGGCAAAGTAATGTCTCTGCTTTTGAATATGCTACCTAGGTTGCTCATAACTTTTCTTCCAAGGAGTAAGCGTCTTTTAATTTAATGGCTACAATCACCATCTGCAGTGATTTTAGAGCCCCCCTAAATAAAGTCTGACACTGTTTCCACTGTTTCTCCATCTATTTCCCATGGAGTGATGGGACCAGATGCCATGATCTTCGTTTCCTGAATGTTGAGCTTTAAGCCAACTTTTTCACTCTCCTCTTTCACTTTCATCAAGAGGCTTTTTAGTTCCTCTTCACTTTCTGCCATAAGGGTGGTGTCATCTGCATAGCTGAGGTTATTGATATTTCTCCCAGCAATCTTGATTCCAACTTGTGTTTCTTCCAGTCCAGCGTTTCTCATGATGTACTCTGCATAGAAGTTAAATAAGCAGGGTGACAATATACAGCCTGGACGTACTCCTTTTCCTATTTGGAACCAGTCTGTTGTTCCATGTCCAGTTCTAACTGTTGCTTCCTGGCCCGCATACAGATTTCTCAAGAGGCAGGTTAGGTGGTCTGGTATTCCCATCTCTTTCAGAATTTTCCACAGTTTATTGTGATCCACACAGTCAAAGGCTTTGGCATAGTCAATAAAGCAGAAATAGATGTGTTTCTGGAACTCTCTTGCTTTTTCCATGATCCAGCGGATGTTGGCAATTTGATCTCTGGTTCCTCTCCCTTTTCTAAAACCAGCTTGAACATCAGGTAGTTCATGGTTCACATATTGCTGAAGCGTGGCTTGGAGAATTTTGAGCATGACTTTACTAGCATGTGAGATGAGTGCAATTGTGCGGTAGTCTGAGCATTCTTTGGCATTGCCTTTCTTTGGGATTGGAATGAAAACTGACCTTTTCCAGTCCTGTGGCCACTGCTGAGTTTTCCAAATTTCCTGGCATGTTGAGTGCAGCACTTTCACAGCATCATCTTTCAGGATTTGAAAATAGCTCAACTGGAATTCCATCACCTCCACTAGCTTTGTTTGTAGTGATGCTTTCTAAGGCCCACTTGACTTCACATTCCAGGATGTCTGCCTCTAGATGAGTGATCACACCATCGTGATTATCTGGGTTGTGAAGATCCTTTTTGTACAGTTCTTCTGTGTATTCTTGCCATCTCTTCTTAATATCTTCTGCTTCTGTTAGGTTCATACTATTTCTGTCCTTTATCGAGCCCATCTTTGCATGAAATGTTCCCTTGATATCTTTAATTTTCTTGAAGAGATCTCCAGTCTTTCCCATTCTGTTGTTTTCCTCTATTTCTTTGCATTGATCACTGAGGAAGGCTTTCTTATCTCTTCTTGCTATTCTTTGGAACTCTGCATTCAGATGCTTATATCTTTCCTTTTCTCCTTTGCTTTTTGCCTCTCTTCTTTTCACAGCTATTTGTAAGTCCTCCCCAGACAGCCATTTTGCTTTTTTGCATTTCTTTTCCATGGGGATGGTCTTGATCCCTGTCTCCTGTACAATGTCACAAACCTCATTCCATAGTTCATCAGGCACTCTATCTATCAGATCTAGGCTCTTAAATCTATTCCTGACTTCCACTGTATAATCATAAGGGATTTGATTGAGGTCATACCTGAATGGTCTAGTGGTTTTCCCTGTTTTCTTCAATTTCAGTCTGACTTTGGTAATAATGTGTTCATGATCTGAGCCACAGTCAGCTCCTGGTCTTGTTTTTGTTGACTGTATAGTGCTTCTCCGTCTTTGGCTGCAAAGATCATACTCAATCTGATTTCAGTGTTGACCATCTGGTGATGTCCATGTGTAGAGTCTTCTCTTGTATTGTTGGAAGAGGGTGTTTGCTATGACCAGTGCATTTTCTTGGAAAACTCTATTAGTCTTTGCCCTGCTTCATTCTGTATTCCAAGGCCAAATTTTCCTGTTACTCCAGGTGTTTCTTGATTTCCTACTTTTGCATTCCAGTCCCCTATAATGAAAAGGACATCTTTTTGGTTGTTAGTTCTAAAAGGTCTTGTAGGTCTTCATAGAACCATTCAACTTCAGCTTCTTCAGCGTTACTGGTTGGGGCATAGACTTGGATTACTGTGATATTGAATGGTTTGCCTTGGAAACGAACAGAGCTCATTCGGACCTTGGGGAGCAGGTAATACCTTCATCTTCTTTCTCTGCCTCACTGCCAGTCACCAGTATGTCTCGGGAAGGAACTTGTACACACATCTGGTGCCCCCTTTCTGCAGCTTCCACCCAGGGAACATCTGTTGGTCACCCGGCTCTGGTGGCCAGCAGGGTCTATGTTTGCAAGTCCCAGAGCACTGTAGCAAGTGGCGAAATAGTTTTTAAGCACAGCACAGAGATAGTAGACTAAAATATACTCTGAATCTTTCTGTGAAAGCTTATCTTTCTAGATGTGGCTTGATGGTTTATAATTAAATACAGATTTAAGGACTTAGTACTAGCCTCTCCAGAGATTGGGGAGACAGATGAGTGTGATCTTTGTGCTCCCCCTTTGCCCTGACCCAGGGTGCTGGTATCTCTGAGAAAGGAACTTGTGTACATATCTGGTGTCCTGGGTTTTGTGGTTGCCACCTAGAAGACACATCCCTTGACAGCGTAGATTTGGTGGCTAGTAGGACTTTGTGTTCTCAGATTCAACAGGATGGTAACAAACAATAAAACAGTTCTTAACTGTTACTCTAGAGCTCAATGCAGTGGGAAGAGACAGACATGCCATTTCATGGTTTACCTCTTAAAGCCATATTTGCATACTTTAAAACCTGCTCTATGAGAGTCTGGTTTCTAGCCAGCTTGAATCTAGGTGCCAACTGAATTCCTCCCCATTGGGACACTGACAGGTCTTTGCACACCTTCAACTATGGGGAGCCATTAGGAATGAAGTTGGCTTCTTGGGTAATCAGAAATTTGAGAGACAATCAAGAGCTAGAACAAGGCTGATCACCTGTATGAGGCTACTCCTTCAAGGCTGGAAAAAGTGGTTGTTTTTATCTAATGCATATATGAGAAAAGAGAAGGAAAATGAAGAAAAAGAGGAAAAAATAGATTTTAAGACAAAGACTGTAATAAAAGACGTTACTCAATAATAAACAGGTCAATTGAACAAGAAGCTGTAGGATTTGTAAATATTTATACACCTAAAATCAGAGCACTTAAAGATATAAAGCAAGTATTAACAGATCTAAAGGGAGAAATGATGCCAACAGCTGACTCATTTTTAAAGGCCCTGATGCTGGGAAGGATTGAGGGCAGAAGGAGAAGAGGGTGTCAGAGGATGAGATGGCTGGATGGCATCACAGATGCAAAGGACATGAACTTGGGCAAACTTCAGGAGATGGTGAGGGACAGGGAGGCCTATTGTGCTGCAGTCCACGGGGTCTCAAAGAGTCAGACATGACTGGGTGACTGAACAACAACAACAACAAAAGAAGAAATAGACAACAATACCACAATATTAAGGGATTTTTAATCCATCTTTTTTTAATGAATAGACCATGTAGACAAAAAAAGAAAAATCAATAAGAAAATATTGGTCTTAATAACATGTTATACAAGATACACTTAAAAGACATATACAAAAAATTCTGTTTAAAAGCAACAGAATATACATCTTCTCAAGAATATATTGGAGAAGGCAGTGGCACCCCACTCCAGTACTATTGCCTAGAAAATCCCATGGACAGAGGAGCCTGGTGGGCTGCATGCAGTCTATGAGGTCGCTAAGAGTCAGACACGACTGAGCGACTTCACTTTCACTTTTCACTTTCATGCACTGGAGAAGGAAATGGCAACCCACTCCAGTGTTCTTGTCTGGAGAATCCCAGGGACGGGGGAGCCTGGTGGGTTGCCATTCATGGGGTTGCACAGTCAGACATGACTGCAGTGACTTAGCAGCAGCAGCAAGAGTATATAGTACATTCTCCAGAATAAATTATATCTTAGGCCACAAAAGATATCTTAATAGATTTAAAATCATAATCTTTTTTGACCACATTATGAAACTAAAAATAATTACCAGGATAAAACTGGAAAATTCACAAATATGTGAAGATTATACAACATGCTAGTGAATAACCAATGGGTCAAAGAAAAATAAAAAAGAAAAACATAACTTGAGACAAATGAAAACATGATATACCAGAATTATGGGCTGCACCAAAAGCAGTTTAACAGGAAAGTTTCTAGTGATAAATGCCTACATCAAGAAACATCTCAGATAAACATATAACTTCACACCTCAAGGAACTAGAAAAAGAAAAACTAGTCTAAAAGTTAGTAGAAAAGGAAACAAAAGTGGAGTGAAAATAATGAAATAGAGACGAAAAACATGATAAAAAAAAATCAATAAAATTAAGAACTGGCTGTTTAAAAAGCTAAACAAAATAGACAAACCTTACTAGATTCACTGAGAAACAGAGGCAGGACTCATAAAACCAAAGTGAAAGAGGGGACATTATCACCAATACTACAGAGGATACAATAAAGGATCATAAAAGGTTACTCTGAACAGTTATATGCCAACAAACTGGACAACTTAGAAGAAAAAATTTAAAAATAGCCTAGAAACAGAAACTTATCAAACAGAATCATGAAATATACAAAGTTTAAACAAACCAACTTCTGTTGTTACTGCTACTGCTGCTAAGTCGCTTCAGTCGTGTCCGACTCTGTGCGACCCCATAGATGGCAGCCCACCAGGCTCCCCCGTCCCTGGGATTCTCCAGGCAAGAACACTGGAGTGGGTTGCCATTTCCTTCTCCAATGCATGAAAGGGAAAAGTGAAAGTGAAGTCGCTCACTCGTGTCTGACTCTTAGTGACCTCATGGACTGCAGCCCACCAGGCTCCTCTGTCCATGGGATTTTCCAGGCAAGAGTACTGGAGTGGGTTGCCATTGCCTTCTCCAATATACTCTTGAGAAGATGTATATTCTGTTGCTTTTAAACAGAATTTTTTGTATATGTCTTTTGAGTGTATCTTGTATAACATGTTATTAAGACCGATATTTTCTTATTGATCTTTTTTTTTTTGTCTACGGTCTATTCATTAAAGAAAGATAGACTATTAAATCCCTTAATATTGTTGTATTGTTGTCTATTTCTTCTTTTGTTGTTGTTGTTTACCAATTTCTAGTAAGGATATTGAATCAGTAGTCAAAAAATCTCTCAACAAATACCCACGACATGATGGCTTCACTGGTGAATTCTAACAAATATTTCAAGAAAAATTAATATGAATTCCTCAAGCTTTTTCAAAAAATAGAAAAGAATGATCCAATCTAAAACTAATTTTATGAGGCCAACATGACTCAGAAACAAAAACCAGATAAGGACCCCAAAAGAAAAGAAAGTTGCAGGTCAATATCCCTGGTTAACATAGATGTAAACATGCTGTAAAGAGCATTATTGCATTAGAACCTGGAATGTTAGGTCCATGAATCAAGGCAAATTGGAAGTGGTCAAATAGGAGATGGCTAGAGTGAACATCGACATTCTAGGAATTAACGAATTAAGATAGACTAGAATGGGTGAATTTAACTCAGATGACCATTATATCTACTACTGTGGGCAGGAATCCCTTAGAGGAAATGGACTAGCCATCATGGTCAACAAAAGAGTCCAAAAGGCAGTACTTGGATGCAATCTCAAAAACAACAGAATGATCTCTGTTCGTTTCCAAGGCAAACCATTCGATATCACAGTAATTCAGTCTATGCTCTGACTGGCAACACTTAAGAAGTTGAAACTGAAGGGTTATATGAAGACCTACAAGACCTTCTAGAACAACAGCCCCCAAAGATGTCCTTTTCATTATAGGGGACTGGAATGCAAAAGTAGGAAGTCAAGAAACACCTGGAGTAACAGAAAAATTTGGCCTTGGAGTACAGAATGAAGCAAGACAAAGGCTAATAGAGTTTTGCTAGGAGAACGCATTGGTCATAGCAAACACCCTTTCCCAACAACATAAGAGAAGACTCTACACATGGATATCACCAGATGGCCAACACTGAAATTGGACTGATTCTATTCTTTGCAGCCAAAGATGGAGAAGCTATATACAGTCAGCAAAAACAAGACTGGGAGCTGACTGTGGCTCAGATCATGAACTCATTATTGCCAAACTCAGACTTAAATTGAAGAAAGTGGGGAAAACCACTAGACCAATTAGGTATGACCTAAATTAAATCCCTTAAGATTATACAGTGGAAGTGAGAAATAGATTTAAGGGAGTACATCTGATAGAGTGGCTGATGAACTATGACACTGTACATGACATTGTACAGGAGAGAGGGATCAAGACCATCCCGAAGGAAAATAAATGCAAAAAGGCAAAATGGTTGTCTGAGGAGGCCTTACAAATAGCTGTGAAAGAAGAGAAGTGAAAAGCAAAGTAGAAAATGAAAGATATACCCATTTGAATGCAGAGTTCCAAAGACTAGCAAGGAGGGATAAGAGAGCCTTCCTCAGTGATCAGTGCAAAGAAACAAGAGGAAAACAACAGAATGGGAAAGACTAGAGATCTCTTCAAGAAAATTAGAGATACCAAGGGAACATTTCATGCAAAGATGGGCTTGATAAAAGACAGAAATGGTCTGGACCTAACAGAAGCAGAAGATATTAAGAAGAGGTGGCAAGAATACACAGAAGAATTGTACAAAAAAGATCTTCACGACCCAGATAATCATGATGATGTGATCACTCACCTAGAGCCAGACATCCTGAATGTGAAGTCAAATGGGCCTTAGGAAGCATCTCTAAGAACAAAGCTTGTGGAGGTGATGGAGTTCTAGTTGAGCTATTTCGAATCTTAAAAGATGAGGCTGTGAAAGTGCTCCACTCAGTATGCCAGCAAATTTGGAAAACTCAGCATGGCCACAGGACTGAAAAAGGTCAGTTTTCACTCCAATCCCAAAGAAATACAATGCCAAAGAATGCTCAAACTACTGCAGAATTGCACTCATCTCACATGCTAGTAGAGAAATGCTCAAAATTCTCCAAGCCAGGTTTCAGCAATATGTGAACCATGAACTTGCAGATGTTCAAGCTGGTTTTAGAAAAGGCAGAGGAACCAGACATTAAATTGCCAACATCCACTGGATCATCAAAAAAGCAAGAGAGCTCCAGAAAAATATCTATTTCTGCTTTATTGACTATGCCAAAGCCTTTGACTGTGTGGATCACAATAATCTGTGGGAAATTCTGAAAGAGATGGGGATACCAGACTACCTGACCTGCTTCTTGAGAAATCTGTATGCAGGTCAGGAAGCAATAGTTGGAATTGGACATGGAACAACAGACTGGTTCCAAATAGGAAAAGGAGTATGTCATGGCTGTATATCATCACTGTGCTTATTTAACTTCTATGCAGAGTACATCATGAGGACCCTGGGATGGATGAAGCACAAGCTGGTATCAAGATTACCAGGAGAAATATCAATAACCTCAGATATGCAGATGACACTATCCTTATGCAGAAAGTGAAGAAGAACTAAAGAGCCTCTTGATGAAAATGAAAGAGGAGAGTGAAGAAGCTGGCTTAAAGCTCAACATTCAGAAAACTAAGATCTTGGCATCCGGTCCCATTACTTCATGGGAAATAGATGGGGAAACAGTGGAAACAGTGGCTGACTTTAATTTTGGGGGCTCCAAAATCACTGCAGATAGTGATTGCAGCCATGAAATTAAAAGACGTTTACTCCTTGGAAGGAAAGTTATGACCAACCTAGACAGCATATTAAAAAGCAGAGACATTACTTTGCCAACAAAGGTCCATCTAGTCAAGGCTATAGTTTTTCCTGTGGTCATGTATGGATGTGAGAGTTGATTGTAAAGAAAGCAGAGCACCGAAGAATTGATACTTTTGAACTGTGGTTTTGGAGAAGACTCTTGAGAGTTCCTTGGACTGCAAGGAGATCCAATCAGTCCATCCTAAAGGAGACCAGTCCTGAGTGTTCGTTGGAAGGACTGATGTTGAAGCTGAAATTCAATACTTTGGTCACCTGATGCGAAGAGCTGACTCATTTGAAAACACCCTGATGCTGGGAAAGATTAAAGGCAGGAAGAGAAGGGGATGACAGAGGATGAGATGGTGGATGGCATCATTGACTTGATGGTCATGAGTTTGGGAAACTTCAGGAGTTGGTGATGGACAGGGGTGACTAGTGTGCTGAAGTCCATGGGGTCGCAAAGAGTTGGACATGACTGAACTACTGAACTGAACTGAAACATTCTCAACAAAATATTAGCAGGCCAAATTCAACAATAAAAGGACCATACCCCATGGTCAACAGAGATTTATTCTAGGGATGCAGTATTGGCTCAATACCCACAAAAATCAATGTGATATGCCACATTAACAAAATGTAAGATAAAGATCACACAGTCATCTCAACAGATGCAGAAAAGTGTTTTTACAGAATTTGCATCTATTTATAATAAAAACTTTGACCAACCGGTTAAAGAGGGGATGTACCTCAATAGAATAAAGGCCGTATATGACAGACCCACAGATAATAATATACTTGACAGTGATAAGCTGAAATCTTTCCCTCTAAGATCAGAAACAAGACAAGGATGCTGCCTCTTATCAGTCTTTTTCAACATAGTATTGGAAATCCTAGCCACATAAATCAGACAAGAAAAAGAAAAGTCACTCAAATTGAAAAGGAAAAAGTAAAACCGTCGCTATTTTTGGATGACAAATTATAGAAAACCCTAAAAACCCCACCAAAAAACTGTTAGAATAAATGAACTCAATAACAAAAGGCATACAAAAAGCAGTTGAATACACTAAAAATGAACTATTAAAAAGAGAAATTAGGAAATGAATCTCATTTACGTTGCCTTAAAAAGGATAAAATACCTAGGCATGAAATTAACCAGAAAGTTGAAAGATCTATATACTGAAAACTACAAAATATTAATGAAGAAATTAGAGAGGACAGAAATAAGTGGAAAGATTCCATGATCATTGATTGGAAGAATACTATTCAAATGTTCATACTAACCAAAGTAACCTACAGATTTTAACACAATCTTTATCAAAATTTCAATGGCATTTTTTCACAGAAATAGAACAAACAATTCTAAAATTTGCTTTGAACCACAGAAGATCCCCCAATAACCAAAGAAATCTTGAGAAAAAACAAAACTGGAGGTACCATGCTCCCTGATTTCTAATACTGTTACAGACTATAGTATTCAAAACAGAGTGATATTGGCATAAAAATAGACACACAGATCAATGAAAGAAGATAGAGAGTTAAAAAATAAACCCACATGTTTATGAGAAATTTATGTATGACAAAGGAGGCAAGAATATAAAATGGGCAGAAAGCCTCTTCAATAAATAGTGCTGGGAAAACCAGACAGCTATCTGTCAAAGAAAGAAACTAGACAATATTTTACACCATTCACAAAAATTAACTCAAGTGATTAGAGACTTGAATGTAAACCATGGAATCATAAAACTTCCAGGAGAAAACAAAGCAGTGAGCCACTCGACCCTGGTCTTGATGATTTTTTTTTGGATTTGACACCAAAGATAGCAAAAATAAAAATAAGCATGTGCAGCTGCAAGAAACTAAGATGCCCCTGCCCAGCAAAGAAAACTATCAACAAAACTAAAAGGCAAACTATAAATGGGAGAAAATATTTGCAAATCATGTATCAGATAAGGGCTTCTTATGTCAAATATTTACTATATAAAGAACTTACATAACTCATTGGCAAAAAACTCCAAACAATCTAAATGAAAAACTGGAAGAGGATCTGAATAGACATTTTTTTTCCAAAGAAGACATACAGATGGCCAACAGGTACATAAAAAGATGTTCAACATCACTAATCATTAGAGAAATGCAAATCAAAACCACAATGAGATATCACCTCACACATTAGAAAGGCTATTATCAAAAGGGTAAGAAATGTTAAGTGTTGGTAAGGATGTGGAGAAAAGGCAACTCTCATGCACTGTTGGTGGGAATACAAACTGGTGTAGCCGCTATGGAGAATAGTATCGAGGTTCCTCAAAAAGTAAAATTAGAACTACCATACAATCCAGCAATTCCACATTGGGGTATTTATCCAAAGAAAATAAAAACACCAGCTGGAAAACTTATCTACACTTTTATGTTCATTGCAGTAGAGCCAAGATACAGAAAAATTTAAGTGTCCACTGATGGATAAAGAAGATGTGGTGTGTGTGTATATATATGTAGAGTTGTTCAGTCGCTAAATCATGTCCAATTCTTTTGCAACCCCATGTACTATAGCCCACCAAGCTCCTCTGTCTCTGGGATTTCCCAGGCAAGAATACTGGATTGGGTTGCCATTTCCTTCTCCAGAGGATCTTCCTGATCCAAGGATTAAACCTGCATCTCCTGTTTAGCAAGTGGATTCTTTACCACTGAGCCACCTGGGCAGGCCATACCACCTGGGCCATATATGTATAGTGTGTGTTTTTGGAATGAGAAATCAAATATTTATATATAGGTATACACACACACATAAATGGATAAAGATGTGGTATATGTATACACACAATGGAATATTATACAGCCATAAATAGAATGAAATCTTGCCATTTGCAAAAACATCAATGGAAATTAAGGGCATTATGATAAGTGAAATAAGTCAGAGAAAGATGAATACTGTATGTCTCATGTGTGAAATCTTAGAAAAACAATAATGAAAAAGTTTATAGATTCAAAGAAGGGACTGGTGGTTGCCATTATGTGGTGGGTGAAGGGTGGGTAGAATGGGTGAAGGGAGTCAAAAGGTACACACTTCCAGTTATAAAATATTCTGGAGATTTAATTTACAGCATGGTTACTATAGTTAATGATACTGTATTGCACATTTGAAAGTTGGTATGCTAAGAATAAATTTTAAAAATTCTCATCACAAAAAAGAAAGAAATGTGTAACTATATATAGTGATGGACATACATTAATTAGACTTATTGTGGCAGTCATTTCACAATATTACACAAATATTAAAAGTTGTACACTTGAGCCTAATATAATGATACATGTCAATTATATCTATCATTAAAAAAAGAAAAAAGCCCTGGTGGTCCAGTGGTTAAGACTCCATGCTTCCACTGAAGGGAGTGTGGGTTAAATCCCTGATTGGGGAAATAAGATCCCACATGACATGTAGTGCTGCCAAAATAAAAAGACCACCTGATGCCAATTTCTTAATGAAAAGAACCTGAACTGTTTTTGTTTGCTTGTTTATTTCATTTTGTTTTTATTCTGTCTCACTTAAATATTGATGTTATAATGATTATTAATGATTAGATATCTCATTTCACAAGCAAGTGATAGTAAAAGAAACTTTAAGATTACAGCCTAATTGGAATGAGAAATCTAAATCTTTGGATTATACACTGGAATATAAAGGTGAAAAAAAAAAAAACAAAAAAACAATGCACTCAGAGATCCTGTGGATCTGTCTCTTGCTTCAACAGTGCTTGAATGGGACATACCCAGGGACACCCCTTAACTCCAGCCTCTGATTATCCTCCAACTATTCTTCAAGTAGCAACTTTCAGAATCAGCTACTCAGCTGTCCTCAATCACCGGGACAAGTCAACACCATTTTTTGAGCTTAAATCCTTATTACTGACCAACCATGAGCCCCCAGATTCATTAGAATTATTACACCAAGGTAGAGGCCACTGTCATAACCGCCTTGTCAACATGCATCTGCAGGCCTCCTACACCTCCCTCTCTTTGGGCTTCTATTTCAACCTTGACAATGTGGCTGTGTAGGGTATGGGACACTCTTTCCATGAATTGGATGAGGAGGAGCATGAGGGCACCCAACGTCTCTTGAAAATGCAAAACCAGCACAGCGGCTGCACCCTGTCCCATGACACGCAGAAGCCATCTCAAGATGAGTGGGGTAAAACACAGGATACTATGGAAACCTCTCTTCTCTTGGAGAAGAACCTGAAGCAGGCCCTTTGGGATCTGCATGGCCTGAGTTCTGCCCATACAGACTCCCCACCTCTGTGACTCCCTGGAGAGCCACTTCCTAGGGGAGGAGGTACTGACCAACCTCCGTAGGCTGGGCAAGAATCTCTTTCAAAGCCTCACCCACAACCACAACTAAGAGGCTTGGAGCCCAGGGTCCTTTGAGGAGTCCCTCTGGTGTAAGGACTTCTGCCCAAAGCCAAAGCCCCCTCTCTGCAGCCACTTGGCGGCTTTTTAACCACCTTGGAGCACTCTCCCGAGGCTTGGACCAAATGGAAACCATAAAGCTTTTTGCAGCAAGAAAAGAATATCTAGGTCTTATATTAAACAACACAATCAGCAGGCCTTTGATGCTGTTTTTCCCCACTAACATTGCTGAAATCAGAACATAAAACGAGTTCCCACAAACAAAATTTGATTAAAAAACAACCAGGATACAAGCGTTGTTTTAAGAACACCATTCTTTTGATCCCCCAAGTCTAACGCTTGTCAGACACTTAGTAGCCACATAAAAATGTTTGCTTAATTGAGTTTACATGCCACATGATAAAAAAAAATGTAAGTTAAATCTTGGACTCTGAAAACCATTATAGTTATTTCACAAATAGCAATGATTCAAGGAAAGAGAAGGGATTATGACTGAACACAGATGCAGACTATAATAGCAACAAATGGAAGTAATGTTGCAAAAAACAATACTTTAGCTTTTATTAGCATTTGAAGGGGCACAATAAAGAGTAAATTTTTTTTTCTGCCAGTGTTCTTTAAAAAGATGAGATAGAAGCAAACGTTTCAGGCAGATACAAGATAAAAGTCAGCTTCTTGGCTATTAGAAAGGGACATAGTTGTGCGTCTGCTAGTACAGATCCATAGAATTAGGGACTTAATTCCTACCTTTTCCCATTTGAGTTCATATGAGACTACAGAAGTCATAAGCCTCCTCAAAACTGAAGGTCTTTGCATGGAGACTTGCTCCTATAACCTTGAAGGAGACTCAAAATGTGAACCTCCTCATGCCTGCTCTCAAAAGAAGGGGAGTAGCCTGCCTGATACTTTATTTTGAGCTCTTCAACTAGGTAAATTCACTCCACCTGAAGTTAGTATGCTAAAGATGGAGCATGAGACTGCTGCCTAGAAAAACCCCTCTTCCTGAAAAATCAGAGAATCAGAGTTGTTTTTGCTCTGGAGTATTTTAACACTTTTGGGCTTAGAATGTGTTCACATAGTCAATTCCTTTCTGAAGTCTAGATGGTAAGCAGGGCACATATTATCCCTATTTTTAAAATTAAAGAAATTGAGATGCAGTAATAATGTATAACTGGACATGGAACAACAGACTGGTTCCAAATAGGAAAAGGAGTACATCAAGGCTGTATATTGTCACCCTGCTTATTTAACTTATATGCAGAGTACATCATGAGAAATGCTGGGCTGGAAGAAACACAAGCTGGAATCAAGATTGCTGGGAGAAATATCAATAACCTCAGATATGCAGATGACACAACCCTTATGGCAGAAAGAGAAGAGGAACTAAAAAGCCTCCTGATGAAAGTGAAAGAGGAGAGTGGAAAAGTTGGCTTAACACTCAACATTCAGAAAACGAAGATCATGGCATCTGGTCCCATCACTTCATGGGAAATAAATAGATGGAGAAACAGTGGAAACAGTGTCAGACTTTATTTAGGGGGGCTCTAAAATCACTGCAGATGGTGATTGCAGCCATGAAATTAAAAGACGCTTACTACTTGGAAGGAAAGTTATGACCAACCTAGATAGCATATTAAAAAGCAGAGATATTATTTTGCCAACAAGGGTCCATCTAGTCAAGGCTGTGGTTTTTCCAGTGGCCATGTATGGATGTGGGAGTTGGACTGTGAAGAAAGCTGAGCACAGAAGAATTGATGGTTTTGAACTGTGGTGTTGGAGAAGACTCTTGAGAGTCCCTTGGACTGCAAGCAGATCCAACCAGTCCATCCTAAAGGAGACCAGTCCTGGGTGTTCATTAGAAGGACTGATGCTGAGGCTGAAACTCCAATACTTTGGCCCCTCATGTGGAGAGTTGACTCATTGGAAAAGACCCTGATGCTGGGAGGGATTTGGGGCAGGAGGAGAAGGGGACGACAGAGGATGAGATGGCTGGATGGCTTCATCGACTCGATGCACATGAGTTTGAGTGAACACCGGGAGTTGGTGATGGGCAGGGAGGCCTGGCATGCTGTGATGCATGGGGTCACAAAGATATGGACACGACTGAGCGACTGAACTGAACTGAACTGAAGTGGACTGGAATGGGTGAATTTAACTCGTATGACCATTATATCTACTACTGTGGGCAAGAATTCCTTAGAAGAAATGGAGCAGCCATCATAGTCAACAAACGAGTCTGAAATGCAGTACTTGGATGCAATTTCAAAAAGAACAGAATATCTGTTTGTTTCCAAGGCAAACCATTCACAATCACAGTAATCCAAGCCTATGCCCTGACCAGTAATGCTGAAGAAGCTGAAGTTGAACAGTTTTATGAAGACCTATAAGACCTTTTAGAACTAACACCCCCAAAAGATGTCCTTTTCATTATAGGGGATGGAATACAAAAGTAGGAAGTCAAGAGATATCTGAAGTAACAGGAAAATTTGATTTTGGAGTAAAAAACAAAGTAGGGCAAAGGCTAACAGAGTTTTGCCAAGAGAATGCACTGGTCATAGCAAACACTGTCTTCCAACAACACAAGAGAAGACTCTACACATGGACATCATCAGATGGTCAATACCAAAATCAGACTGATTACATTCTTTGCAGCTGCAGATGAAGAAGCTCTATATAGTCAGTGAAAGCAAGAATAGGAGCTTACTGTGGCTCAGATCATGAACTCCTTATTGCCAATTTAGTCTTAAATTGAAGAAAGTAGGGGAAACCACCTGACCATTTAGGTATCACCTAAATCAAATCCCTTATGATCATACAGTGGAAGTAACAAATAGATTCAAGGAATTAGATCTGATAGAGTGCCTGAAGAACTATGGATGGAAGTTTGTGACATTGTACAGGAGGCAGGGATCAAGACCATCCCCAAGAAAAAGAAATGCAAAAAGGCAAAATGGTTGTCTGTGGAGGCCTTACAAATAGCTATGAAAATAAGAGAAATGAAAAGCAAGGAGAAAAGGAAAGATATACCCATTTGAATGAATAGTTCCAAAGAATAGCAAGGAAAGATAAGAGAGTCTTCCTCAGTGATCAGTGCAAAAAAATAGAGAAAAACAAAAGAATGGGAAAGACTAGAGATCTCCTCGAGAAAATACCAAGGGTATATTTCATGCAAAGATGGGCACAATAAAGAACAGAATTGGTATGGACCTAACAGAGGCAGAAGATATAAAGAAGGGTGGCAAGAATACACAGACTGTACAAAAAAGATCATCATGACCCAGGTAACCATGATGGTGTGATCATTCACCTAGAGCCAGACATCCTGGAATGTGAACTCAAGTGGGCCTTAGGGAGCATCACTACGAAAAAAGCTAGTGGAGGTGATGGAATTCCAGTTGAGTTATTTCAAATCCTAAAAGATGATACTGTGAAAGTGCTGAACTCAATATGCCAGCAAATTTGGAAAACTCATCAGTGGCCACAGGACTGGTAAAGGTCAGTTTTCATTCCAGTCCCCTCAAAAGGCAATGCTAAAGAATGCTCAAACTACTGCACAATTGCATTCATCTCATATCAGTTCAGTCAGTTCAGTCACTCAGTAGAGTCCGACTCTTTGCAACCCCATGAATCATAGCACGCCCGGCCTCCCTGTCCATCATCAACTCCTGGAGTTCACTCAAACTCATGTGCATCGAGTCGGTGATGCCATCCTGCCATCTCATCCTCTGTCGTCCCCTTCTCCTCCTGCCCCAAATCCCTCCCAGCATCAAAGTCTTCTCCAATGAGTCAACTCTTTGCATGAGGTGGCCAAAGTACTGGAGTTTCAGCCTCAACATCAGACCTTCCAATGAACACGCAGGACTGATCTTCTTTAAGATGGACTGGTTGGATCTCCTTGCAGTCCAAGGGACTCTCAAGAGTCTTCTCCAACACCACAGTTCAAAACCATCAATTCTTCAGTGCTCAGCCTTCTTCACAGTCCAACTCACATCCATACATGACCACTGGAAAAACCATAGCCTTGACTAGACGGACCCTTGTTGGCAAAGTAATATCTCTGCTTTTTAATATGCTATCTAGGTTGGTCATAACTTTCCTTCCAAGGAGTAAGCATCTTTTAATTTCATGGCTGAAATCACCATCTGCAGTGATTTTGGAGCCCCCAAATATAAAGTCTGACACTGTTTCCACTGTTTCTCCATCTATTTATTTCCCATGAAGTGATGGGACCAGATGCCATGATCTTTGTTTTGTGAATGTTGAGCTTTAAGCCAACTTTTCCACTCTCCTCTTTCACCTTCATCAAGAGGCTTTTTAGTTCCTTTTCACTTTCTGCCATAAGGGTTGTGTCATCTGCATACCTGAGGTTATTGATATTTCTCCTGGCAATTTTGATTCTAGCTTGTGCTTCTTCCAGCCCAGCCTTCTCATACTCTGCATATAAGTTAAATAAGCAGGGTGATAATATACAGCCTTGATATACTCCTTTTCCTATTTGGAACCAGTCTGTTGTTCCATGTTCAGTTCTAACTGTTGCTTCCTGACCTGCATATAGGTTTCTCAAGAGGCAGGTCAGGTGGTCTGGTATTCCCATCTCTTTCAGAATTTTCCACAGTTTGTTGTGATACACACAGTCAAAGGCTTTGACATAGTCAATAAAGCAGAAATAGATGTTTTTCTGGAATTCTCTTGCTTTTTCGATGCTCCAGTGGATGTTGGCAATTTGATCTCTGGTTCCTCTGTCTTTTTTAAAGCCAGCTTGAACATCTGGAAGTTCACAGTTCATGTATTGCTGAAGCCTGGCTTGGATAATTTTTAACATTACTAGCGTGTGAGATGAGTGCAATTGTGTGGTAGTTTGAGCATTCTTTGGCATTGCCTTTCTTTGGGACTGGAATGAAAACTGACCTTTTCCAGTTCTGTGGCCACTGCTGAGTTTTCCAACTTTGCTGGCATATTGAGTGCAGCACTTTCACAGCATCATCTTTCAGAATTTGAAACAGCTCAACTGGAATTCCGTCACCTCCACCAGCTTTGTTCGTAGTGATGCTTTCTAAGGTCCACTTGACTTCACATTCCAGGATGTCTGGCTCTAGGTGAGTAATCACACCATCATGATTATCTGGGTTATGAAGATCTTTTTTTTTTTTTTTTTTTTTTTTTAA